>NC_081563.1:103037135-103255457 GCF_022355385.1 Mustela nigripes
CATAAGTGACTCTTAATCTCACAAAACAAACTGAGGGTTGTTGGAGGGAGGGGGTTTGGGAGAAGGGGGTGGTATTATGGACATTGGGGAGGGAATGTGTTTTGGTGAGTGCTGTGAAGTGTGTAAACCTGGTGATTCACAGACCTGTACCCCTGGGGATAAAAATATATGTTTATAAAAAATAAAAAATTATATTAAAAAAAAAATAGAAAAAGACTTCCGGAGAAACAGATTTGCCAGAAGCGGAAACCAATGTTTAACTTTGGCTATGTTTGGCTTGAGATGCCTTTTTAGCTATCAAAACAGATACACTGAACAGGCAGTTAGAAATAGGCCTAAGTTGGGAGTTGGGGTGTCATTTGGGAAACCATCAAAGAGCAGGGAACTGGATGAGTTCAAATAAGGAATATTAACTGCAAAGCTGCCCTAGGAGTGAAGTTGGAAAGACCCCTGCATTTACGGTCAGGGCAATGAGGCAGTAGAGGGAAGGAGACTGACAAGAAGCATCCAGGGGTTGGAGGAGACCTAAGCAAGGGTGGTGTCCATAAATGATGACCAGAAGTTGGTGGAAAAGTGTCACTATAATGACCAGAAGTTGATGGAAAAGTGTCGCTAAAGTGACAAGTTGTGATCAACACTTCCTTTGGTGAAAGTCCAGTGTTCTTCACCAAAATTTGTTGTCCTTTATTTTAAGAAAATAACTCCCAAATGTGTAACAGAATTAAGCTACATAAAGGATTCTGAAGAAAAACAAAACAAAACAGAACTCTGTGCTGACCGTGCGTGTGCCTGCAACCTAAATCCCGCATTTATTCTATTTATTGTCACAGTAGTATACAAGAATGGGCATTCAAAAGGATTGATTCCAGGCCTCTATGTGTACATAAATGATCAGAGATTTCATTATTTGCCCAAAATAGAGTCATGCATTTTAGAAAAGGCATTAAATAATAAATGTTGACAATTTAAGAATGTTCCCAAAGCATCCTAAAGACTGTAATGTGGTAGAATCGGGACAGGAATACAGGCATGAATGAAGACTAGATCTTTCTGGAATTCTGATCTCCCAATTTTCTCCACTCATTTTTTGAAGTCAACATTTTGTTTATCACTCCAAAATTAAATGAAAAAAGGAGTACATAGGCGTCAGTAATCCATTTCACCATAGACAGAAAAAAAAGTGTTCTGTCCTATAATTTCTCTACATTCTTTGTTGAATGGTAGTGTGAGCTAGAAACCAGAGAGTCACACATCTGAAGCTGTGTGAGTCCTCAAAGATAGCTGTGGACTTAGGATGGTACAAGGGTTAATAAAAGCAAACTGTAGGAGCAGTTTTTATTTTATCAATATTTACCATTGTTTATTGGGACACTGATGCTCTTAACTGAGCCCCTGGTTACACTCAGCTCTCTGACCTCCCTCTTCTTTTCCTCAGAGAAGCTGTTTAAGCTCATCTGGATCTCTACCCTTTCAGTGGAAGAGTGCTGTTGTCCAATCTAATGCCCAACTAGATTCTGTCCTCTGGACCATAGGCTAATATAAAGCCCTCCTCACATCTTCACATAACCCTATCACCATCCAGCCATTCCTTCCACTTTCTACCAAATCTCACTAAATACCCAACAACCCCTATCTTGTCTCTAACTCTCACTTTATTTTTTTCATAATGGATAAGGAGGAAGATAAATATCGAGGCTCCCCACTCAGAAAGCTCTCAAGCTCTTGTGCTTCCTCCTCACATGACCAAGTCTTCCACCCTCCTTCTCTCTAAGATGGCTTCTTAGGTAACCACTGGGTAACAACCACCTCTGGCCTATTTTAGATTTTAAAAGTATGGTAGAGTCCTCAGAGGAGGAAATGGAATTCAGTGAAAAGCTGAGAATGAAAAGGGAAGAATGGTGGGATGGGAGAAAAGTCAAGGGTCACGTGTGCTGAAATGTTTCAAGATGGAATATTGAGGAAAGATTGTCTGTGGGTCACGTGTTTGTATTCAAATATTGTTATAGACTGACTTGTGCCCCTCTCACCAATTCATATGTTGAAGCCCTAGCCCTCATGTGACTGGATTTGGAAATATGGTTGTTCAGGAGGCAAGTAAGGTAAAATGAGGTATAAGTGTGGGGGCCTAATACTGTAGAACAGGTGTCCTAAAAGGAGGAGGAAAAGACACCAGAGAGCTCTCTCTCTCTACAGAGGAAAGCCCATGAAAGGACATGGTGAGAAGGAGGTCCTCAGCAAGCTAGGAAGAGAAGTCTTACCAGAAACCAACCCGGCTGGCACCTTGATCTTAGACTCTGAGCTTCTAGAACTGTGAGAAAATAAATTTCCGTTATTTAAGCCAAAGCCTCTCAAGTCTCTGATATTTTATTATGGTAGCCTGAACAGACAAAGACAGATGTGAATACCTAAATCAGTTATGCCATAAAGATCAACAGACTGGTTCTCTCATTTGTCCAAAGTTTTGTCTTATAAACTAGAGGACAAAAGAGGATAGAGGATAGAGGTGAAGTGAGGATTCAGAGGGAAAAGATGCTCACTGTCATTAAAATTCTGAGTGAGAAACATGAGCTTGCAGATAAATATATGCTGTAAAGATTACTACAAATAATGAAAGAGTGGTAGCATGGCTTACTATTGACATGCTTTATATCATGCTCAGTCAGCACTTTCCTGGAACCCATCTGTCCTTTGTGTTTATAGAAGGATAATTAGCTTTTAAACATTTTGAAGATATTAAAAGAAAGAAAGGAGTCCACATGGATGGACAGAGAGTTGTTAAGGACTAGAGTATACATCACAACACATTTGTTTTGGGATGTGCATTTGAGCAGCAATGGATTATCATCTGACCAGTGCTTGGTTGTTTTTGTTTTTGTTTTTTTCCTCCCATCACCTCTCTTTGCTGTTGTTATTCTTCTTTATGTAGATGTATTTCTATAATCAAGATTTTCTCTGAATTTCTCTTACACCCAAGAGCATGCTTTGGAGAAGATGGGTCTGGTTTAGACAAGTGGGGTAAGGTTCTGACATAGTGGGACAGGGAGATGACATGTTGTAGGACACAAGACTCCACCATTTTCTAGCCAAGGGAAATTTGCTATGAACTCTTTTAGTTTTTATTATGGCTGTCAAGAAAGAAGCAGGAAACTCCAAGCTCAGAACCTACCACACATTAGTTGACGGTCACTGAGACACAGCCCTCTATTGGACTGTCTGACTTGCCACAGTCTCCTTCATTTCCAAGAGTATGCCCTCCTCTTTCCAGCTTTAATTTATGTTATTTTCCTTCCCCCGTTTCCCCTATCCCTACTAAATCTCTTTCCTCACTTGTAAAGTGGAAATAACAATGCCAACCTTTTTCATGGTTCTTAGGGGACTCAAATGAATAAACTAAATACTTAATAAACTATAAATTACAGTGCCTTGGTCCATAAATGTTGTTGCCATTATTATTCACTGGTAAAGAAAAGTATGAGCAAGGTACAAAAGTCATTTAGAAGGGAGAAAGGGGACTGAAGCCAGGAAGTTTGCAGATAATAGTATAGTGACTTGAACAGGAAGCATAAACAGATGTACACATTTTTCCAATTGTGTGTGATGGAAATACTCCAAGAGTAGAACAACTCAAGAGACCCCCTGCCTCTTCTTCTAGAAATTTTCTCATCCTTTAACAATACCCCTCCTACAAGATTTACCCACATTCACAGCTTGTTTCCACCAAGCTAAGTGGAAATTTGGCAGTTATTTGCTTATTTTCCTTAGCACTGCCAGGCAAAATGACTTGGTCCAAATATAAAAATAACATAGACTGCATTATCTGATTCAGTTCTCTGCACTGAGTAGGTTAACTATTCAAATGGAAGCTAAATGATGCATTGAAACAGGGCAAGAATGGATGTTAGGATAATTTGGCTTCCTGGTTATCCTATAGAAGTCTGGGATACGGGTAACCCTATTGACACAACATTGCCAAAACTGGTTCAACCAAACACCTCAGCCAAACCTGCAGACTTCCCACAGTGCCCTTCAGTACAGGTTTTCCATTGCAAGCTTCAGTCACACATTGGCATGATAAGATTTGCTTTATACTTTGTGTGCTGACAAAGTGCTTCTTGCTTTATATGTTACCACGTTGGTTCCTCTGAAGATCTGAGGTTGATACCTGTAAGCCTATTTTTAAAGATTGAAAGACTGAGGCCCACAGATTTGGCTCAAGGTTACTTGTCTGGTAAATGGCAGAGCTGGATTCCCAATGGATATCTTTAGGCTCCAGAACTAATGAGTTTGCTGTATCTAACAGCTGTGATTTCTGACATTCACTGTGAATGCCACATCTCTGTGGATGATTTGTGACCCTCCCCATATCATGATTCTTGGACTGATGCGGCCCTACAATATTGAAATGTGTCCTGTGATCTCTTCATTACAGTAGGCTTTTCCACCTCCCCAGTCTTTCACTACCCACAATCCTAGCATTTTGCTCCGCCCTTGTGTATTTCAGACATCTTAGTTATTAGGCCTCTTCCTACTTAGTATAGATGCTGGCAGACCTTCCATGTATAGCTTTGTATGCACGGGTCTATGTCCCCAACTCACACTGCAGCTATTGCAGGTAGAAAATGCTTTATATACTAGCTATCACTATACTATTTATCATAATATCATGCACATGATTTGGACTCAAAAGTATTTTTTAAAGGCAAAGTAAGTGAACTAATAAAGGAGAAAAAATATTTTGAATAAAATGTGGTGATAGGTGCTTCTTGATGTGGAGTGGGGCTCCACCCAGAGCCTTCTACTATGCACCTTTGACTGATCACAATGGAAAAAAATCTCTTAATTTCCATTGCTTCAGAAGCTTTGCCTATATTTCTCATTAGCCTTGTGGTAGAGCTGCTAATTTTCCAAATCAATCTTTCCAAATGAAGTATGAGTGACAATGCATCTTGGGAAAGTCTGAATGTTATACCTTATTTCCACATGGAGACATGAATTATTATTGTAATTATCCTTCAGGCACTGGCAGAAATTGCGGCTGCATCTATACAGAATCAGGAAAGGTAGAAAATTTCACAATTTGATTTGTATAAGCTCTCTGGGACAATTGTATTGAGGCTAGATCACCATTTTCTTATACAGTCTACAAATATTGATTGAATTCTTACTACATGGCATGCACTGTGCCAACAGTTGAAATAGGACAGTGATCAGACAGATATAGCCCCAGTCTCATAGCACTTATATATGTTGGGGGCCTACCTTCAGAAAAACTCTAATGGCCCACCCTTTTCCTCATGTCCTACTATGAGCTGGGGCTCTAGGAATCAGGCCTGAAGTGGAGATTCTTAGGGAAATTCTGTCTTTTCATAAAGATCAGCACCCCAGATTCAGTTCCCCCAGATTTTTGTCTTTGGAAATGCTTCCCTGCATGAAGAATATTTGGCTTCCTAAGTATCAATTTGATGATGTTAAACAAAGCATGATACTTATGAGCTAACACGCACTCCAGTTGTTTTTGGAGAGAGTGTTGTGCAGAGTAAGTATAAGATAAATGTGTTACCAGGAGATTTAGTGACTTTTGCGAAGTCACAAGGTTGATTGGGGCAGAGACGGAATTAAAACCTAGTCCGTGTTCTGTTCTCTTTCCATACCCTGCATTATTTCATACCCCTTATTAAATTATATATAATTTATATATTATAATAACTTATATATAATATATGTCTATAATTATATATAATTTGCACCTTAATATGATTCCTTAGGAGCTACTATGGCCCACTGTCAAACAATAAAGGCTTTATATGAATGTTTATATGAATATTTACCATCTATGTTCCACATGTTATCTTTAATACCCAAGATGGGTCTTCTACTTTTCAAACATGATGCCATTTGATAGATTTTTTTTTGTTACCAATGTTGTGAAATCTCTAGGCCAGTCCTTGGAGTTCCACTAAACTTAAAAAAAAATAAAATACATATGATTCAGTTATTACCAGGAGACCAACACTTTTCAGTTTCTGAGAACCTAATATTTCTTTGCTTTCTTTAGCCTTCATGTTCTCCTGATTAATGAGCAAGAGACACTAAGAAAAAAAAGGAAAGAATGCTAATATTAATGAGTGTTACTATGTTTCAAATTTCAAAAAATAAGAAAAGAATACCAATGAGTGTTACTATAGTCTAGATTTCAAAAAAGAAAAGAACACTAATATTAATGAGTGTGACGGTGTTCTAGATTTCATGCTGACAGCTTTAAATATACTCACAGGCAAACATTAACAGAAACTGTTAAGTAAACATCACAGACATACTATTTTTTAGATGAGGAAACAGAGGTCCAGAGAAGCTAACGTATTTTCTCAGGGGTCGTCTGACCTCCATACCCATTCTCCTTTACCCTTCCCCACCCTGGTTCCACAGACACTTCAATAGGTTTAGCAATCTGCCAGAGCCAGGCCCAGAATAGTGCTGTGAATCAGTTAGGGTATGATTGAATTTCAAGCCCTATCTGAAAGATTTCCACGTCATACACTTTTAATTTAGCCATGTCCTATCTCCCTTCCAAGAGCATGCATAACGAACCTTGTAAGCCAGAATGAAATTATGTCAGGTAAGACCATGTAGGCCTGTAATTTGATACCTTTGTACCAAACGCACACCTAACCAATTCCATGATTTGGTATTCCAGACACACCTGCTTTCTCTCTTACTCTCTATGTTGTAGAGTGAATCTGTTCAGGGACACCAGGGCACCTGCACCTCAGGCCATATTGGGTTAGGGCTCAAGAATAGCAGATATCAAAGAACTGCCAGAAAGTATGACTGCATTCTGGAGGGCTTGGGTGGTGGATACAAAGTTCAACCTGGTAGGTCTCTCTGCCTAGACAATATGGTATAAATGAGACTAGAATCCTTCAGAGCACTGTGAAGATGAAAACTTCAGGGTGTAGTAGCGCTTTATGACCATGTTACTTGAGAGTGTAGTCTGAAGACCAGCAACATCAGTGTCACTTGTGGGCTGTTAAAAACGGAGAAGTGTAGATTTCATTCTAGACCCATATATCACCTTCTCTGGGAGAAAAACACAGGATTCTGTTTCAACAAGTTCCTTAGGAGATTCTGATCTGCACTAAAGTTTGAAAATCCTGCTCTAAAATACCAACAACCAATGAAACCGTGGCCCTAGCTTCTATCCTTGATACTGAAAAGACATAATACCTGCTACTCTGGGGCCTCCAGACTAGCAGGAGAATTAGAGATTTCAATGTCCATTTCTCCTTTTACAGCAACAAATTATACAATTAAAAATAATAGATGTTATACTTCCCAAAAGTAAACATATAGAAAGGATTTTCAAAAGGCTTTGAAAGTTTCCTGTTTGCAAATCTATGCTTTTTTATTCATAGACAATATCCACTAGATTCCAGAGTTCTAGTGCCCCTGGGGTACCAACCACATGAGTGAACTGCACTACTCATTACCCATCCCGGACCTTTGGAATAGAATTATATAAGCATAATCGCAGGAAACAAACTGAGGGTTGTTGGAGGGGAGGGGGGTGAGAGGGATGGGATGACTGGGTGATGGACATTGGGGAGGGTATGTGCTAGGGTTAGTGCTGTGAATTGTGTAAGACTGATGAATCATAGACCTGAACCCTTGAAACAAATAATACATTATATGTTAATTTAAGAAAAGAATTATCTAGGGTTCTAGCTTCACATTGTGCTCAGCTACATTGCCAGACCCAGGAATGCTGCATGTTCTAGGCCACTGATGGTGACCTTGGCTTGGAATATCACAGAAGTGGCACCTGAGATTGAGTGGGGAACCTCAGCGTGAGAGCAATGTCTGGGGCTCTGTTCTGGCTGGTTGGCTTCTAGAGTTGGCTCTTTCCTTCTGAGGGTCACAGCTCACCTACCTTTCCATCAGGGTCACCACGTACAGCTCTGACCAGGATTTGCCTCTTCGAAGCAATAAAAATATTGCCTGTCTTCCTTTTCCTGTCTTCCTGACCTCAGCTTCAATTTTCATACGTCAACAGTGGAAAGGGAAATGGTGAAGGAGAAACAAGGCCCACCAGAGAGGAAGGCTTTTAGCATACTGCCTCACAGGAGGAGGTGGACCCAGGATTCGACTTTGTTTCTCTCTCAGTTGCTGGGTAGAGTATCTGGCACAAAGTAATTGCTCACAAAATTTTAAAAATATGAAATTCTATGAATTGTAGTTCCACTTGATGTAGGCAATTATAATAATATTGTTAAAGATATTGCTATTGTTTGTGTGGTAATTGAAACAAATGGCAATTTCTAATACGTAAACCATTAGCTTTTCACTTTGGAAAAATAAACAGGAGCCATGAGTTCCCCCCTATTTCCCAACTACTTTTCCCTCATGTTGCCCCTAAAGGCCATTGAGAAAACCTATCATCAGAAAAGGGTTATGCTTAAAATAATGAAAGGATGACCTATTTTCTTGAGCAGAGCAGGGAATGTGCTGTTGTTTCTTAGACCCAATCCTGAGGCTGCCAACAGGGTGACACCATGGCAGGGTAAAGAAGAAAATGGAACAAAATGGAGATGAAGTAAGTGCACTCACTAAGTCAAACACTGACTACTTTGAATTTTCATAGTTCTTTTTTCTTTGGAGTGTACAGTGAGGAAGGCATATTATCCTTATATTCCTGAGGATAATAGAAAACAATGGAGACACGTCAATCCAGTCAGCTGTCCAAGGTTCTGTAAGTCATAAGCACTAGGGCTACGACCTGATGCAAGTCTATGTGCACCAAGGGCTGCATGCTTTTCACCAGAAATTCTTCTCCCCCTCCTTTCTTTTGCTGTCTTCACTAGAGCTACCACCATAGATTACTAATGGGACCACCTGAGAAACAAGAACTGAAATCAAGTTTAGGAGATGTGGAAAGATGGAAAGTGGATCCATTGTAGCCTAAGAGAGGGAGAAAGAGCAAAAAGAAAGAGGGAAGGTCATGGAAGACACAAATGGTAGACTGCAAGGGGGAAGTGAAATTTCTACGGACATTCACCTAGGCCACTCTGTATACACTGTCCGTGCGGAGAACAGGAAATTATAATCACATCACTCCTCTAAAGGCAAGAGCACAACTCTTTGCTAATGAACAGCACTATTTATCATACACGTGCCCTACTGAAAAACCACATTCAAAGCCAGGAATACTCTTCTGAGAGTTTTGAGGAATCATGGCCATGCATGTGAGCTGTTTTAAGTGGAACAGTAACCTGCACTTACTATTGTGAATCAGTCTCTGTTGAGTGATTGTATTATGAGTGTCATGAATGTCTCACAATGAAAGAAACTGCTCCTGAAAAAAATCTGTTGGACAAAGCCAACTTAACAAGACATCTCCAGAAGTGACTGGTACTTGCTGACTACTCACAGCCCCAGGAACATTGCAAAAAGTTGAAAAAGTGAACTTTTGTAATCCTGCTTGATTTGACATAGATATGAAAGAGAGACATTAAACTAGCGGAGCTGAGGTTATTGTGCCCACTCATTTTGAACCAAAGACTCACATATTCAACTTTCTTTCCCAGTGGATATGAAAGTGGGTGTCCATGATGCAGTTCTCTTGTAACACTCAAAAACAATACATTTCCAACTACCTTCAATTTGCAGAGTTGCAATTGGTACAGAGGATTACTTTCCCCTTTACTTTGACCTTGACCTACACAAGATGATGTTGAAACAGGAGAAAATTGAGAGAAAAAAGTGACTCAGATTCATACATCTGGACTGAAAAGCAGATGACTTTCCCAATACTACTAAAAATGTTATCAAATATTCTCAAAGGATCTGAACCTCTCTTTTGAGTAGAAGTTGTATTTGGCATCTAAATCCAACCTACCTGTTCTTTCCAGGCATAGGAGGACTGCAGAAACAGGATGCAATAAATGTACAGCAGTCATTTTTTTTCCAAAGCCTTTTTCATTCAATATATGTATGTTTGAAATCACCAAAGCATCACTTTCTGATCCAAGCCATAATTGCAATGTACAGAGAGAATACAAGGTAAAATGTAAATTCTCTCTTCCCCCTAAAGTCATGAATGTACCAATAAGTTGTCATCTCTCATGAACTAATTTTCCTGATAATTTGTATTGGAGTGGAGTGTTTCTAAACAATACTCCTGTTAATTTATATTTATATAGAGCATCTATCCCATAATGCATTTAATTGAACTGGTTGACATCCAATTTTCTAAGCATGGTTTTTTCTGACATGTTGCTAAACGCTCAATTCTTTTTTCTAACATTAATTAAATTAATTAATATTTAATATGTTTTCAGAATGGCATACAATCTGAAAATATGTTACTTATGAATAATGACTTTCTGATTGTCAAGAATCATGATGCAGACAGTCCTTCAGGGATCAACTATTTTTCCATAAGAAACCTTTAATTAATCACCAATTTAGCTGTTGACAACTCTCTCATCCCAATCTTGGGTTTGTTCCCTTTGTTCTTTCTTATAGCCATAGTTCATGACAAGCTACTCTGAGATATGAAGGTATTATCCCAGTGGAGGAGAGATGGTGTGGCTGCTTCTGCAAATCATAAATGGTGGCACCTTTACAATGACTTGGTAGCCATCAAACACTGGGTGTTTGCCACAGGAGACGATACATGGACCTTCACACCCTTAAGGCAGAAAAGCTGACAGGTGCCAATTTGTTTGTTTGTCCCCAGTAGTTTCCACGCAGTTTTCTGTGGTGGGAATGAGTAGTGATCCTATTACTAGCTAAAAATGTGTTCTAGCCTGTGTCATTCTCATTGTACACATCTTCTTTTTATTATTAGATTCCCCCTCCCCACCAATCAAACACAGCAATAAGGCCATGTAGATAAATTGCTCTCTCTAGTCACTGATCATAAATGTGACTCCAAAAAGCTAAAGATCCATACCACTAAGAGCATAAGGTCTCCAAAAACTGCCTAGCTCTGTGGGAACAATTAAGGAAGGATGCTGAGTGGTAAAGTACTCATTTTACTTTGACAAGAAATGAACACAAATAGTAACAATTCACACTTCATCGGCTCTTGACAAGCCTTCATAATAGATCAAAAATGTACATATTTTCCCCCCAAATTAGAGGATTCAGGATCGGAAGTATAAGCAAATATGTTAATTGACTTTAAGGTGGCTGGCTCCTTCAAACAGCACATGCCACCCTAAGGAAAACCCCAGGACCAATTTATCCCAAGCCAAATAAGAGACCTTCTTAGGAGAAGGTTGTGACAGACCCTTGTCTCCTATAGCTATCTTCAAAAGGCTTATCTTAATGACCCAGGTTAATTTTCATTCTCGTGCCTGTAATTTAATTCCAAAAGGAGATATCCAAGTAACATTTATCTCACTTAAATTTATTTCTGCCTGAGTTGGGTATGGCTTTGATCAAAGCTAGTAGTACAAAGAATTGTAGTAATATTAATCCTGATGGTAAAAAATAAAAGCCATAACATAAATGTACCATTTGTTGAGTGTCTTGTGTTATATGCCAGAAATCACCATAAGCACCTTGTGATATTACTTAATGTAACTCACATTTCAACCCAGAGAAGAATTGGTTTCTTTTTTATTATTCCCATTATTCCCACTATAGAGATAACAAAACTGAGGTTCGTCACACAGCTATTAGATAGAAGCATCTTTGCTCATGTCTTTTAAAATACAGCCTCTACTAAGGCTCACAGGCCCATGTGTACTCCAGACCTCATTTCACAAAGAAAATTCAGGAACTTCTTCAGCAGGTATTGCTATTCATTTTTATGCATAATTAAGAAATTATATGCTGCTGATAACTCTGGTAATGTAATGCCTAACCTCTCACATTCTTCCTTGATTGCCATGCAAAGGATTTGAAAAGAGATATTTTAGAATAATTACCCATCAGTAATCATCTCCACACAACACAAATCACATTTGATTCCCTATTAAGACAGACCAAGAGAATGAGAGGTTTTTACTCTGGAATGTTTTCTGCTGCAATCAGGTTAATTCTATGTTTCCATGCCATTGGTCTTCTGAATTTAAACATGGGAGCATGGAACAAATTCTGTAGAGGGGATAATAATATCCCCAATCACGGGTCTTGATCCACTGGGAGAAGTGCTTAACTATTAGCTTTCCAGATGGAGTGCTATCCTCTTTAGCTGGGTCACCTCCCAGGAAAGGTTCACTGGCAATTTTATTATTGCAGAAAAGTTGCTACTTTGGTTCACTCCAAAGCTCAGACCTTCACAATAATAGCCTGTTCTATAAATATTTCATAAGAACAAAGTGACAACTGTCAAGCCACCACAGTTAATCAATGTCACTTCGTAATACCAATCAGTAGTCTTCCAATCCATGGTCCATGTTATGTTTGATTTATAAATGTAGTAATCTTTCAAAATGATCAATATACCTATGACTCTTGTGGGACACTTGCTAAAATTTAGCTTCCTGTCTTTTATTTAAGTACTACTACTACTTTTATTAAGTACTACTACTCATGCCAGCATCATAATCTTAACCCAGGAAATCTGAGTTTGTGCTATAATCAGTAGGCCTACCAACAATACTCTTATCCAACATCATCTCATCTTTTCCCCAAATTTGACTTCCATTTCTCTTTTTTTTTTTTTCCTCTGTGATGATACAGCAGCTATCCTTCTGAGAGGGGAACATGTCTCTCTGTGTCTCTTATGAGCAAAATATCTGCTCCCCAAGCCTATCTAGCAAGAATCACTTTGTCTCTTCCTTCAATCTCACCATGGGTGTCCTTTCTCCATCTCTGCAGTGTTCCTCTCTTCCTTGCACTCACAAGAAAGCATCGTCTGTGTTGAAATTAAAGTCAGATTATTAATTCACCTGGGGGCATTTTAAGTCCTTTTTCTTTTTTCTTTTCAAGCTTGGTGAAACACAAGTGTGGTTTGGTGGTTACACAAGTGTATGGTATATTTGATCTTAAATTGCGTTTCTGTTTGTTACATGCACTTTTATACGTATATGTTATATATCATAGTTTATAAAGCATATGGAAAAGTGTTTTCTTTTTTTTTGTAAGATTTTATTTATTTATTTGACAGAGAGAAATCACAAGTAAGCAGAGAGGCAGGCAGAGAGAGGAGGAAGCAGGCTCCCTGTGGAGCAGACAGCCTGATGTAGGGCTTGATCCCAGGACGCTGGAATCATGACCTGAGCCAAAGGCAGAGGCTTTAACCCACTGAGCCACCCAGGCGCCCCTGGAAAAGTGTTTTCAAAAATTTCAGGAATAGTTAACAATTGAACATTCATTTTCCTACTATACAACTCAAGAAATAAAATGTGACTGGCACCTCAAAAGCCTCCTGTGTGCCCCTTGCCAGTGAGAGCTCTCTCCTTCCCGTTGAAGGTAAAAAATACCCAGACTTTTATGATAAACTGCTTCTTCAAAGCTTATCTTTTACCATAAAATGAAAATCTATGTCCCATGTTAAGTAATTTTAAGCACTCAGATCAGGTAGGGGAAGCTTTATAGAACCAAACTCACTTTACCAGATATCTATTGCATACAATGTGCCAGAAATAAAACTAGAATATAGGGGGAATACAGTTTAATAAGACATAGTCTCAACCTCAAGAAACTCATGGGCATTGGGAGGCTTTACAGGAGTTCATGGAAACATAAGAACTGTAAGTTTTGTCAACTATAACCATAATAGCACAAAGGGAATTGGAAATGGAGAGAAACAAAATACAGCAAGATTTCTTATTGCTCTGTTTCTCCAAATACACACATGGCTGGCCACTGTTTAACTTGGAGAAGAGTATGATCAAGAATATCTCTAGAAAATTAAGTGTGTAGAGCAGGATGAGAACTCCCTCATAGATGAGTCTGAGAAGTGAGGGTGCTCTCTGTCTCTAGCACTATGAACAATGTATTTCCAGCTCATTTCTGAGACAAGGTCTGTGATGTATCAGGGAAGGAAACTCTTCCTTTACATTAAAGAATGCTCCCTTCTTTCCATCCCTTATTTGGGAAATAAGGATAACAGTCTACTGACAAAATGTATTGGGATGGTGTTTGGGGGGGATTTGGCACAAGGCTTGGCACCCAGGAGAGCTTAGTGAGTGGCAGCTAAGCCTTGTAGAGTTGGAAGCTCCATTATCTAAGCCATATCTTTATGGAATAAAGAATTGAGATTAAAAATGAAACTAAAGAGAATTCTATATGGAGGCTTTAACTGGATTCAGTCACGTATACCATCCAGCTAACCTCAACAATGTATTGTTCTCTCAAGGTTGTGTCCTTGAAAATAGCTCCCACTATGAACAGAGTGTATTTTCCAAGGACAGGGAGGGAGTAAGAAGTCTCCAATTGCCCATGTCCAGCTTGGCGATCAACCAGGAGTCATGTCCTCTCCATGACCTCCTCCAACATGTGCTCAGATGTTTTCCCAGGCTCTCACAGTCCCCATTATTGTCTTGTATATTCAGTACTTGTGAAGTCCATTTTTCTGCTGTAGTGCTATATTGATACTTATCACCTTCACTGAGGTGATTTTTTTCTACATTTATATATATATATATATATATATATATATATATATATTTAGTTTTCTTTCATTGATAGTAAAGCTATAGTATAACAGCTATTAAGATTTTAAAATTAGTATTTGTGGCAAAGCGGAGTTCATTTGCTCAAGAATTTATTGTCTTTTCAATAAATGGTGCTGGGAAAATTGGACAGCTATGTACAGAAGAATGAAATTTGACTATTCTCTTACACCATACACAAAGATAAATTCGAAATGGACAGAAGACCTGAATGTGAGGCAGGAATCTAAGAAAATCCTAGAGAACATAGGCAGTAATCTCTTCAACATCAGCCACAGCAACTTCCTTCAAGATATGTCCCCAAAGGCAAAGGAAACAGAAGCAAAAATGAACTTTGGGGACTTCATCAAAATCAAAAGCTTCTGCACAGCAAAGGAAATAGTCAACAAAACAAAGAGGCAACCCACGGAATGGGAGAAGATACATGCAAATGACACTGCAGACAAAGGGTTGATATCCAAGATCTATGAAGAACTCTTCAAACTCAACACACACAAAACAGATAATCACAGCAAAAAATGGGCAGAATGGCTTAGTGGGTTAAGCCTCTGCCTTTGGCTCAGGTCATGATCCCAGGGTCCACATTAAGCTCTCTGCTCAGCAAGGAGCCTGCTTCCCCCCTCTCTCTGCCTGCTGCTCTGCTTACTTGTCAGCTCTCTCTCTGTCAAATAAATAAAATCTTAAAAAAAAAAAAGGGCAGAAGACATGAACAGAGACTTCTCCAAAGAAGACATACAAATGCTAACAGACACATGACAAAATGTTCATCATCATTAGCCATCAGGGAGGTTTAAATCGAAACCACATTGAGATACCACCTTATACCAGTTAAAATGGCCAAAATCTATAGACAGTAAACAAGAAGTGTTGGAGAGGATTTTGGAGAAAGGGGGAACCCTCTTACACATTGGTGGGATGCAAGTTGGTGCAGCCACTTTGGAAAATAGTGTGGAGATTCCTCAAAAAATTAAAAATAGAGCTACCCTATGACCCTGCAATTTCGCTACTGGGTATTTATCCCAAAGATACAGATATAGTAAAAAGAAGGGCCATCTGTACCCCAATGTTCATAGCAGCAATGGCCACAGTCACCACACTGTGGAAAGAGTCAAGATGCCCTTCACTAGACGAATGGGTAAAAAAGATACAGTATATATACAATGGAGTATTATGCCTCCATCAGAAAGGATGAATGCCAAACTTTTACATCAACATGGACGGGACTGGAAGAGATTATGCTGAGTGAAATAAGTCAAGCAGAAAGAGTCAATTATCATATGGTTTCACTTACTTGTGGGGCATGAGGAATAACATGGAGGACATTGGGAAATGGAGAAGAGAAGTGAATTGGGGGAAATTGGAGGGGGAGATGAAGCATGAGAGACTGTGGACTCTGAGAAACAAACTGAGGGTTTTGGGGGGGGTGGGAATGGGTGAGCCTGGTGGTGGATATTATGGAGGGCACATATTGCATGGAGCACTGGGTGTGGTGCATAAACAATGGATTTTCAAACACTGAAAAAAATTCAATTTAATTTAATTTAAAAAAAAGAACTGGGTGATGTGTGCAAATTCATTACCTTCTGTACCTCTCTGTACCTCTCTGTATGAAGTCATACAGCTTCACAGCTTTATTGGGAAGATTAAATATAAGAAATTCAATAGTGAACTCATAATAAATAGTGGCTGTTACTAATTCCTCCCCAGTTAGATTCTAAAATCTTTGTCTGTGTAGACATATGGCATTCTTTTTCATTTCCCCCTCAGAGCTGAGGAAGTGTTTGCTTACAGAATCCACTCAGTGGACGTTGGTTGATTGATTGCTTTGGGCCCAATGCCAAGATGTGTACCAATCCTGTTCTCAGCGCTGGTGGTCTGCTACTTTCTATCTCGAAACCCCCTAACTCAGGGAGTTGACTATAAGTACGGTATAACAATACAGAGGTTAGGGCAGTGGGAGAGGGGGCTTAGAGACAGTGCTTATAGATGTTCCTGGGATTACAAAGCAATGCCATGCTACTTATTAAATAAACATGTCTGGTTGACAAAATGGCTGTCCCTGACTTTGACAAAAATGATGGATGAAACTCATTTTCTATAGGAAGATGCTTCAATGAAAGGCAAAGCCTAATCCTAATATTTTTTAGCTGACTGAACTCTTTGTGTCTATAAAGGTTCTGTCAATTAAAGGTGTTTCAGCCAAGTCATCTACGTATTTCTTCAGCAATGTGATCTGTCAACCCAAACAGCATGATTCCCGAGCCTAAATATTATAGCAAGAGAAGCCATGGCACAGGGGCTGGCTGATTGGATTTTAGTGATGACAATGCTTTGAAAGAATAAAAGAACACATTGCCTGCTTGGAGATTTTTGTGCTTTTGCTAACAAACTCTGAATTTTAACAAAGTGGATTTACAGGGTAATGTCATTTTTGTGCAGGGCTTTGGCAACTATCAGTTACTGAAAGTCAAATCACTAAAGTGGCAAACAATCATAAATGTGCAGCACTTTAGGATTTGTGATCCCACAACCATGGAGGTACTGGTTAATTATCTTAACTGGGTAGTCCACTGTGAATCTCATCTAATTATTCTTTGGTTGGAATTTGCTGCCTTTTGTAGGAATGGAAATTGGTCTTAATGCATGGACAAACAAGATGCACTTATCAAGAAGACTGATAATCTTTGGAAAATAATTCTGAACTTACTGGTCCCATATATATATATTTTTATTTCTAAGTGGTTCCCTTGCAAAATTATGTAGATATTCTAATTTCATTGTTATTGTCCATAAAACACTTAAAACTCCTAAGGATATGCAATTGTTATAACTGGAAGGACATGGTCTTTGACTTTGATGTCAGAGGGATTTGAGACTGGATTTTATTCCAATGTGGTCTTGCAAAAATCATTGAGTTTCATGGGTAAGTGTAGATAATGGACTTTTGAAAGAATTTCCCAGAGTGATGTTTGGAAGTATTGTGATTGGAACATACTAGGTATTCAACAAATGTTAGTTTTTCCTTAGTCTGGAATTGATTTTGGGTTAAATTTGCCAGCCTCATTGGAAAAATCAGTTTAATTGTAATCCAATCACACTTATTTTTGATACAAAGTATAAATATCCCTATCTAGTTTCAACCTTTTTCAACTTGACAAGATTCTCTGGTGAAGCTTGGTTCTCTGGTGACTATTTGATTTCACAAAAAGATCAAATTCACTCCAATGAATGAGCATTCATAAAATAAATAATAAATAAATAAATAAAGATATTTGTTGTTTTAGGGTGCCTAGCTCCTAGTAAAGCTCCAGGTGTGTATATAGTAGGACCTTAATAAATGTTTGTTGAAAGACCATCTATGGCTGAAAGTTGAAATTTTCAAAGATTCTAAAGTTTGGCAGCTCATTAAAATATGTGTATAGTTTTCCAAGAGAAAATATTCATTTGTATGGTAAAGTTCTGGTATAAATTTGTTTTCTGGTATAAATATTTTTTAAGTCACTTTAAATTTTAGTCATGCTTTGTCTATAAAACCTTTCCTGTAATTCAAGACAGTCTTAATTCCTCACATTGAAGGAAACCTCCATAACAAAATGAATAAAATATGAAGCTCTAGAAATGCCACCAGGAAAATTAAAAGTCCCTAATGGCAAAAGGGAAAGGCCATTATTATTATTCAACTTTTGCTATAAAAATAGAAATACACATAGGACAAATCACCTACAGTTTTTTTTTTTTTCCTCTCTATTTAAATATAGGTAACAACATCTTTATCCTTATTTTTATAGAAATAGAAATAGATTCAATGAGGTAAAAGTCCCCCGGTCATACAAACAGAGTGGTGGACAAAGTACATCTTACTTTAAATTCCCTGTTATTTACACTTGGTAATAATCTTATTTCTATTCAGTCAAGGACTGGTCCTGCCATTGGAAAGGCAGACCCACAGTGTTTGTTGATAACAATTTTGCATTTTGCTGATTTTCTTAAGGCCAAATGATGACAACTGCCTCAATATTCAGAGCCTATTTAATGCTTAGACACAGTAGGAATCTGGTTTTGTTATGATTTCCAGAGACCAGAAAAGCCTTTTTCTATTATTCTTAGTTTTTCTTTTCAACAAAATATTTTTTTATTTTTTAAATTTTTATTTATTTATTTATTTTTGATGATTTGTTTATTTATTTATTTGAGAGAGACAGTGAGATAGAGCATGAACTAGGAGAAGGTCAGAGGGAGAAGCAGACTCCCCACGGAGCTGGGAGCCCGATGTGGGACTCGATCCCGGGACTCCAGGATCATGACCTGAGCAGTCGTCCAACCAACTGAGCCACCCAGGTGTCCCAACAAAATATTTTTTTTAAGATTTTATTTATTTGAGAGAGAGAGAGTGTGTGTGTACATGTGTGAGTGGCAAGAGGTGTGAGCAGAGGGAGATGGACAAGCAGGCTCCCTACTGTGTGTGGAGCCTGACATGGGGCTTGATCTTAAAACCCTGAGATCATAACCTGAGCTGAAATAAAGAGTCAGACGCTTAATTGACTGGGCCATTTGGGTACCCTTATAGCATGTTTTAAGCTATAGGGAGGACTATAGATCAACAGTATGTTTAGAAGTAAGTAATTTAAAAGTATTCACACCAGAGTCTGCCTGTCTAAATATATTTTACTCTATTAGACAGCTATGCAATATCCAATGGAAAGCTCATGGGCAATGTATTCCATTCTTTCTTTGAGTAACCCAATAGGGGAATTTCGGGCCTGATGATAATGTGTTCTGTTGTCCTGGACCTACTTATGAATTATCATTGTCTTGGAAGGATCTGTTGGAAGCCTTTCAGTACAAGAGTTAAGTGCTTCAATACAAGGATCTGGGTATTTTTTCCAGTCTGGTGTCTGGGCCTCCTTGATATCCCTGGAAAAGTTCAGTCTCCTCTGTTGGCCCATGCAGAAGAAAGACTAAAATCTGGGAGTTCCCAGATGTTAAGAGATCGTTTCTTCTGGCATTCTCTGTGAAGGACATTTTCATGGTCTGCAGAGAAAAGGCGAAGAGCCTATGCAGAATTTGGGGCAATGCATCTGTAATTGTTTTGTTCTTAGGAGTTTCTCAGGGAAAGGTATTATGTCTCATTGATCTTGACTTTTTCACAGGGTGGATACTGAGTATGGTATAGACAGCTGTGTGGACACTAATGCCATATCCTTTCTTATGGACACACAGTTAGATGTCATTTCCCAGGTAGGTGAGATCATGTACATAGGTATCTATTGTTGTGTAACAAATTACCCCAAATGTTAGCAGTTTAAATCATCATATAGTTGTTATCTTACACAGCTTCTGAGGGTAAAGAATCCAATACTCAAGCTGTCAGATGGGTCTGCAATTATCTCAAGGCTCAACTGGTTTTAGACCATCCACTTCCAAGCTCACTCACATGGGGATTGTTGGTTTCTTGCTGGCTGTCAGCTAAAAGTTTCCCAACATGGAGGTCTCCCCATTAGGCTGCTCATAAGATGGTGATTTGCTTTCCACAGAGTCAGTGATCCAAGAGAATGCAAGCTCAAAATGGAAACAGAAATCCTTTACAATATAATTTTGGAACTCATACCATCATTTCTGCTGTAGCAATGTGAGCGGGGACTCCACATGTTGTGAATACCATGATCGAGGATCCCTGGAGGCTACCCTGGCCTTGTGACTGAGTTCTGGCCAACAGAATTGTGCAGAAGTGATGTTGTACTATTCCCAAATCAGCTTGTGGAAAGCATAATCCACATCCTCCATGTCTATTTCCTAATTATCCAGGTGAATAGTGAAGTCTTCACGGATTCAGAGGGAAAAGGAACCAAAAGATCCTAAGAGCCTACATCCATGATTGACCACACAGAACAATCCCTCTATGACATAAGGGAGAAAGGAGCTATCAGTGTCTAACACCACTGAAATTCTTTTCTCCCTCCCTCCCTCCTTTCCTTCCTTCCTTCTTCCTCCCTTCCTTTCCTTCTTTACTTCTTTTATAGCAATTAGCTTTCCCTAATGAGTATATGTGTGTGTGGGTCTGCATTTCAATTCAGAACTGTTATTTTATTTCTCACAGTTTTATTAATATTATACTTGTTAATATATTTGATTTGTTCACTTTTTCCCTTTATGTTGTTAGTATTGGCTGTTCCCTTTATCATGTAAAGTTTGGGAGATCAGGAATCCTGTATTCTATTTCGTCTCTATCTTTCTCCACCAACCAGGTCATTATCCTGCACCTAGAACAACTACTATCCACAACTGACTGTATGCAATCTTATTTCAAAACAAGGGAAAAGATGTCCCATGAAGTCTTTGTCCAAAAAACTCTCATTTCAGGTAATGACCTAAAGAAGAGAATATTGCAAATCTTAAAAGCTTAATTTTACAGAAAAGACTTAAAATTTCAAAATCTATGTTTAGGAAAGCCACCCTGTGGAAAATAAATGTGTAACATTATACAACAAATAAAAATCATAAAAGCATATTGAAACCCAAGTATCTCTGTAGGAAAGAAATGTGTAATGGCACTTTTATTTATTCAAGCCAATTAAAACTTCTACTGACCATGAACTATATTCAGTAAACATCTCTAACTTTACCTTTTACATAGAATCATATTGATTAGCAGAAGTGTTGTATTTAAATATATATCTAATGCCAACATAATTATGATTATGTATATATTTAATATTATATGTAATTATGATTTAACATTTATATATAATATATTCTAATATAGTACTGGAATCTATATACCTAGGTGTCCAGAGTTTTATTTTTACCAAAATGGTTTACATTGTTACCTTTCACTGCATTAGAATAGCAGAAATGACACTATCCCCGAATGAAAGGAGAAGGTTGTTTCATTTTCTGTAGCAAGGAGTTTCAGTTTTTTAGTCTAAGGATATAAATGAAGTGTAGTATCCAGAAGAAATATTCACTTCATTTAAAATGAGAGATCCTTCTTGGAAAGGGTTTCTTGATTTCAAAGTTTAAAAAGTAATTAAGAGCACAAGCCTGCTTGGGGCTCCACTGGTTGTCTGTGACTCTACTTTTTATCACTGTCTAAAAGACAGATGAGGCAGGGCACAGGCCTATGAAATTCCTGACAGATTAACTTTTGGGGAAACAGACCAAAGTAGAAACTGCTGTTCCGTTTACATGAAAGTAAGAACAAATACAGCTTGTTTTTAAGTAACATCAATACATACGGTACAGAAAAGAAAATGCAGTAGCCTCGTTCTTAGGCTCCGATAGATAGCCCAAGACTTCAAGTCTTTTGATAGAATTCACTTTTATTTTCTATTTGAACACCAAATTCAATTAAAATGAAGGGTATATTGACTCCACTTTCTATCAGAGCCTATAATTGGAAGCTCTGAATGTAATACCCTTTAAGGTATCAAATCACAAATAACAATCCTATCTGTGAGACATATTATTTGTCCCTGTCAATTAACCAATGGCAGAATTTTTCTCAACTCTGATTACCCTGGACATAGATAATGAGTTCGCCTTCCAATTTTTATTGACTTCTTCCTCGCTCTATAGAAAACTATTGATTTCTGTTTTCTTGTTCAGTTACTAGTTGATTTTTTCTTTCATTTGGTTTGACTTAAAGTGAAACTTTAGAACACAGCAAAATCCTGGAGGAAAAAAAAAAAAAAGAGAGTCAGGGCCACTTAAATTTACAAATGTTTTAGTGAAAATTCAATGAGCCCCTCTCTGAATTATCTACAGTAAATACTATAAGGAAATGGTGAACTCTGCCTCACTGCCCCCCTGACCCCCAGCCCTTTTTGTTATGTACATGCAGAAACCATCTGTGTTGCAATCATTGCAGAACTTAGGTTTGGGAAAAAGAATTTGACAAATGATGAGAATATCAAGTTTGCTGCTATAAAATAAAACAAAAAACCAAAATATACAAAGCAACCTCCACACAGATTTGCATACACACACATATGCAACATATTCCCCAAAGAGATATACAATAGTAGGATTGTTTTTTATTCCATGAGAATTTTTGCACGAGAAAAAAGTGACTCAGGGTGAGAGAAGGCCCACACTTCCCAGGGATTGCAGGAAGACAAAGATGGGACTGCAGTGGGGATGGATGTGTCCTGCCTGTGGTCATCAGTCCCTTGTAGTATTCTGGCACTGCCCAATGTGGCTCAGGGTAGATTTTTATAATAATGTCCTCAATGAATTATGCCTACCCATGTCCACAACGCTTTGCAGCGTGAGTTGGCCCCTGCTCCTCTCTAGATGAAATCTTGAATCTGGTTTGAACTCAGGACTTGTTTTTTGTTGTTGTTGTTTGTTTGTTTGTTTGTTGAAAGAGAGAGCAGAGCTTGCAAGATAGAACATGGGGGTGGGGGCAGAGGGAGAGGGAGAATCAGGCTCACCGCAGAGCAAGGAGCCCAATGCAGGCTTTGATCCTAGGACCCCAAGATCATGACCTGAGCTGAAGGCAGAGGCTTAACTGACTGAGCCACCCAGGGACCCCAACAAACAGAATGAGGCAGAAATGATGCACGATTGCCAAAGGAAGGCATTTGGAAGCTATGGCTTATGCTATCATCCTCTTGAAACCACTCTGAGACCACCATGATGAGAAGAAGCCCAGGATAAAAGATCACATGAAAAGAGATGCCCAGTTTCTCCATGTCCTGGATAAGCCAGCACGTAGTCAATCACCCAAAAAATGTCATTGCATGTGTGAGCCCAAGAAAGACAGAAGAATCACTTGAGAATGCAGAGAAATGTAAGAAGCAATATATCATTGTGTATCATTCTTTAAGTTTTAATTTGAACCACATAGACTTATATAAAAGTTTTTAAAATAGTATAGAGAGTTTCCATATACCCCTTACTGAACTTCCCTTAATATTAGTCCCCCATACAACCACAGTCCAATGATCAGAACCAGGAAATTATTCCTAGTAAGTAAGGGTCTTACCAAAATTCCTTTTTTTTTTTTTTTTCCCCCACTACTGCCCTTTTCTCTGTTCCCGGATCTAGTCCAGGATTCCACATTTCATTTCATTTTTGTCTTGTTAGTCTCTTATCTGTAACAGTTTCTGTCTTTCCTCATCTTTCATGACTTTGACACTTTTAAAGAATATACTGGTCAGTTATATTGTAAAATATTCCTCAGTTTGGGTTTGGCTGAAATTTTGCATCTTAGGAATGGAGTGACATCCTTCTCAGTCCATGCATACTTTCAGGGATCACATCACGTTAAGTTGGCTTTTAGTGTTTGTTCACTTTGATCAGTAGATTAAAGTGTTTTTTTTCTAACTTTCCATTTTAAAGTTACTATTTTATTAACTTTATACTTAATAAATATCTTGGAAGAGGTATTTTAGAATATGAAAATAATCATTTTAAGCTACTAAATCCCGGAGTGGTTTATAACAGATAGATAGATAGATAGATAGATAGATAGATACAGAGATAGACAGATTATACATAGATACAAAGATGATAAAGATAGAAAGACGATAGATAACTGATACAAGGTGTAAGTGGGGTCTTCTACTGGGGAGGTAATAATATGATACAGGGAACAGAAAAAACAGAAGGTCTATGTAGCTTGAGTATCTATGATGGTTTTGTGATAGATTTGTGGATGAAGAGACTAGAGCTATTCTGGTACAGCAATATAATATTTGAGAACTAGAAAAGAGAAACAGGTTTTTTTTTTTCTTTTTTAAATAAGGGCTTAAAGATATAACTTTTGACTTGACACCTGAGTGATGAATAGAAATACTTTTAAATTCCTTTTGGTAATTTGAGTACTCTAGGGCATGTAGAGTCCCAAGATTTATTAGAGTTTTATGGTAGTTTTGTGTGTGTGTGTGTGTGTGTGTGTGTGTGTGTGTGTGTTTACCTTAATGGGTAGTTAGTTATAGGGTTATAGGATTATAGGGTTATAGTTATAGTTAGTTATAGGGTGCTGAGGCTGTGGGCAAAACCAGACATTCTTTAAAGAATGTAATTATAATTGCTACTATTCCCATCACTCTATGTTCATAAGATGAATGACAGTCTGCTAATTGGACAAAGCTCTGCCATTCATGGACAAAAAGCAAGCAGGAGTACAAGTCAGAATATCATTTCTCAGAAAGAAGGTGGCTGATCTTCCTACTGCTTTGTAATAAGACCTATACAAGAAGAATCTGGCATAATATGGAATCTGAACAGCTCTGACTGTACCTAATGAGAGAAGAAATGCATTCTCAACCTGGGAAGTTGTAGAGTAGAATCACAGGTCTTTTTATGTACAACTAATAGTTAGACTTCCTGGGCACTGGTAATACTGCAGAAACCTAAACAGGTAAGTTCCTTGTATTCATTGAGTTTATATTCTGTACAAGGGAGCCTCAACAAACAAATATGTTACTTAACATACATTTTAGATAATTCTAAGCAGTTGCAAAAACAAATAAAGCTGGATAGAAGTAAAGAGAGTGACAGAATAGGGGCAGTTGTTATTTTAGAAAGATCTGTCAGGGACAACTTGCTTAGGATGTGATATCTGACTCTACAGATGACAGACGACCATCAAGGGAAAACCATGGGATCCAGGATGTGAGAGTGATTCAACAGGTAGATGAAGTCCAGCAAGAACCTAAAAGCATGCAACATAGCAACACAGAGATAGGAGGCATGTAACGTGTATTGAGGAAAATTCTTGGTAAGTAAGAGAAGCAGCTGTGGTCCTAAGACAAGGTACTCAGTCTGGTATCTGTGCAGCACCTGAGCCTACAGGTAGATCCCAGGGAGTCCATGAATTTAGGTTAGGAAAGACTTAAATTGAATTGGATGTAATTTACCAAAATATGGAAATAGATCAATAGTTTCTAAATAATTCTTCAGAAGCATCCCCCCCCCCCCTTTTTAATGAAATTTTTGTATAACTGTTACTAACAAACATGCTAAATTTCTTTGGCGGAAGTTAAGTGTCATGGTCCCTGAGGTTTCCACTCCTGGTCTGCCCTTGAAATCCCTGCCCTTGATCAGTGCTTCTCTCACTCCACTGTAATGAATACCACCCTACCCCACAAGCCTGTAAGTAGAAATACCATGAGCTATTGACTATGGTAGATGAGGTCATGCACAATAAGGAGGTGGGCATGCCATGCAAACTGGTATACTCCCTGGTGTGTACAGAGAAGTAAGCAGCAATTCTTCCCAGAATTTCCTCTGATCATGCTCCCTTTGGCCAGCAAGTTGACAATGACCCAAGCAGCTAGATATTGGCCAAATCCAGAATACCTCAAAATATCTTGAGCTAAGCCCTTTTTAAAAAGTCTATGTTCTTGGGGTGCCTGGGTAGCTCAGTTGGTTAAGCATCTGCCTTCGGCTCTTGTCATGATATCAGGGTCTTGGGATCGAGCTCTGCATTGGACTCTCTGCTTGGTGGGGAGCCTGCTTCTCCCTTTCCCTCTGCTTGCTGCTCCCCCTGCTTGTGCTCTCTTTCTCTGTCAAATAAATAAAATATTTTTTAAAACTCTTTAAAAATAAAAATAAGAAGTATATGTGCCTTAGAAATGCAGACATAAAACTTTATTTATATGTCATTGTTGAGGGGAAAATTTCTCCTTTACCCCTTAAAATTCTTTCAGAAGCTCTTAAGAATTAAATTGACATAAGACAGATGAACAGGAGAAAATAAAACTTAATTATGTATGTATAAGGAATCCATAAGAATATGAAACCCATAGGCAGGCAGGCAATTGAGGCTTATAAGCCATCAAAGCTAAGGAGAAGGGGGTGGGTGTCTGGGGCTCCAAAGAGAAGAAAGACAACTCATAAGAAGATGAAAAAGAGTAAATATCTGGTAAATGAATGTGTGCTGCGCCATACAGAAACAATGGTACATAGAAGGGAATTTTAACAAATAGACTTTGGTAAGTTTCTCCCTGTATATCACACCTCGTTCATATTATGCTATAGGTATCTATGGTGAGAGTTCTCTTCCGGGAGCAGGTCCTCCATCTAAATTCTTTTAGGCAGTTAGGGAGGTCAGAAGCTCTTTCTGAGCCTTCTGTTTCTTAATAACACTCAGCCTTAAGTAATCCGTATGCCAAAGAAACACATTTTAAGGTAGCAAGTTTTGCTCTCCAGCAGTAATGCAGTAAGAAAGAAAGAGAAGAAAGAAAGAAAGAAAGAAAGAAAGAAAGAAAGAAAGAAAGGTGTAGACACTATTGACCAATGGCATAGCACAATTTACCCAGCTTAAGACAATGATTTATTCACCATCCCTTAAGACAATACAATTATTCATTGACATGAAAATCATTTCCCAAGCTCTCCAATCCATGTGTATTTAGGAAGAAGTGACAGAGGAAAAAGTAAGTGGTGATGTGGGGCAGCTTTTACCACAGTCCTTGACTGTGGCTTGCTTATTTTATTTACAGTGATCTCAAATGATTTTTTTAGAATGGCTGTCACTAGAATTTAGATCTTTAACAATAAATCCCATCACTAAGTATTTCCTTAGATTTTGTTAAAAGCATTTTGTTGTCAAATTGAGGTCTTTAAGGAGCTATCATCTATTTAAAAATATATTACAACAGTCATAAGTTTCCTTCTTCTTTAAGTTTCTCAAGTGAAGAGTTATTGCAATTGTGTTTCTGGAAGGTGCATACAAAAATTACAAATCACAGTGCATTTACAAGCCTGTCATGAGCTTTCCAGTAGTTAATGTAAAAAGGAGATGGAATTTCACCAAAATAAGGGGGAAACTTTCTGAAGATCTAAGGAGAAAATAAAGAAAAATAATTTTAGTAAGTATCCCATTACTGGAGAGAGTGTAGGCATAATTTTTGGAAATGCAAGAGCTATATTAGACTCTACAATGTAAACTATATTAAAGGCTTCCCAAGTGGTACATTCAACTTCCTTTTCAGCTCCTTTTATCAACTGTTAGTTCCCTAAGATGATCAGGTTAAACCTGTTGCTAGAGCAAATGTAAGATTACTGGACTTATTGGAGGAAAGTAGAATACCTACCCTCACAGATCTAGATACTATCTAAGTTGGGAAAGATACGTATAGGTTTCTGGAGCTGGGTAGGTCAGTTTTAAGGTAGGTTTTGAAGGCTAGGGGGCTGATTAGGACTGAGAAAAAATTATGACATAGCTTTGAATTCCTGAGCAAAGCTTGTGAGGATCTTAAGAGAGGTGATAACATGTTCTGAATCACGACATTTGGGTATCTTCAGTTGCTTACAGTCTTATTCTCCTGGAAGAAGCATTTTTCTTCTATTTCTTCTAGCTATTATCAAAATAGCTAAGCTATTTCAATTGTTTTCAGTACTTTTTAACATATATAGAGAAAAGTATCCCAGTTTCAATATTGTTTAACACAGAGACAGGAAATTATGATGATTTCAGTTCTTATTTCCAGCACTGCAATTCTGTATTTCTTTTCTTTGGTATGGCAATATTTTCAGGAAAGTGGTAATAAAGATCAATCTTACTTTTGACTTTCAAAATCTTCTACTAGTTACAATTTATATACAAAATCAAAATTTTCTTCCTCACATTGTATTTCTTTTTATCACTGTATAATTATTAAAGATTTTTGCACATTTAATAAACACATTTTGAGAGCACATTTTATGTCAGTTTAACCATTAAAAAAATGACCAACAGTAAATTTGTGCCCAAGATGAAAAAAGGAAAACACACCCACTGTAAGATTCTAAGGTCTCTAGTACTCACTTAACAAATGTCTTTCATAGAGTTGAGTGATGTTTTGACAGGGGGAGGGGGCGTGGGGATGTGCACATGACAATGCACAAGTGTTTAATGTGAGGCTGACTGGATAATTAAGAATCATGGAGGTGACATCGTGTTGTTTGGGGCCATGTTGACTCTACTTATACTCTGCTTACAATCCCAATTTGACTTCTGGTTTCATCTCTGATGTAAAGTGCTTAGAAGTCATTACTCCTGTCCTTATAAGGAAAAGGTGAGTAAACTAAAGCAAAGACTTTTCTTGGAGCCATCAAGAATTTAGGTCACTCATAGGGCACTCTACCACACCAAAATCTGGAGAGACAGACACATCCAGAGAACCTTAGCTAGGATCTACTTACTTGGAACAGAAGATGCTGGTGCCCTAAACTGGTGGAAACACTCAAATGGGCATTTGGAAAAACTGCTAGAAACTGAGTATGTTCTGGATCTGAGAATGAAAAGTTTCTAGGGATGCTATCTCAGAGTTTTTGGCAGTGTTTTACCTCAAGAACCACACAAAGTTCTCAGGGTAAGGATTCAAGAAAGAACCCTTCAAGGTTCTGGTATAGGAGATGGAAGCAGAATAATCTATGAAATATGTCCAGACCATTTTCCATAAGAAGGGAGACTCTGCCAGAGCCTCAGCCTAGCTAGGTGAGGAATATTCCCCCCACTCCAGCCCCTATGAGCCTTCCTGCCCTATCTAAAGGGAAAAAGAAAAGCTAAGAAACACTTAATGAAAGTCATAGTCCAGGGACACAAGAAGACTGAATTCACTGAAAGATTAAGATTTAATCATAGGGTTATAGAACACTTCCATTCTACCATTTCTTACCACAATACCAAGAGCACTCCAGTAAAATAACAGTGGGTTTCAGCAGAAAGAGATTCAAGATATGGACTCTGAGAAGGAACACTTATGAAAGCCCAAAGTCAACAGGGGAGATCAAAACGATATAGCTACAGCAAATATTAAACACAGTACAACTCCTAGCCATATTAACATAAAACCTCATACTAAAGGCCTATTTACTTCAATTCCCATTATCCAATGTATAATGCTTTCAACAAAAACTTAAAAGGCATGTTAAATGCTATATATGTGTGCATATACATATATATAGCCATATATGCTAAATGCTATATAAATTTATATGCTATATATTTATATATACAATATATAATATGTTAAATGTTATATTCTATTACATATTCCATTATATTATATATATTATACTCTATATATCTTATGATATATATACATATGATACATATTGTATATCTTGAAGATCAGCAAGTAAGGAAATATTCCAAAAAAAACAAACAATAACTTCCCCACAATAGTAGAGGTATGATAAGAGACAAAGCAGTCAATTAAAAAAAGCTCCCAGTGGCCAGGTCTGAGACAATTCAAAAACAAAATAAATTTAAACAAAATAAAGTAATATTAGATTATAACCCAAAGTATAATATCTACTAGTCCATATTGATATAAATAAAGGTTCACTAAATAAATAAAGAGTTTCAAATAATTTATGTAGATACTTGTCCCTCAAGTATCTACATTAACCAAGAGATTAATTTTCCTTTCCTCATGTGTGGGCTGCACATAGTGACTCTCTTCCAAAATGTGTAGCATGAAAAGAAAAAGAGGAACTTTACCATGACAAAAACCTACAAATGTCTTGGCCTGGCAAGCAAGGTTGACATCAATAGCGACACCATGTTAAGTATTATACTTTTGACATGATGTGATGACAATGGCACTTTACCCCCATGGTCATGCTCCCAAACATCCATAATCCCAGTCACATCATGAGAAAAACATCAGACAAATCCCAAATGAGGGAATTCCACAAAATAACTCCTCAGTACTCATCAAAACTGTCCAGGTCATCAAAACCAAGAGAAGTCTAGGACACTGTCACCACCAAGAAGAGCCTCAGGAGACCTGACAATCGAATAAAAATTAGTATCCCAAACGGGATCCTGGAACACAAAATGATATTGGGTTAAAGAAAAAACTAAGAAAACATGAATAAATTATCAGATGTTATAATTATACATCAATATTGGTTATTTATTTATAATAAATATATCATACTAATGTGTTAATGAGGAAAGCTGAGTGTAGAGGATAATGGAAACTCTTTGCATTGTTGTTCCAAATCTTTTCTGTAAATGTATCTGTTCTAAGATACAGTGTTTACTTTTTTTTTTAAGATTTTATTTATCTATTTATTTGATGAGCAAGAGATCACAAGTAGGCAGAGAGGCAGGCGGGGTGGGGGAAGTAGACTTCCTGCTGAGCAGAGAGCCTGATGCAGGCTTCGATCCCAGGACCCTGAGATTATGACATGAGCCAAAGGCAGAGGCTTAACCCACGAGCCACCCAGGTGCCCCACAGTGTTCACTTTTAAAAATCCCAGTAGTTGAGAATAAAATTTTTGGACAACAAAGACTGAGTCATTCGGACAGACTTAACATAACAGTGACATGAAAGGTAGTTACTATATCCAGGAAGGCTGAGCACATTTCCATGATGTCAAACTACTTGTACTGTTCTCCTAAAGACTAGTGACCATCTGGGTGAAGACTAAGGATGACACCAACCTCTGGATACTCATATCCGCACATCTGCCCTTCAGCTCTGGAAAGTTGTGATCACTTGGTCACAGAGAAAATCCTCACAATATTTTCATACAGAGCGTTTAGTCAGGAGATGGGGATGAACTTCACATAACCTTGAAACAGCACTGCCTGGCTCATTGAGAGTGGCCGTCTGTTAATGCTGACATTTTCCTTTGAAAGTCCATTGTCTTGCTTCAGGCAATAGGCTACCAAAAAAAAAAAAAAAGGCGGGGGGGACTGAAAAGGCAGCTTGAGATTTATGATCTTATTGTGATTATGAAATTACAAAAAGGAGCCAGCCTTGTCCATGCTGGCCACAGACAAGTGTAGCTATAACTAAAATTTACAGGATGCATAAAAAGAATCACATCGGCAGAGTGCTGTAAATCCTAGCTGCCCAGTCACTCCAGCAAATTCCTAATGGATCATCATGCCCTCGAGTTTAAATGGCTGTTCTTAAGAAGTAAAGGTAAGTGACAGGTTAAATACATAAGCAAACAGTGAAATCATTTCATTTCCTGAATGTAGAATGGGGTGGATGGCAGGAATAACCCACACAGGGGAATGGAGTAGATGTCTGCAGGAAACTTTCATTCACAGTCCCACTAGATGCTACCCTTTGGACAAGGCTCTAGGAATACTGAGATACAAAAACACATTCTCAGCATCAAAGAGGCCACTTCTACATATGGCTAAAATCTGCTAACCTGTGGCAACACAATGAAATAACTCCTCTGAGAGAGGTAAGCCTGGTCCTGAATGAACCAAAAAGGTATATTACGGTATCTTAAGAAGTCTGAATTTTATGCAGAGGGAGTGGGAAGTTTTTATATAAGAGGGATTATAAATGATATTATACAAATATGATAATGGTTGCAGTGGGGAAGCAAGTTATGAGGCTGTTGTAATTTTCCAAGAAAGAGAGAGATCAACCAGGACAATGGTCAGAAGGATAGAAAGTGGAGATCAATGCAACACTGAGCTCTTTGTGTGGAGAGAAGTCAAAAACCATCCCTAATTGTTTGGTTCAAGTAGCAGGATGAATATTGGTGCATTCAGTAAGATATGAAATAATGAAGGAACAGTTAGGTTGATTTCTCTGCAAATAGGCTCTGGGATAGAGTATTTCATGCTGAAGCTCTTTTGGGAAATGCTCTAGGTAGGTGCCCTTGGGAAAGTGAGGATAGGAATACTAGGTAAAGGTAAAGTCCAACCCACAACATGGTTACAGCTGAGGCCTCAACTGATCCTACAAGAGTTCTGAAGCTAGAATAAGCCCTTCTGAGTTTTTCCAAATTGAGACAAGGATACTAGATGGCCATATCCCTATATTGACCCATCCCTAGCCACAGCCCCCTCAGAAGGGTGTACCTTTGAGAAAATGAGTTCCCTACACTTAAGACACTTGTTAGGAATGGATACAGCCACAGATATCTCCAGTAGCAGAAGGACAGTTGTGCTGATTCTGGAGAGGGAACCTGCAGGAGTATCACAGTATCCCCTAGAAGGCTGTTTATTTTGCTGGCGGTGGAGGGAGGGGGGTTGGAACTAAGAGCTTGAAATGTCATTAATTTTTTAGAATAAAATATTCCTAGATTCCAAATTCAAGAAAGGACAAAACTGATTGGTTTTGTTTTGTTTATTTGCTTGCTTACTTTTACTACAGCAATAAGTAATGACCTGGACTAATTTTAAATTGATCCCAATTGATATAGATATCCATCAGTAGCAGCTTCACTGGAGCAACCACACTTCCATATCTTGAGATGGGCTCCCCTGTGAGATACCCAAATGTAGACATCCAGTGGTCAAACAGCTACACAAACAAGCAGGAGCTTGGAACAGAAATCCGAGTTGGAAATCAGTTGTAGTTACCAGTTTATGACTGTAATTGGTGCCATGAGACAGAGACATTGCCTGGGAGAGTGTGGAAGATGAGGAAAAGAACCAGGTCTAGAAGCTGGAAAATCGCTAACAGTCGCCGTGTTTATAAGGCTTTAACATGCTTCTGAATCTCCTGGGGGGTCATTTAAAAATGCAGATTCTGTGATTCAGTAGATGAGTGTGGGCCTCTGAGAGTCTACATCAATAGAAGACTTCCAGGTATAACAGTTGTTACTGGTCACTGGATCACACTAACAAGGAGTTAGACGATGGGAAGAGGAAGGAAGATCCACAGAATTCAGAGAACAACATTTGAAGTTCAAGAAGACAATAGCATTTGGTATGTCTACATGTGCTTAAATACAGGCATTGTTTGAGTGATAATGGAAAGGCGCCAGTTGCTTAGTTAAACCTGGTTTTAACTAAACCTTAGTTAAACCTAGTTAAACCTGGTTAAACCACATACTTATTACCTTTTCAGAGTAATATAAAAACACATGAGCTCTTCTGACATGGATTCATCTACCATATTAGTTAATAGAGGTTATGTTACTAAGAAACAGAACACTGAACAGAAAATCAAGTAGGAGAGGGGATAATTTATGCTGATTTTGAGGAAAAGGATGAGGCATAGGAATGGCATATGGGATAGATCAGAACTGGATAGCTGGCTGCAGAAGGGACTATGATAACTCAAGAAAAGGACATCAGAGAGAAGGAAAAGAGTTTTGTAAGTGTGGACAAGGAAAAAAAATATTACTCATTGCCTGCTCGAAGCTACTGCCCAAAGACTGCCCCAAACCCAGGAAGCACAAGGAAGAAATGTACTTACCAAGAATGAGTGGATTAAGGAATGAACATTTCATTTGAAATGAGCAAACATTTCAAATGCATGCATACTTTCATACATAATTTTATAGGAGTGGATGTCTTAATTTGGGCTTCCCCAAAAGCAGAGTCGGGGGCAAGTAGTTTATTTGGAAAGTGATGCCACAGAGCAGGGAGAGTAAGACAGGAATGCAGGAAAAGCCAATACAAGTGCACATGATCAAGGTCACAGCTGTCAGCCATAGGGGGTCATTTCTGCCAGGACTTCTGAGAAGCTATGGAATGCTTCCTGAAGTGTCTATCAGTGTATCCACCACCTCCCACTGGTAGAGCATTATTCTCTGCAGGCATTAGCCCCCTCTACTTCTGGCCTTTTCTTTCTATAGACTCAGAGGAAGCCCTGAGCAAAAAAAGCAGGGGAGACCTGCATACCCTATGCTGGAGACTGGACTCTGCCTACAGAGTTGAATTTGACCTCATGAGGAAATGTCCACTGGAGCTGTGGCTGAAATCAGAGGCGGGGTAGATGTGATGCGATGTATCAAGGCATCAACCACAAAGCAATAAAATTAGTGGATCTGAAGACACTTTTTAAGGCAGTGCACTTTGCAGTTTCCAAGTCCATGATGCTAATACAAAACAGCCGTTAAGGGGGTTGCCTAGTAGTAACTGAGCGGTGGAGGAGCTACCATCAGGCTCTTAGCCCCATGCACATAGATACTCTGTAAATACTTCCCTGGCAACTCTGTTCTTTCCAATTAATTGGCCAAGCTAAACCTTTGTAAGCAGCAGTACAAGAGGTAAACTTCAGCTTGGTCTCTGCCAAAATAATCACAAATCCTGAATTAGTCGGATGTGAATTAATGAGCTTTTAGCAGAGCTTGGTTTTTGTCAGACATATTGATCCTGGAGTGAAACAGCCCATTAAAGGCTATAATTAAGATGCAGTTTCTGCTTGAAGATGAAGTGCCTGGGCAGGGACAAATTGCGAAATGCTTGTTCCTGTGAGGCTGACAGGTGATCAGGGGATGAATGCGTAGTTGGAGGATCTTTTGTTTTTTCTTTCTTTTTTTTCTCCTGACAAGAAATGACAGCCCAGTTTCAAATGAAACAAATGAAGTTTACACAATTAGACCCTAAAAGCTAGAGGAGCTCCAGATCCACAAATTACTGGTAGAAATACTTTTCCTACTAAGCACAGGGAAGCTGTTTTCCATTAAATACACCCTCCTCTCTCCTTGCTTGCTTTCTTGCTATAGTAACAAGGGACTCCCCCACCGCCAATTAGACCTCCTCTCACTAGAGAATTGCATTTGTTGGAAAGACTCACTTTAATAAGTGTTTGGAGTGTTAGCAAAAACCCCACAAGAAGAAACGTAATAGAGGCCAGGTGTAGACTCTGGGGGGGGGGGGCATAGGGAGAAGAGCTGCTGGCAATGCCAGAGGGGACTTTAAGATCCCCTGGGGGGAAGAATTCTGGAGCAAACTGCTGGTGGGTGGGTAGAAGAAAATATGAACCCTTCTGCATTTTCCTTTTGAAAGATCCAGGAAACATTCTGTCTCTCTCTAATATATTTGGCATGGCTGGATTTTTTTTCTCTTTTTTGAAGAAAGTGAGGAGGTACCAAGGGCTTGTGAGTTGAGTACAAGGTGAAAACAGACTGAAAACAGAGATCACAGGACAATAGCTTGGCACCAAAACTTAGGGGAAATGAGATCCTTTGAGGAATGGTAGAAAAAAGAAAACACACAAACTCATCTTCTGCACAAGAGAGAAAGGAGTAAGAAAGAAGGGCAGGGATTTAAGGAGCCAGGTGCTGTAGAAAGCACTGTGTACATTTCTGGTTTCATCCAACTGCAAATTGGATCACTGGCTATCAGAGTCACAATAGTTAGAGAGTAAATACAATGGTGCAGAGCACAAGGAACAATAAAATACACCAGAGTGTTCAAGTTCAAATAATATCCTAAAATAAAAAGACATAGCTAAATGAAGAAAATTGGCTTTTGCATTGAATCAAATACACAAGGACAGGAAAATACAGATCAGCTTAATCCCAACTGGTATCTATAAAATCAACTTAAAAAAAAAAAAAAAAAGCCTGTGAATTTTACATAGTTCTGATCACAAAGGTATAATATGATTTGTACTCACTTGGAAGAAAACCAACTAGCATTATGGTTACCTCTCAGGAAGAACTGAGCCGATTCAAACAAATTTGCCTACGATACCCACCCAGTTCCTGTAATATGATGATTTTGTGATACTCAGAGGTACAACATCAAGCAATATGTGCACATGGAAGTATGCCAGGTATCTGAAAATACTCAAGGGGGAGAAACAGATTATCTGGAAGGTGGGACTAAAGAGACTCCTTTGACAAGATGCTTTTGAGTCAAATTAGTATTGCATTAATCAAAATGGCCTGCTACTATTAGAAATATCTGACAATATCAATGAATAAAGGAATTTTGGCAATGGTTTGTTCTGGTAATGGCTTCTGCAGCCTTCTTTCTGTGCATTATACTTATTGTTAATTTTAAGGCTCATTTTACAAGCATTTTGGCAATAATAAGATTGATATTAGTTTTTGCTATAAGAGAAAAACTGAATTATGCATTTCTCATTCTTATCTCTTCTTTGACTTAGGGGATAAAATTTTCCATTTTGTCCTGATCCATTACGTTGCATTTGATTTGAAAAATAAATACAAGTTTCTTTAATTTATTTAAAAATGACATGAAAACATAGATGGCTTCATAACATATTTGCAAAAGTTTCATTTTTGGAATTGGAAGCCTCACTAGTCCAATGAAATTTTGATTTTTTTAGTATTGACAACTGCAATTCCCATTTATACTGTTGATTTTTAGCAACACATGTGAAATTTCCAGTCTACATAAATTCACATTCTGTCTTCACACTGAGCACCTATTTACTATTTATGTCATGATTTTATCTGAATATAAACTCAAGTTTTTAATAGCATTTTTATCTTTAATGATGTATTTCTAAGTCATTCATCCATTTTCATCAGTTGAAATATAACAGTATATACCAGTAAGAATCAAAGACAATTTCACAGGAAACAAAATTCAAGTGATTGATTTTCATGTTAGACTTCTGAAAATCCCATTGCTAAGACCAATCCCTTCTATGAATATAAAATCAGTCAAGATGAACTGACCAACACAATTCTTTAAGCACATGCAAAACTTTTGAGAAAAATATTTAGTGTCTAGAGTATTTCTGTGAAAATTAAAACTAATCTAACATTTCAAACTTGTGAATTGTGTGTGAACCAAATAATCATATTATTCTTATGAACTTGCTGAACTTCCTGTTGACAATTTTATAGAGCCCTGGGTCCCACCTGGGATACTATGACCAAAGCCTTGAGACACTCTATATCAAACAGGCCTCAATTCACATCCTGCCATTACTTAGGTACTGGACAAACATTCACTCAACTCAGGCACTCATCCTTCAGCAGTTGAGAAGAATCTAGACATTGGAGAGTCCAAGGTTTCCTTCCTCTATCCCATAAATCCCAGTAAGTAGAAGAAATCAGGAGAGCAATTAAATTTCACATCAGTAGGAATCATTTAACACCCCATCCCTCTCACACCACAGGTTAGAAGCAAGCACCCTTATCTATATATGGAGATATATATATGGATGGATATGGAGATATGGATATATATATGTAAATATATAAAATATACCTATATATAAATAGATAGGCATTTTATGCATTTAAAATTATATATATATGCATAAAATATCAAAGTAAGGTCTTAATTTTCCATTGTTACCATTGTTTTAACAAATTACAGACAAGCAACACTACAAATTTGCTTTTCATAACTACTCAAATAGATAGGTTTGTAACCTATCTAGCAGAGAGAAGTTTTATTTCTTTGCCTTTATCCTAAATGCCAATGGTTTGATCTAAAGTCTTTTCCCAGTCAAAGAGAGCTAACGTGTGAACTCTGCAACCAAGAAATTCTACTTAAATCCATTCTGAGGATGCCTTTCAAGCAATTCAAATAGAACTCAGTAATTTTACAGTCTTTTACTAAGAAATTTTGAGGTTTCTTAAAGTTATATTAAAATAAAGATTTTTCTTTCTGGGGAGTATGTTTCTTCCCTCTCAAGGGTATTAGATATCATTTTGATAACATATAAAATTAAAAAAAAAAACTTCCAGTGCTTTTAAAACCTAATAACTATCATTGCAAAGTCCTCATATTCTAACATACACATATATTTTTGTTGTCAACATGTCTAAATACAAAAATATATCCATCATTGGGATGAACAGAAAACTTTAAAGATATTTTCCCCCAATTTTAGCGCAAAATGAATATCATGTAGGAATTTTGCTATTTCCTTTCTTTCTCTTCTTTCCTGACAGAGTAGAAACGGCCAACATGAATCATATGGTTACTCTGACTTGAGATACTGAGTCCATGGTCACTTGTCTCTTTTTCATGAAAGATACCCTTAGCTATCTATTTATTTGTGTTATTATTTTTTTTTATTTTATTACTATTATTATTATTTTGACCAGCATGAACTTTCCACTGAAGGCTGTGGGAACTGAATCTCATCCTGGCCTCTGTGAACACAGTTTCAAGTCCCCTTCAGGAGGCTCCAAATTTATGCCTCAGGTCTCCCCTTCTTACATCATCCCACATAAACCTCCGTTAGGGCTGTTGCAAGGAGCTTCCCCCAGCACAGTCAATTTAACAGACCTTTCACTTTGTGTCTAACCGTTCTTCTTCCACTGAATCAGAGAAACAAAGAGGTTATAATTCACTTTTATAATACTGGAAAATAAATTAAGCTGCTATAAAACGCACGTGTATGTCCTCAGTCAACCTCGGTATCGTTCAGCATGAGCTGCTCCTCTTGTTCCTCCAAAGGGAGGAAAAGTGTCTTTTCTCCATCTTTATCCTGAGGACACCAAGTGAGTCACTAAAAGGATCTGCATTAAGTTAGCACAGACTCACATTCTAAACACACGGCAGTGGGCAAATAAAGGCAGCTTCATAAGAAAATGGCTCCAGTAAAGGGCTTCCTGAATCAGAAGAGCTAACTGGGAAGTGGCCAGCCCCAAGCCTGAGGCCATGCATCTGGGTGGGCTCCCCTGTCTGCCCCCAGATGCTCTTCCCACAAGGCATAGGCACAGTCCCTCAAGACCTGCAGGACTTGGATGCTGGAATCAAGAGCTCTGCCCACCCCTCCCCCTTTCTACAGAGTGGACACCCATATACCGAGCCCTTACTTTGCACCAGGCTTACCCAGGCTTCTAAATATATATCTCACAACTTCTCCTCAATGGATATTACAATTCCCTTTTTACAGGGTGTTGACTAGGGGGGACCAATGCTGAAAGTCATGAAATAACTTGCCAAAAACTATACCATGGATGCCAAATCCACGGCTCTCTCTGCTGTAACATGTTGCTTTAGGACAATAAAATAGCCTAACAAAAACATTTATTATTCTTTTTTCTTTAAGATTTTATTTATTTATTTGAGAGTAAGAGAGAGAGCTTGAGAGAGAGGGAGATCACAAGCAGGGGTGAAGGGTAGAGAGAGAGAATCAGATGACCTCCTGAGCAGGGAGCCCAATGTGGGACTTGATCTCAGGACTCTGGGATAATGACCTGAGCTGAAGGCAGAAACTAAACTGACTGAGCCACCCAGGTGCCCGAAACATTTATTATTCTTAAAGACATGTTCCACCACTGCCACATTTCCTGTAATAGATCATAGAGTGCCCCAATTGTTTGACTTATCATTTAACTTAATTCCTTAAAATCTTGGGTACTCTGTGAGCACCTGTTTAAAGATTACCTGTTTAAAGATAATTACTTTGGGAACAAGAAATACTATATTCTATTAAAAGCTTTGATTCTGGGGATTCCTGGATGGTGTGGCACTGTTGGTTGAACTTCCAATTCTTGCTTTTGGCTCACCTCGTGATCTCAACGTCCTGAGATTGAGACCCACATCAGGCTCTGGGCTCAACATGAGTCTGCTTGAGATTCTCTCTCCCTCTCTCTCTGCCCCTCCTGCTTGTACTCTCTCTAATAAATAATTTTTTTTTTTTTTAAATAAAAGCTCTGATGTTTGGGCACATTTAGTAAAATAGATCCTCTATGAAAGCAGGGATTTTGACTCTTTTGTTCACCATAATATCCCTGGTGCTTAGAAGGGCAAAGCAAGTAATTAAACAATAAATGTTTGTTGAATGCATGAACAGTGAACAGAAATGAAGATCTCAAAGGCTAGCACCAACTTTGGTTGAGTGTACTTGATGCAAAAGGCATCAGTATTTTATCATTTTATTTATTTAATTTACTATTATTTATTTATTATTTTATTATTTTCTACTTCTCAATGTTGCCAGTGGTAAATGGGCATAAGTCCTATAGTAATGAAGAGGAGAAATTTCCTAAAGATTCTACAGCAGAAAATAGAACAAAACAGAAAGGAGCAGGATGGAAGGAAGCACCCTTTAGAATTAGTGTCAGAACCCACAGAGCCCTGAGCTATGGGAACTGGCAGGGCAAGTAGAAGCCAAGGGTAGAGGGACCGTAATGAGTCTGAAATTCCTGGCAGAACCTTGGTGAAAAAATCAGCTCTTGGCAGCACCCACGACCCTCCTCTTTGGTGGTCTGTCAGCTGGATGCAGAATTTCAGGGTCTGACTACTCACTATCTTCTGTACATGGTCTGTGCTTTTGGTATCTGCATAAGCAAACTGACATACGAAAAACTGGCCTACGCCAAGAGTGGTCTGCCCCAAATTGCCTCAGACATGATACATGTGAGCTTGGCCCAAACTGTCCAACTTGGACACATATCCTCAAGTACCCTTGCTTTGCCATACACTCCTTTGGCGTGATGGCTCAGACTCCCTCCTTGTGTTTGCCAAGAAAACTCCTAATTTTATGCAAGGAAACAAGGTCATTTCTGAGACCCAGTAGTCAAGGTGGAAACTACCAAATGAGGATAATTGGGAGTTTACTCCTTAGATTCCTGTCTGAGAGGATGAGAGGACTTAAGATTGCAATGCAAGACACAAATGGCATAATTACAGATGAATGAAAGTCCAGATACATTAAAAACCTTCATCAAAGTCCCACTCTGCAATAGATAATACAAGGTTAGTAGAACTCATTACGAAGATTCTAAATTATGCATGGAAGAACTACTATAGAATGCAGAGGGACATTAAGTTGCCTGATGAAACCTGAATTCTCTGTCCAGGCCTCTGTTGGCAATAAAGAGATTCCTTTTCTTGGTGCTCCATAAGCATTATAAATGTACTGGTCAAAGGTCAAGAAGCTTATCTAATGAATTCTCTTCCTCCGTCTGCTCTTTCTCCCCATTATTATTATTATTGTTATTATTATCATTATAAAAGTAATACATATATATTGTAAGAGATTCAAATAGTACCAAAGGATATAAAATAAAAAATTAAAGACTTTCTTTCCCCTAGCTCTTACTTCCAGTAGGATTTCACCATTATAAGTTTCCTGTTTCTATAATTATAAAATGGGGAGGGGCATGAAAACTCCTACATTTAATATATTCACATAGACAAGAGAAGAAATGATACCCAGGAAATAGGAATAGAATGCTATATAAAAAAGAAAAATCAGAAAGCTATATAGAGTCCTTGAAAATTAAAAATAAATAAATAGTAGAAATTAATGAGCTCATTCAAAGGCTAGAGGAGTAAGTTTAAGAATAATTACAGAAAGTAGAACCTGAAGAAGAAGATTAAAAATATTCTTTTAAAAAGACAAAAAAAAAAATAGAGGATCAATCCAGGAGATTAGATATATAAATTTAGTAGTTCCCTAGAACAATCCATATTTTAAAGGGATCTTTTTGGCTTCATACTGACAGTAGGCTGGATTTTCCTCTGTCATTCTGTCATTCTATGTTATTTTTACCTTTTGGGAAAGGATGACATAAAAGTTATCTTGACTAAAGGAAAAATATTTGGAAGCGCTTTTTTCTTTCTATATTCTATGGGACAATTTTAATAAGGTTGGATTTATATATTCTTGGAAATATTCATAGAATTGAGCCCATGAAACCATCTGGGCCCAGCATCTGTTTCCGGGGGCTTGTTATACAATGCTTTCACAACTGTTTCACTTTAGCCTATGGCTACTGGTTTATTTAAGGTTGTTTTATCATTCTTGAGTCAGTATGTAATAACTCATATTTTCAATTTCTACCAGGCTTTCAGATATATTTGTATAATTGAACAAGCTCTTCCCCTATGATCTTCTAATATTGTCTTCAGATTTTTGACTAGTTCCTTGTTCTTCTAATTTGTAGTATGCTTATATTTTCCTTTTTTTCCCTCTGATATGTGTGAATTAGTTAGCTTTATAGATCTACCTGATTTATTCAAAGAAACAATTCTTGAATAGATAGATAGCAAGATAGACCTATACAGAAAATACAGCAAAATTTAAATTCTTAAGCCATTAAGTTCTGTTTCTTCCTTATTTTTCAGTTTTATTTGGTAGAATCACATGATGGTTAAAAGCATAGACTTTGAAGTCAGACGTCCTGGAGTCTAATATTGATTTTTCCACTAGTAATAGTGTTGCTTTTTCGAAAGTATAAATATAAATATTCTTCTGCTAACCAGATTAATTCCTCCTTTGATGCATATTCCTGTAACAGCTTTTGGTTTTTATCTTTCTTCCCTTCATTTTCAATTTATTTTTTCATTTATTTTAATTGTGGCTCCATTTATTTAAAGATATCCTCTTGGAATGTTCCTATTGAAGACTGCTTATGGGGATGTCATTTGTTACAATTTTTTTCCAGCTTTCTTGAGATAGAATTGACAAATAAAAATTGTACGTATGTAAGGTACACAACTTGATGTTTTCTTTTTTTTTTAAGATTTTTATTTATTTATTTAACAGACAGAGATCACAAGTAGGCAGAGAGGCAGACAGAGAGAGGGAGGAGGAAGCCGGCTCCCTGCTGAGCAGAGAGCCCAATGCGAGGCTCAATCCCAGGACCCTGGGATCATGACCTGAGCTGAAGGCAGAGGCTTAACCCACTGAGCCACCCAGGTGCCACAACTTGATGTTTTGATATGCATGTATTTTGTGAAATAATCACAATATCAGGCTAATTAACATAACCATCACCTTGCATAGATACCATCTCCTTTTGTTTTCCTTTTCTTTTGTGTATGGTGAAAGAACACAAAATCTACCCTCTCAGTAAATTTCAAGTACACAATATAATGTTGCTAACTATAGTCACCTTGTAGTACACTGGATCTCTAATGCTTATTCTCTTACGTAACTGAAACTCTGTACGGCTGACCAATGCAATTTTGAGTGTCTGGAACATGAGGTGGAGAACCCAGCAATCTCCCCTTGTCTGTGCTTTCCCTCAGCATTAAGTATTTAACTATTCCTTCTGGCTAAGAAAACCACAAAGACTCCCATCTCAAAATAAAATTCCATAGCCTGTAGACCTCTATTTGAGTAACTTAATATTTATTTATTTTTGCTCCTCTGCTTCTACTTAGCTTCTGAGCTGTTTGCAGCTTTCCACTCCACTTTGTATGTGGGCTCTTCTCACAGTTTTCAGAGAAACTGGCAATCTGTTCAAAATTCACATGTTAGTGTCCTTCTCTGAAATTATTCACTTTCATTGTACCTCTACATTTTATCCCTATTTTTCCTGGTGTTATTGTAGATCATGACATGCTTGGTTATAGTCAACAGCCGTTACGAGAGAACAAAACCTCCTGACTTCTTTGTTTTAAAAAACGTATTAGTTATTTTCAAATGTTGTTCTCCTCATTTATGCCTTCTTTTTTTTCTCCATCCTGATTCTGTTGCATAACTTTTCTTTTCATTCTCTCAACTCCCTTTCCTTTCTTAATTTGGGGCTTAGCTTGAATTTGGCCCCGACATGATACATTTCTCTTTATCACCACCATGCCATTGACCTTAGACCATAACCTTTAATCCTAGATACTAAATTACTCTCCTTCTGCCTACAGGTTTTAACTTGACACAGTAGGCCTATTTTCTCAGGTGCAGTCCTTGCTGCATAACAAATGGCTCCTAGACTTAATGATTTAAAATGAAAACCATTCTCTTATAGTTTCTGTAGGTCAAGAATTTGGGAGAAGCTTAACTCAGTGGATTTTGCTTGGATCTCTCATGGTAGGAGCAGCATTCATCTGAAAGCTTGGCTGGGACTAGAGGATCTGCTCCTAATATGCCACACATACACGGCTATTGGCAAGAAAACTCTGATTCTTACCATATAGAACTTGCCATTGGTTTCTTGAGCATTCTCATGGCATGGTAACCCGTTTCTTTATGCAAAAGGGAGAAAGATGGCAAAGCTCTTATACAGTTTGATCAGGCTCAGGTGGAATGGGTCATTTTGGTTGGATGAGCCAAGATGACTCCACTCACATGGCTGGAGGCTGGTGCTGCCTAGTAATTAGGCATCTCTATATGTGATCACTCATGATCTAATAGTCTAGCCTAGGGTTCCTTACAAGGCAAAGAGAATATTCTGAAAAAGGAAGACAGAAAGTGTACTAAAGCTCTGAGACTCACATCATGTCACTCTACCACATCCTACTGAGTAAAATAAACAACAGAGGCAACCTAGACTCAAGAATAGGGAAACAGACTCCACTTCTTACAATGACCATGCATTTTCAGTCAGCCACATTCTTCACTATTGATGTTACTATTTCCAGTCATAGGAATATAAATAATCATACTAATTCCAGCCTTTGTAACCCATTGGAATCACTTGGGCATGTTTTCAAACAATGATGCCAGAGAATGGGATTGACCCAGGCATGTGGATTTTTGAAAGCTCTCTAGGTGGTTTTAATGGACAGTCAAGGTAAATAACTGCATTAAAGAAGGACCAGCTCATTTTGAATATTTCAACTTCTCATAAATCAGAAACAAAGAAAAAATGTACAACTTATTGGTTTTGATTTTTCCTCACAGTAAGCTGGCAATCAGTGTATCCATGGGAAAACTGACCATCAAGACTGCCAGAGTGGAAGGCTTTACCACTTTTCTACACTGGGTGATTTTTCATCATTTCTACTCAATGGAACAGTGAAGAAGCATCATCACTCAATGATTTTGTCTCTGAGGTTTTTTTTTCCATATATTTTTGTTTCTTGTATAAATCTGACCACTTTGTGACTTCTCTAAGATAATACTTCTACTCCTTAAACTGCAAAATACTTTATAAGACAGAAAGTGATTCTAGGATCAGCCAATCTCCTCTTGGGCCCTCTCTATTTTCTATCTAACACAAGAATGATTGTGCTCACTTTCTTTGGTTATTGAAGAAAATTCCTTTGTGGATGAATCCAGCTATACCTTTGGTCGGCTGAAAAAATGGGTCAAAATTTCCTTACATTTACCTGGAATTCAACCAGTAGATCACCTCAATCTATTCTTTCACAAAAACCATCCTAAATTTAAGCATCTGGCCTGGGCCAATATCTTTGGCCTTATCCCAATCTCTAAATATCCATTGCTGCTCATACCTTATGAGTTTATGAAGATTTTCTTTCTTTCTTTTTTTTTTTTTTTTTTTTTTTTTTTTTAAGATTTTACTTATTTGACAGAGAGAGAGAGATCACAAGTAGGCAGAGAGGCAGGCAGAGGCGGGGAAGCAGGCTCCCTGCTGAGCAGAGACCATACGGGACTCGATCCCAGGACCCTGAGATCATGACCTGGGCCAAAGGCAGAGAATTAACCCAATGAGCTACCTAGGCGCCCCAAGTTTATGAAGATTTTCTTGATGAAAGTTACTGTAGATTAATTTCTTTGCCCTGTTTTCACTCCATTCTCCATTTATCTCACAAATGCTAATGTTGTTCACATTTATTTCCATTCTTAGGTATACACATCTGGATCTTACAAAGTTTCCTCCTGAGTCATAATGTCCTAAAGGTTATATCCACCAGGTGCGTATTTTTCTACCTCAACCCCAAACATTTCTAGAAGAGCTGGAAGCCACACATGGGAGGTCAAGAGATAAGGCACACTTTTGAATGTAATTTATAAAGGCATTCTCAATTTTTTATTACTACAGCTTTTAAATCTTGGAATTTAATCTCCAAAAAGCCTCCACATGTCCTTTTTATCAGTCAATGAAAATTATATAATCTGCTGTGTTTCCATTGTTCCCCTGGGGACTGGGAAGTTTAGAGCTAACTTTATGCTCAAACATAATTAACATAATCAAGGAGATGAGACCTGAATTTAGGGAAGGGGATTTTCTACAAAAGACCCATTTTGAGGCCTAAATTGGGGTCTGGTTATTACTAACACTAACTCTATGATAAGACAGAAATTTGACCAACTTTTTGGACCATATGGATGATGGGAACCCTCTGTTCAGCACCTTTTGTGTTTTTTAATTTTTTTAATTAGCACTCCCTACTCACAACACCTAGTATTTTCACAAATGCTATCCCAAGGACTGTGAAACACTTCAGGAAAATCTGAACCAGAGTATCCTTTCTTAGGAAAATGTGGGCTAGAGAAGAGAAGCAGTAATGAGGAGGCAACAATGTATTTGAAGACACATTATGTGAAAGGTAGGGCATATACACTTTATCTCATTTTCCAAACACCTTAACAATCCAACAAAGACATCCTGATGAAGTTGAGGCTCATAGAGGTTGTTAACTTATTGGCCCAAAACCCATAGCTAGGAAGGGGCAGGAAAAAAAGGGGGTGTTTGAACCCAGGTTGCTTGAAAGAAGACCCAAGGTCCTTTACCAGATCATCAGGCCATATCTTCCTTATCTTTAAACACATAACTTATTTTATGTCTGATTCTTTAGTCCATTAACTAGGTACTGCTTTGTGATTGCTCTTAATATTTTTTTTAACTTTTCAGGAAAGCATGCCTGTTATTCTCTAGTAGATTGTAGAGCATGGAAGATGAAATTTGTATTATACATTTTTCTTTCATAATACATATGTACTTCTGGTCAAATGGTGGGTGCACTATTCATAGTTATAGAATGAATGAATTTTTTAAAATATTATTGAGTGTGAGACTTCCTCTCTAAAATTGTTAGACTTTCATGGCTAGTTCTTCTCAGAAAGTTTAAAATTTGCATTCAATCCTGAACTATCTCTGAGTCATTCTGCTGACTGTAGTCTAGTTCCACTAGCTTTAAGGAAGATTTCTTTCCAATAAGACCTAAACGTCAGAATGTGGTAGAATTATTCATCCATGCTATTTTCCTCATCAATGTATTCTAAAGGTATAGAGTATAATAAGCATTTGAAATAACTCATACTAATGGAGGCTTTCCTGGAGCATATTTTGAAATCTACAGCTGCCTTCCACCAGAGTCTGGCTTATAGGACAGGGTTCTATGCCTCCAAAGGTAATTCCCAAGTTATGTCATCTGTATGGTCTCATGGTGTGCTGCCTTTCTAACAGCCAGAGAAGCCTTGGGGTTTCATAAGAGCCTGAGGTGGGACTGAATTGTGTTCCAGAGAGAATAGCAGAGGAAGCAGAAACTCTCATTTTATGGCATATGGCTGTTTATAGCAGTTGACAGGATGAACCCTTGCAGTAAGAACATTGCCCATTCTGGACATGGAACTCAAAACAAGGAGAGCAAGATCAAACAGCTGCTTATGACTCTGTGTCACTGGTCTGGCATATTTTGTTTTCATGAAATAGCATCTATACCTTGATGAATGTTTCTCTTGGTGTCTTTGCATTTTCCCAGCCACCAAGTTTTATTACTGAGAAGTGAGAGGGAATCTTTCTTTCTTTCTTTCTTTACTTTTTTTTTTTTTCCCCCCTGGCAAATCTGAAACTGAATTACCACAAGACAACAGCCTTTCATCAGTATTTGAAAAAATAAAACAACCGCTCCCTGCAGTTGGCCTGTGCTATTCTCTGGCAATGCAAGAAATTTATGGTGGCTCAAGTGCCAGAGAGTTCCAAGGTCACTTTCTTTTCAGCATGAAAGGAATAGCGAATCCACACAGCATCGCTGTGCTGATTAAACAGTCTGAGGTGAACTAAGCACTGGGGTGAGAAATTGAGTTTTGTGTATATAAGGACATCTCTATGAGAGAAGGAACATCTGTAGGAAAAATGTAGGCGTAAACTGGCTTTATTTAATTTCTTGGTTTGCTGTCAGGCCTTTACAAGTATGACTGCTGTGAGCTAACTAAACGGTACCCTAAAAATCTTCAGTTCATTTCTTCTAACAGAGAAATATGGTTGTCCTTACTTTGCTTGAGCTGTCACACAAATGCTAGAAATTGGGATATTTCTACAACAGATGCTTTTATAATGAACCCCCATTCTCAAACTCGCCTGATCAAATCATATCTATTTGGCCTTGTCTATGGGACACAAACCCAGGATATTGCTTAGGCCCTGCTTTTATGGAATTTACTACCTAGATTGACTTTATTAGTTTCCCAGGGCTTCCATAACAAATTACCACAAACCTGGGGGCTTAAGACAACAGAAATGTATTCTCTCACAGTTTTGGAGAAGTTCAAAATCAAGATGTCCGCACGGGCATCTTCCAGCTTCTGGAAGCTGTTAGCATTCCTGGGCTTGTGGCCACGGCACTCTAGGCTCTGTAGAGAGCTGTTGCCATTGTAGCCTCTGTAGCCTCTTCATCTTCTCTGCATGCCTCATAAAGATATTTTTTCATTGGGTTTAGGGCTCAAGATTATTTCATCTTGAGATACTGAGCTTACTTTCTCTGCTAAGACCTTTCTTAGAGATAAGATTTCAGTCACAGTCCTGTGGGTTAAGACCTGGATCTATCTTCTGGAGACATCATTCAATTCACCACAATGGCACAGTGACTAATGCCAACAAGATCAAGCAGAAGGTGACTGCAGGTGTTCCCCTGATTAACAACTTTTCTGCTAATTGCTTTGCATGAGGATGGGAAAGCATATCAAAGTTGGAATGACCCTCAGTCATGGCAGTCACACACAAAGTACCAAGTACAGGGACAAACTGGCTTGAGGACATACCTGCAGAACATTTTACAGGCAAAAAATATATATAAAATGAGAAGAGGAAGGGAAATCTTAGGTAACTACTTCCCCTCAATTGTCCATGGGAGGGAAAGAGTCTATTATAGCAGAGAAATATTAGCAGAGGGGGGAGACAAAAGAGTAGCTATTTCAGGATTGGATCATTCCATTTGTAAATGCATCAAAAATGACTTTTTCCTCACCCTGGAGCTGAAAGCTTTTGATGATTACAAACAGGCAACCTTCTTCCAATTTTCACATTTTCTGAAGGAAACTTTTTTTTTTTTAAATCATTTTTGAGCTAGTTACAACATAGTTGTAAAATGTGGTGAGGCTTTATGCATTTAGTCTCTCAGCTTCTATGGTTACCCCCACCCACCCCTCTGCCTGCAATTGAGCACCATTCCTGTAGTATCTGCTCAGCTGCCAGGTGAGGGGGAAGATGTGGAAAGATTGGATGGGATGCTAAGAAAGTGATGGAAGCTCTTTTCTTTAGGGAATCAGACCATGCCTTGTACTCTTCCCCCCTGATGTTTCTTCCAGGCCTTTGCTGACAGAACAGAAAGCTATATTCTGTATATATTGTCCACTGAACCCTTGGGATTAACTTGAAACACTCTTTGGGGAGCTGCTTTTAAAGTCTGGAGTCTTCATAGCATTTGGACCTATCTGATATTTTCTTGTTGGATTTATTGGATTATGTGTTTATCATTTGTTTGATTGTATGAAGAGGGAACCTCATCTATGTTGTTCACTACTGAATTTCCCAGCACCCAGGACAGAGTTTGACACTCAAATATGCATTTGATACATGAATGATGGTCCTAGGTATCTAGGGCAGCAATCTATGGAGCTGTCTACCAAAACTCTACTGATGCCATTGCTTAGAACCCAAAATAAGAGGAATAAATTAAACTGAAATAAATTTGTAAATATTACTTTAAAAAATAATTTGAATACATATCCTCTTAGAATTATCTTAACCTACAAATAACTTTTACATAAAAGAAAGGAAAATATATAGAACAAAGTCTTCCTTCCACTACTTTCACCATGGATCATTCTTTTTATTTTTGCTACTACTTTTGAATACCAATACCAAATAGAGTGTTGAGCAAACTACCAGTTGTAAAGAACCAGCAGAGAGAACTCAAATGGGAAGTTGTGGTGGCATTCTATCTTTCCCCACTGGGTAGTGACAGTGCCAGGGACGTATGAGAGGGTGGAACACCAGCTGGAGGCATGAATCAGAAATGAGTGGGTGATAGCCTGCTTCTGAAGGGTGTCTCATAATGCAATTCTTCTCTCATAATGCAAAAAAAAAAAAAAAAAAGACTTGTCAAGAAGGGATTTGGTTTTGTTAAAATAAACATCAGCTCCCCCCATTCAATTATCAAATTGGCAGGATCCCATATCCCATGACACATTCCGTATTAAAATACTCTTAGGTACCTCAAAGATATTTAATGGGATGGCAAAAGCCCAAGTGCCTCTGCATAGCCAGGTCTCCCTGGTGTAAGCAGATAACCCAACTGCCAACTCAGAGATTGTGCCAAATACCATTCAATATTAAAGTGTTAGACCAGGGCAGAGATATACAGATGTCGGTCTCTGCAGCTGACATTCCACCAAATCTTGGTTACAGCCAGCTGGTGTTCATGCATCTGTTACCCAAACTCTTTTCTAGCTCCTGTCAAAGTGTCTGGACAATTGGGAAACTCTGTCCTTTTAGGCACCTACAGCAAACGTCTCTGACCAGTGGGCTATATTGTGTTGAGGTGCGGCAATGGTCTGGAAGGTGGGAAAGATTGGAAAGAGGTACAGCAGAATCTTGAAGACAGAGTTGTCAAGGCCCTAAGGGAACTCTTGCTAAGGATGGTGAGACAGGGGCTAGCTGGATCCCACAGAGGTACTGCCAGGAACACAGAATGACCGTGGTATGTGTGAGAATCCAGGGGAGGAAGAGGCTGTCTATAAATGTACAGATAATAAACTTTTTAAAACATTGAACACCAAAGAGGAGAACTGAACCCAAAAGCAGAGGATGTTTTTATGAACGAGCTCACAGAAGATATGGGGCTGTGAGCGGGTTGGATGGAGTCATGTGACTAGAGGATATTAATTGGAATTCAGCACTTCATTTCAGAGCACTAAGGGGAAAGGGGACTGTGAGGAACAACTTGGGTATATAAAGACTGGGAGCCGAGACTCATTCTATGAACCCAACACTTATAGAAAGGGGGATAATATTCTGCCAAAATTTAAGCAGAGAAACACCAGCTCACAAAATGTGGCTGTTTATATTAATATGACCTCCTACGTACCCATGTTAGGTGATTTTCAGATTACTTTATTAAATCCGTTTAATTAACATTTTAAAATACTTACCTCCACTTTGCACAGATAAATACATGTCAATATGCTTAATGGAAACTGACCTGGATACAATCATACAAACAAAAGAAAATGTGCCCTAAAGATTTTTAAGGTAATCATGTTATTTGAAAAACATGACATACAAGATGAAAAATAGTGAGGAGAAAAATAAATTAAGCTTTTCTTAAACCTAATGAAGTTTTGCTTCTCCACTCATTGTTTTTAAATTTGCTTACTTCAAAGAAGAGTTTTTAATTAACTTAATTTCAACTTAATTACTGTGTTATTAAAAGTAAGCTTCATAGCTTTCAAGACCTAAATAAAATTTTATCAATATATTTAGTTTGATATCATCTATCAATTTAGCAGCAAAAGAATGTTAACATTAATCATTGAAAGGTTTACTTCTGGAGAAAATTAAACCCTTGCTGCTCTGAATTTCTCATCACTGGACATTCTTAAAATATGAATAATGATACATATACTAAAAATAAATATAGGAATCATACACACCAATATGTCTTTGTTGTTTTCAAAAGCAAATAGAATAATTAGATCATGTTATAATCACAATTCTGCAACTCTACTAAAACCAGTGACATGTACACTTTAACCAGATGAGCTTCATGGTATATAAATTATATCTCAATAAAGCTGTTTTTAAAAGAGGAAATAGAAATCCCAATTTAAAACTTGATAATGTTACTAAACAACTACAGGACATGCAGTCATTATTAAAAACTCAGTTGTTTTGAATTACTGGTCATTCAACATTTAAAAAAACTATTAACTTAATAGAAGTCAATGTAACATCAGAAGGACACTTAGGGGATCAACTTTATAGTTGGTTGTTAACTTTAATGTGACCTCTAGTGTTTGAGTTCCAAAACCTACAATGTTGAATTATTTTAAAAATTTTTATGAGGATTAGAGGATTTCAAAAGATAATATTTAGCTAAATATTATCCCTAGAATAAAAGTATATATACTCGAGGGGTTGGGTGAGCCTGGTGATGGGGAGTAAGGAGGACACATATTGCATGGAGCGCTGGGTATGGTGCATAAACAATGAATCTTCGAACACTGAAAAAAAAATTAAATTAAATTAAAAAAAATAATAAAGTCTTATGCTTACATGTTGAGAATTTCAGGTCTTTGTTTTTTTTTTTTTTTTTATTAGCCCACTTATTCTATCAATCTAAATTGTCCATCTAAGTTATTTTTTTACAATAATTTCTTTATATATATTTTTTTTCATTTATTTTCAGCATAACAGTATCATTATTTTTTCACCACACCCAGTGCTCCATGCAATCCGTGCCCTCTCTAATACCCACCACCTGGTATCCCGACCTCCCACCCCCCGCCCCTTCAAACCCATCTAAGTTATTTTAATATTCCTTCTTTTGTGACTTTTTTTGAGTGAAGACCCCAAAAATGTGTATGCACATGCTTATCCTGATAGGGGTTAGAGTTGGGTTGGGATTAATGCTGCCAAAGGGCTAGTGAGAGACTACAGCAACTTAAATTTTCATCCATTAATAGAATCAAAATAGTAGACCTACTTTAGACAACACTTTGGCAGTATCTAATATTGTTAAATATGCATTCATGTGTGACCCAGCAACCAAAGTGAACAAAGTAAAATGGATATCTAAGTTTACACATATGTACACAAAATATATGCAAATGTTTATAAAGACTTTATTGGTAATTGCCCCAAACTGGAAACACCTGAAATGCTCCTGCATTGGGGAATAATTAAAGAAAATGTGGATATCCGTTCAGTGGAATAGCATCCCGAAAGAAAAAAAGAAGCCAACCATTGATAGACCCTAAAATAATGATAAATCTAAAGTCCATTATGCTACATGAAAGAAGCCAACTCAAAGGACTATAATTCCATTGACATTACATTTTAAAAAGACAAAACTAAAATTAAAAAAAAAAAAGACAAAGCTATAGAAACAGAAAAAAAAAGTCAGTGTTTTCTAGGGTATGCACATGGAGGCAAGAATTAACCATAAAAAGCATGAAAAACCTTTGGGGGATGTTGGGGCGGTTCTATATCTTCATTATTGCAGTGGTTATACAACTCTAGCATTTGTCAAAACACAGAACTCTGCAATGAAAATAATGGCTCTTCCTGTATGTAAAGTATATTTAGGTTTTTTAAAAATGGAAACAAGGAGTTTCAATGAAAAGTTGGTTATTTCTGAGAAACGATGCCCAAGTCAGGAAAGAACTCAAATAAAATCAAATTAACAGTGAATCAGGAATCACGTATCTCATGGGACACTCTCACACTTCAAACTCTGAGGACCTCATGGATAATTCCAGGGAGATGCTGATGACACAGGTACCCAGTGAAGGTCTTACAGCCATTTTCCATGTGGTTCTGGGAGAGAGATAAGATTTAGTGCTTAATGGTAGTATAGCATATATCTTTCCTCCTATGAATCTAGAGTGGTAGTTTATAGGGACCATATTTTGGCAAATTGAAAAAGTTATCACTCAAATAATCGTTCTGTGTTTTGGGGTCAGGATTAAGAACACTGTCTAGGGGAAGCCCTTCTTATAGACTCCCCATTCCTGATAAAGGATGCCTAGGGTAAATAACTTCCACATGGCCCTGGTGAACATGTTTGAAATTCTGCTTGGTTCTGGGATTGGGTCCTCCTTATCAAGGGAGAAAGGGTACTGATGACAGAGATAGGTGCTGGGCATTGCCTATCACTGGTACCACCATCGGTCACACCAATAAAATACATTTTTCCTAATTAAAAAAAAAAAGGTAGAAGGTAAGAGGCAAAGAGACAAAAGAATGTTGTTAAAATAATTTGTAAAATGATATCAATATTTTGACCTAAGGGAGGTTAAGAGAATTACAAGCTTCATTTGTGTGTATGTACTTTTGCATGTATTTATGCCCCCATCAACTTGTATGGTTGTGATATCTATCTATCTATGACCTGTCTATTCATCCATCGATCTATCTACATATCCAACTTGCTTGGCTGTGATCTCTCTCTCTCCCCGCCACCCTCCCTATTATTATATCCATATCTAGCTAGCTAGAGAGAGAGAAATTCACTGTGATATGCATATTATTTTGGGATATTTATCTTAGACATAAGTATGTAGGTACATTGAAGTGTGGGGATAACATTTTTCATACTACTTAGTGAGCATCTATCTGCTCTGTGTCATGGAACTGTAGTAAATATTTTCTATTCATTCACTATTTAAAGCAGTTCTTTCCAAAACATAGTGCCAGAACTTGTGGAGTTCACCTTTCAGGGAATCCACAAGGTCAATACTTTTCAATTACAAAGCTGTTTGAGGCTGGGTTTTCTTTAAACATTTCAATAAAAACAGTGTATCACAGCAGATGGAATACAGGAACAGATAAGAGAATCTGGTTGTTTTATACTAAGCCAGACATTAAAGAGATCTACAAAGTTATAAAACAAAGGCCTGTCCTCTAAGGTTTGGGTGGGGTTTTTTTTGTTTTGTTTTGTTTGTAACCACAGTTACTGTTTTTAAGAAATATATGTTATTTATGTTAATCTGTGATAGGTATACTATAATATTAAAATAAATTAGTATTTTTGAATTTCTTGGTTTTAAGATCCAGTGTGATTAATATCAATAGATAGCATAGACAGTATCCATCTGTCATGAAGTGAAAGCCCCTTTGGGTTCCCAACAAATTTTTAAGTGTGAAAGAGGCAATGAAACAAAAACAAAACAAAACAAAACAACAACAACAAAAAATACTTGCTGTTTCAGAAAAATCCTATGATCATCTCCATTTTCAGAAGTTTAATATCTCACAAATGTTAATTGGCCGAGCCACCTGACCACTCCCTACCCTCCGTGATTTGCTGTCTTCTGTGTCCATTTTGGGAGCATTTGTAAATAGTGTTTCTCTCAAAAGGGCATCTATGCCATTTAGGTTCTCTTCCCCGGAACCTGCTACTTTAAGTGGGACAGGATAACGATAGGGCACAGACAATATTCCCACATCATACACTCCCATTGCTATTCAACCTTTTCTGGAGAGCATCAGGGATATGGCTTCACTGATGTGCTAGAGAAAGGCTCACACAAAGGAGCAGGATGTATTGTCACAGAAGTTGTGGACAGATGAGTTCCTGCCCCACACCACCCCCCTGACCCTTTGCTTTCCTGGTCCCCAGAAAATCCACTACCTGCCTGGATCCTTGTGGGTAGTTATGTATCATTCTGGAAGGAGTACAGCTTTGGAATCAATCAGCTTGCCTTTGAAACTATTCCTCCGCCACTTAACAAACTCTTCCATTTGGGGAAAGCTATATTTCCTCTGTTGGCCTTAGTCTCCTCCTCTGTAAAATGGGTGATGATACACCTCTTTTGAACATGATACAAAGGGTGGGAGAATTTAATAAGTTAACACAATTAAAGTGCTTGCAATAGGCAAGAGTAGGCAAGGAGGACATGTAGACATCCTCACTTCTTTTTCCCCTTGATTTGTTCTCTCCTAAATGCTCTTCTCTCTTCTCTGTGGATATATGGTCAAAGGATATCTAGAGAACCCTGAGGTTTTATGATTGTGTTTTTGCATTTTTCTATTTAGATTCTGGAGTTCTGGAGGGAGGGTTGTGGGGGAAGTTTAGTTATTTCATAAATGTTTCTACAGATGTCTAAGATGCGATCTGCTTTTTGATGTGCAAAGTATAAAATACTTCTATGTTATTTTATTTTCTCTCAAGAGAACTCTTTAAAGTAGGAAGAATTTATCCTCATTTCATTATTGGGAGACAGAGGCCCACCAGAATATAGATAATGCCTGAGGCTGCTAGACCATATGTGTAAACTAGCATCTCTTCTTTTCCTTTGCTCTTCTTTCTCTTGCCCCTCAGCCTGGAACAAGACCAGGGTGGGGTGAACAATGCTCATTGCACAGAAACCTCATGCCACTTCTATAGACTGTTCTTATGATATTTCTTTCTATCTCTCATCTGTTTCCTTTGTAAGAAAACAGAAAATAAGATGACAAAGAGCAGGTTGTTACACCTGTTAGGCAGCTCTTTAAATTCTTCATGGATGTGGAGGAGTTAAGATGGCAGAGAAATAGGAGGATCCTGGGTTTGCCTCATCCCTAAAACACAGCTGTACTGAAGTCAGATATGAAACACACAGGAAATTGATCTGAGGACTGGGAGAAGGATCTCCACATTTGGAGGGAGACAGTGTGGCAGATGCAAGATGCAGGAAGTGAATTGGGGGAGAGAACAATGGTGGTGCCTTGGAGGGGTGGTAGGCCTTTCCACAGGGAGAGAAAAGGGAGAAAAAGAGTGAGGGGTGGAGAGAGTGCATGCCAGGTTCACACAAGAAGAAAACCTCTCTGGACCATGGACTATGGGAGTGAGGGGGACTGAGTGTCACAGGTTTTGTGTAAACAGCATGTGGAGCTCAAATTCTGAGGTTCTGGAAGTGCACAACTTTCAAAGAAGCAGAGTTGTGGCATGCACTCCCAGGGAGAAGGAAGGTGCTGGCCCAGGAGCGGGGTACTCCTCTTCCTGGAGTACATTTAGAAGAGGGAATACAAAAGACCCTACAGGCACCAGCAAATGGTCTTTTATGGGGACAGAGGCAGGTGCGGAGAGTGGATAACCTGGTCATGCTTTTTGTTGTGACATACCATAAGACTCTGCACACTGCATAGGCATAGGACTGTTTTTCTGGGACAAGAGACACCAGAGCACTGTGAGGCTCTACTCCAGAGGAGGGGAGTGGGTCCATATGATTTAGGGTCCTTTAAGATTTGGAGTTTTGAATCCCAGCCACATGCCAAAGATAAAACTCAGGAAAGCTGTGGCACTGGGCACACTAATGGCCCTCACTATTGTGTGGGGGTTTCCTGAGCAGCACAGGGTGTGAGATCCCCATGCCAGGGATGAGAAGATGGGGTGGCACCATTTTCCTCTTTCCACCAGCAGGGAAGGATTTCAGAGACCAACACAACAGTTCCCAGTGGAGGCCGGAGCCACTTCAACCAAACCCTGCCCTCTTGTGCCTGACAAGTGCAAATTTACTGGGCAGGTCTGACTCTAAGCTGGTACAGTGAGCTTCTCCCCCACTCCCCAGAAGACCAGCATAGGCAGCATCCCACATGCACCAAGTCTACTAATCATAGAGTGCTTCAAAACATCACCTGCAGTTCTGGTGGAAATAGGACCAGGCTTGACCTTTTTCTTTTTCTTGATTTTGTTCTTTGGAATCAAACTTACAGAGTTTTTTGTTTGTTAGTGTTTTGGGGTTTTTGTTGTTGTTGTTGTTTGTTTGTTTGTTGTTTTTTTGTTTCATTTCTTTTTCTTTTGTGGGGTGGGGAGTAATCAAGTTTCTTTTTTTCTTCTTTCTTTCTTTTTTTTTTCTTTTTTCCTTTCTTTTTCATTAGAATCAGGCTTTGGGGTTTTTTGTTTGGTTGGGTTTTTTTCATTCCTTTTCTCTTTTGGGGATCAGGTTCCCTCCCCTTTCCTTTTCTTTTCTTTTTTTTTTTTCCAGAAAAACTTTAACAAATCAAAGAACACCTCCTTAAAGTTCCAAAGATTTTCCACTGCAAGCAAGGAGGAACTGTGCAGAGTACTGACCAGTGAGGAAGAGTAGCTGAAACCCAATAGCAGAATGCATACAGCATACAACAGAAACACTTCCTGAAGCTCCTGGCTCTGGACAGTGTATGAGCCCTTTTTAATATAACATTACTCTCAGATGTATGAAACATAATAATGTTTCAAAACATACACACAAGGAAGACAGAAACCCAGCCAAAAAGACAAGATGGAGGCCTTCTCCCCCCAGAAAAGGTCAAAAAGAAATCACAGCCAGGGACTTGCTCAAAATAGATATAAACAGAGTATCAGAACAAGAATTTAGAGCAACAGTCATAGGACTACTGCCTCAGCATGAGAAAAAGATAGAACACCAGAGAAGCCATTGCTACAGAGATAAAGACCTAAAAACACATCAGGTTACAATAAAAAAAAAAAAAAATGCTGTAACTGAGATGCAAAACTGACTAGATATAATCACAACAAGGATTGAAGAAGCAAAGGAGAGAATAATGAGATAGAAGATAAAATTATGGAACATAATGAAGCTGAAAAGAGGAAGGAAACAAAACTATTAGATGATAAAGGTAGGCATAGGGAACTCAGCAATTCTGTAAAGCAGAATAATATCTGTATCATATGAATCCCAGAAGAAGAAGAGTGGGAAATAGGGGCAGAAGGCTTACTTGAACAAGTTATAGTTAAGAACGTCCCTAATCTGGAGAAAGAAACAGGCATTCAAGTCCAAGAGTCACAGAGAATTCCCCTCAAAATCAATAAAAACAGACCAATACCACAATATATCATAGAGAAACTCGTAAAACACAAAAATAAAGAGAGAATTCTGAAAATAGCTAATGACAAAAAATCTTTAACCTATGAGGGTAGGCACGTAAGGTTAACAGTAGATCTGTCTACTGAAACTTGGCAAGCCAAAAGCAAGTGGCAGGAAATATTCAATGTTCTAAAGGGTGAAAATATGCAACCAAGAATACTGTATCTATCAAGGGTGTCATTCAGAATAGGAAAGATAAAGTGTTTTCAATACAAGCAAAAACTAAAGGAGCTTGTGAACACTAAACCAACTCTGCAAGAAATATTAAAGGGACCCTTTGAGTAGGAAAGAGAGATCAAAAGCAACAAAGAATAAAAAGGAATGGAGACAATCTATAGGAACAGTGACTTTACAGGTAATACAATGGCACTAAATTCATATCAACAATTACTCTGAATGTAAATGGACTCAATGTTCCAATCAAAAACAGAGGATATCAGTATAAAAATGAGACCCATTGATATATTGATTACAAGAGACTTATTTTAGACCCAAACATACCTCTAGATTTAAATTGAGGGGATAAAAAACTACTTATCATGCTAATGGACCTCAAAATAAAGCTGGAATAACCATATTTGTATCAGAGAAACTAGATTTTAAACAAAAGACTAGTAAAGAGATGAAGACTGGAACTACAGCATAATGAAAGGGTTTATACAAAAAGAAAATCTAACAATTGTAAGTATTTATGCTCCTAACTTGAAAGAAGCCAAATATACAAATTAATTAATAACATACTTAAATAAATCCATTGATAATAGTTCAGGAATAGTAGGGGACTTTAACACCCCACTCACAGCAATGGACAGATCATCTAAGTAGAAGATGAGCAAAGAAATAGTGGCTTTGAATGACACAATAGACTGGATGAGGTTAACAGATACATTTAGAGATTTCATCCTCAAGCAGCAGAATACACATTCATTTTGAGTGCACTCGCCAGAATAGATCAAATACTGGGTCATAAATCAGGCCTCAACCACTCCGAAAAGACTGAGATGATACTGTGCATATATTTAGACCATAATGCTATGAAACTTGAAGTCAGCCACAAGAAAAAAATTGGAAAGACCACAAATACATGGAGGTTAAAGAACATTCTACTAAAGAATGAATGGATAAACCAGGAAATTAAAGAAGAATTTAAAAAAATACATGGGACCAAATGAAAGCATGACAGCCCAAAACCTTCTGGATGAGGGAAATATATAACAAAACAGACCTTCCTCAAGAAGCAAAAGTCTCAAACAAACAACCTAAACTTATACCTAAAGGAGCTGGAAAAAAGTAGCAAATAAAATCTAAAGCCATCAGAAGAAGGGAAATAATAAAGATTAAAGTAAAAATAAATGATATAGAAATTTTAAAAAATAACAGTAGAAGAAATCAACAAAACCAGGAGCTGATTCTTTGAAAGATTAACAAAATTGATAAACCTCTAGCCAGCATTATCAAAAAGAAAAGATAAAAGACCCAAATAAAATCATGAATGAAAGAGGAGAGAGCACAACCAATTCTATAGAAATACAAATAATTATAAGAAAATACTGTGAGCAGTTATGTACCAGAAAATTAGGCAATCTAGAAAAAAATGGATAAATTCCTAGCAACATACAAACTACCAAAATTGAATCAGAAAGAAAAAGGAAATATGAACAGACCTTATAACCAGTAAAGAAACTCAATCAGGAGTGCCTGGATAGCTCAGTTGGTTAAGTGTCTGCCTTTTGCTCAGGTCATGATCCCAAGGTCTTGGGATAGAGCCCTGCATTGGGCTCCCTATTTGGGAGCTTCTCCCTTTCCCTCAGCATTCTGTTCCCCTTCCTGGTGTGTGTTCTCACTCTCTCTCTCTCAAATAAATAAATAAAATCACTAAAAAATAAGAAATTGAGTCAGTAATCAAATATCTCCCAACACGCAAGTGTCTAGCACCAGAAGGTTTCCCAGGGGAATTCTACCAAACATTTAAAGAAGAATTAATACCCATTCTTCTGAAATGGCTCTAAAAAGTAGAAATGGAAGGAAAACTTCCAAACTCATTCTATGAGTTACCTTGATTCCAAAACCAAACAAAGACCCAACTAAAAAGGAGAATTACAGACCAATATCCCTGATGAATAGGGATATAAAAATTCTCAACAAGATACTAGCTAATTGAATCCAACAGTATATTAAAAGGGTTACTTACTACGACCAAGGGGGATTTATTCCTTGGTTGCAGGGGTTGTTCAATATCTACAAATCAATCAATGTGATATACTACATCAATTTAAAAAAAGTATAAGAACCATAAGTCCTCTCAATAGACACAGAAAAAGCATTTAGCAAAATACAGCAATCCTTTCTTGATAAAAACACTCAAGAAAATAGGGATAGAAGAACCATACCTCAATATCACAAAAGCCATATATATTAAAGACATACAGTTAATATCATTTTTAATAGGGAAAAACTGAGATCTTTTTCTCTAAGGTCAGGAACATGACAGAAATGTCCACCCTCAACACTGTTGTTCAACAAGAGAGTGTGGGAAATCCTAGCCTCAGCAATCAAACAACAAAAAAAGGCATTCATATTAGCAAGAAAGAAGTCAAACTTTCACTTTGCAGATGATATGATATTCTATGTAGGAAACCTGAAGGACTCCACCAAAAAACTACTAGGGCTAATAGGAATTCAGCCAAGTCACAGAATATAAATCAATGCACAAAAGTCTGTTGCATTTCTATGCACCAATAACAAAACAGCAGAAAGAGTAATGAAGGAACCTATACCATTTACAATTGCACCAAAAATGGTAAGATACCTAGGAATAAACCTAATCAAGGAGGTAAAAGATCTGTACTCTAAAAACTATAGGACATTTATGGAAGAAACTGAAGAGGACATGAAGACATGGAAAAATATCCCATGCTCATGGATTGAAAGAAGAAATATTGTTAAAATGTCTATACTACCCAAAGCAATCTATGCATTAAATACAATCCCTCTCAATATAACACCAGCATTTTTCACAAAGCTAGAACAAACGATTGTAAAATTTGTATGAAACCAGAAAAGACTCTGAATAGCCAAAATAATGTTGAAAAAGAAAACCAAAGCTGGAGGCATCACAATTCTAGACTTCAAGCTATTTTACAAGGCTGTATTCATTAAGACAGTATGGTACTGACATAAAAACCAGATACAATGGAACAGAATAGAGAATCCAAAAATAGACCCACAACCATATAGCCAACTGATCTTTGACATTTGAAAGAATATCAAATGGAAAAAAGAGAGTCTCTTCAATAAATGGGACAGGGAACAAGAACATGCAGAAGAATGAAACTGAACCACTGTCTTACACCACACACAAACATAAATTCAAAATGGATGAAAGACCTAAATGTGATACAGGAATCCATAAAAATCCTAGAGGAGAAGAGGTAGCAACTTCTTTGACGTCAGCTGCAGTAACTTATTTATTAATTTTTATTTATTTATTTTTTAAGATTTACTTAAAGGAGATAATTTTAAGCAGCTGCCCCGCTGAGCATGGAGCCCAATACACAGGTCAGTCTCACAACCCTGACAACATAACCTAAGCCAAAATCAAGAACTGGGTGCTCAACCAACTGAGTCACGCAAGTACCCTAAAACAACTTCTTACTAGACACATCTCCAGACTCAAAGGAAACAAAACAAAAATGAACTATTGGGACTTCATGGAGATAATAACAGCTGCAAAGCAAAGGAAACAGTCAATAAATCTAAAGGGCAGCAAATGGAATGTGAGAAGATACTTACAAATGGCATATCAATCAGATAAAACACTAGTAACTAAAATCTACAAAGAACTTATCAAATTCAACTTCTAAAAAATAAAAAATCCAGTTAAGACATGAACAGACATGTCTCAAAAGAAGACATCCAAATGACCAACAGGCACATGGAAAAATGTTCAACATCACTAATTGCCAGGGAAATATAAATCAAAGCCACAATGAGATACCATCTCACTCTGGTCAGAATGGCTAAAATTAACACCTTAGGAAACAAGATGTTTGTGAGGATTCAGAGAAAGGGAAACACTCTTACGCTGTTGTTGGGAATGAAAACTGGTTCAACCCCTCCTGAAAACAATATGGAGGTTCCTCAAAAATTAAAAATAGAGCTACCCTATGAGCCAGCAATTGTGGTATGAGGTATTTTCCAAAGGATACAAAAATAGTGATTTGAAGAGACACATGCACACTAATATTTATAGCAGCACTATCCACAATAACCAAAATGTGAAAAGAACCCAAACGCCCATCAACTGATGAATGGATAAAGATGACGTGGGGTGTACACACACACACACACACACACACACACACGAATATTACTCAGACATAAAAAATAATGAAATCTTGGGGTGCCTGAGTGGCTCAGTTGGTTGAGCAACTGACTCTTGGTTTCAGCACAGGTCATGATCTCATGGGTCATGGGATTGAGCTCTTTGTTGCGTTCTGTGGTCAATGGAGAGTGCTTGAAAGATCCTGTCCCTCTGACCTGCCCCCTCCCACACCTCATACTATATTTGCTGACTCTCTCTCTCTCTCTCTAAAATAAATAAATAAATCTTTAAAAATAAATGAAATCTTGCCATTTGCAATGACATGACACTAGAGTATATAATGCTTAGTGAAATACAGAAAAACAAATACAATATGATTTCACTCATATGTGGAATTTAAGAAGCAAAACAGATGAACATAGGGGAGGTAGAGGAAAAATAAGATAAAAGCAACAATGGAGGAAAATCACAGGGGACTCTTACCTAAAGGGAACAAACCAAGGATTGCTGGAGGGGAGGTGGGTGGGGAATGAGATACATGGGTAATGGTCATTAAGGAAGGCATTTTTTGTAAAGAGCACTGGGTCTTTTTGCAAGTGATGAATCACTAAATTCTACCCTTGAAACTAATACCACACTATATATTAACTATCTCAAATTTAAATACAATCTTGACAGAAAATAAAGATGCTTTCTATAAAATAAAATAGAATAAAATTCCTCATCAATCTCTAATCACACCAAATAAAGCTTGAACCATGTGACATTTCTGATATTTTTTTAACCTAACAGTCTTTGGGCACAAGCAGCTTTAATAGGTTAAGGAGAGACCAGCAGCCTTAAGAAAGCTTCCCATGTTCATGAGGAAAATTGCAGATCAAATGGTTTCCAGGAAAATACTTTAGTAGAATACCAGGAACAAGAGATTAGAAGTAACGTTTAGAAGTAAGAGGTTATGGATATGGTATGGAGCTCGGCATCATGGAAATACAAATCAAAACCACAATGAGATATCACCTCACACCAGTCAGAATGGCTAAAATCAACAAGTCAGGAAATGACAGATGCTGGCGAGGATGCAGAGAAAGGGGAACCCTCCTACCCTGTTGGTGGGAATTCAAGCTGGTGCAACCACTCTGGAAAACAGCATGGAGGTTCCTCAAAATGTTTAAAATAGAACTGCCCTATGACCCAGCAATTGCACTATTGGGTATTTACCCTAAAGATACAAACGTGGTGATCCAAAGGGGCACGTGCACCCAAATGTTTATAGCAGCAATGTCCACAATAGCCAAACTATGGATAGAACCTAGATGTCCATCAACAGATGAATGGATCAAGAAGATGTGGTATAATCGGGCTCCTTGCTCTGCAGGGAGCCTGCTTCTCCCTCTGACTCTTCCTTCCACTCTGTCTGCCTGTGCTCGCTCTCACTCACTTTCTCTCAGACAAATAAATAAATAAAATCTTTAAAAAAAAAAAAAAGAAGATGTGGTATATATACACAATGGAATACTATGCAGCCACCAAAAGAAATAAAATCTTGCCATTTGCGACAACATGGATGGAACTAGAGCGTATCATGCTTAGCGAAATAAGTCAAGCAGAGAAAAACAACTATCATATGATCTCCCTGATATGAGGAAGTGGTGATGCAACATGGGGGCTTAAGTGGGTAGGAGAAGAATCAATGAAACAAGATGGGATTGGGAGGGAGACAAACCATAAGTGACTCTTAATCTCACAAAACAAACTGAGGGTTGCTGGGGGGAGGGGGTTTGAGAGAAGGGGGTGGGATTATGGACATTGGGGAGGGTGTGTGCTTTGGTGAGTGCTGTGAAGTATGTAAACCTGGCGATTCACAGACCTGTACCCCTGGGGATAAAAATACATGTTTATAAAAAATAAAAAATTTAAAAAAAAAAAAGAAGTAAGAGGTTAGAAGTATCAGTTAGAAGTAACATGTACAAAACAGTGCTAACACAGTAGACTGAGTAAATTCAATAGTTGTTTTAAACAAGGTACAAATTAAGGGGACAGGACCTTTTTTGAGTCTGTCATTTTTTCCAAAGGAGTTGAAGCCAAGAAGGAGATGATAAACAAGGAAGGCATGAATGAATGTGTGCACACTCCCTCTGTAAGGACTTCATAAAATTAGTGAGACTCGAGCCCCTGTCCAGCTGGACCTTTTCCTATTTATCAGCAATAAAGAATGCTGATGGACGCTTCATCATCACTCGCTCAACCTTCAAGATAAATTAGGAAAACATTTCAGTTTTGTTCTCCTCCCCACTCCTCAACCCAATAGCAAGTTAATTCAGAAACATCATGCTTTAGGGGAGTGAACCCACTTCAAAGGAAAGGAACGAGTTCCCTGCTATCGGAGAAAACCATAATTATATAATTATATATTTATATATAATTATATAAAACCAGTATTATGTTTATTATTAATGGATCTTCCATAGTGGGGGATCACATGAAATATGGTAACTCTATTTTAAAAGTCCTTTATTCTACCAAGTAATTTATGAAATACTACACAGAACACAATTCCTTCCCCAAACCTGACAATTTGGAAAGGGTTTCTGAAAATATGGCCTTTTAAATATTAAATTCAAAGCCTCCTAAAATGAGGATGCTTTATTCAGTGTACTGCCACTTTTCAAAAAATTCAAACTAGAGGGTATTATGCTGAGCAGAATAAGTCAGTGAAAGACTTCCACACATGATTTCACTCGTGTGGAATCTAAGAGACAAAACAGATGAACATAGGGGAAGGGAAGGAAAAATAAGATGAAAACAGGGAGATAAAGCATTAGAGACTCTTACCTATAGGAAACAAACTGAGGGTTGCTGAAGGGGAAGTGAGTCGGGGGAAACAGGGTAACTGGGTGGTTAAGTAGGGCACTTGATGGAATGAGCACTGGGTGTTATTTGCAACTGATGAATCACTAAAGTCTACCTCTGAAACTAATAATACATTATATGTTAATTAAATTGAATTTAAATATTAAAGAACTGTAGGAATTATGAAAATAATTTTCCCCTTTTGGTAAACTTAAGGAAGAATCAAGCCTGAGCCATAACAGAAGTGAGTTATGTTACTCCATTCAGGTGGATGGTGTTCATTTGGACTTACAGAAAACATCTTGGCATCTGCCCTTTGGGACCTCAATATTTCTAAGAGATCTATATTTCTTAAATGGATATCCCACCCAGGCCTTTTTGAACAACTATTCCTACCAAGGTTATCCCTGCAAGCCATTATCAGTGTGGAGGTGAGTTAATATGAGTAGCCAAGAGCAATTAATAAATGTTCATTAAACCAGGGATTCTTTTCTTTCTATAATCATAGGCAGAGATCCCAAGAGAGCCTTGTGTTAAGTCTGATTTTGATTATACCATAAGGTTCCTCTGCATTAATTAGAGGACCTCATGAAGCATACACTTGTGTGCTGCTGCCAGGTCAACATCTGGACCCCCCAGCTCACAACTTCCCAAATGGCAGTCTATCGCACAAAACAGCTGAGAACTTCCATCAAGAATAATCAAGACAAATGTCCTGGAAATAAAGGAATAGCAGCTCCAAAGGGCCTCATTCAGGAGAGTCTGAACATGGAGCATGTTTTAAAAAGATAGGCTACATCATGCAGCAGTAAAAGTAGCCCCAGCTTTTACTGGCTGAGCCCAATACAAAGTTATTTCCCACTTATTCTATATCTGGCCATGAGTCAGGACCACTGTCCTTTCATGCAGCATCAGTCCTGCGGCCCCACCATGCCAACCTCTCCCTCCATGATCACAGGTGTGTGGGGGTAAGAAAGAACCAAAGAATCAAACATCAGCAATTAGGTCCGACAGCCTAGAAATCACACATAGCATTTCCGCTCACATTTCAATGGCCAAGGAAGTCTCATGGTCATGCCTCACTTGAAGGAGCAGGAAACAGATCATCTTGGGGCACTTGACTGGATCAGTTGGTTAAGTGCCTGCTTTTGGCTGAGGTCATGATCCCAGGTTCCTGGGATCCAGTCCAGCATCAGGCTCCCTGCTCTACAGGGAGCCTCCTTTTCCCTCTCCCTCTGCCTGCCGCTCCTCTTGCTTGTGCTCGCTCTCTCTCTCTCTCTGTCAAATTAATAAATAAAATATTTTAAAAAAAGAAATAAAGAAAAGAAAATGAGATCATCTCATGTGTCCAGAGAGGGAGAGGAACTTAATATATTGCTGAACCATAAGAATAACAAAAGTAAAATCTGAATGGAATAAATGGAGACTCTGACCACATTTAAAGCCACAGAATGGGAAACTGTAAGAACTAATTCGTTGTCAAAGAAGGGAAGCTCACAGATGATTTACTTCAATCCAATGTAAACCCTTCTTTAGGAAAACAATCTTTACGCTACTCCTTGTGTAACTCCTGTATATGAATTAGGCTTGCTGATTCATTGGTTTGCTGATGCTGTCGAGGACAAACTCCAACGACAAGAGCTTCTCTGGGAAGGGACTGGGCAGTCCCAGTCTCCTGGGATGAGCACCATCTCTTAAATTCTTCCCTGGTGCCTCGTTCATTTCACAAAAATAAAACTTGGTTGAAAAACATTCTCAAATTTTCTAATTTTCTGAGGCTCTTCTCCAAGGACAGAACATACTATAAATAGCTAACATGCTACTTCATTCAGAGCAAGTGCAGGTTCCTTCCCCAGCCCTATTCAAGTAAAGTTCCACAAAAATTGGCCTTGAAGCACTCAGCAAATTTTGTCACCCTCATGATTCCTTCTGTGAGTGATACCTGGACATCCCAGGTTATCTTAGTTCAAGGACAAGCGGCTAATAGGCACAAGTTGATTGAATTTATTTAAAATGAGCTGCATGAGTGACCTGAAGGGGATGTCCTATTTACTGAAGGAGAAACTTGCTGCATTTTCCTGCTCACAGCCCTGTACAGAGAGCGGTTGTCAGCAGGTGGGGGACGGATCAGGGGAGGAGGGGAGAAAATGAGTTAATGCCATAGCCAATGATTCTGGAAAAGCCTCCTGCTCTGAAACTGATAACATGGGGGTGAGATCAGTTGAAGGGTTTCAGCACACTGGGTATGGGGGCAGTTTAAAAGGTCAGGTCAAAGCAATCAGTAGAATTTACTCAAACATCTGTAGCTTCTTAGGGCTTTTAATGAGAATTTCCATATTAACATTTGGTTTTACCACGGTACTGCATAATTTTCTACTCAATTTACCCCTGACAGGTTACAGGCATCACAACATTCTTATCAAATTGACTTTCCCTAATGTAGAAAGAGACAGAAGTTTTATGATACTCTTTGTAGAGTAAGGGGGAGAGGATATGAGAGAGAATAAGTTTAAGGTAAGGAAACCAAAACCGGCCTCCTTTGAATATTTATCCTACTTTTTTTTTCCATGAATTTTTAATATTCATCAAAAATACATTAACAGTCTTGTTTCGCTTCAGCCTGGGGATCATTTACAAAATAGACGGTGGTGTTCAGATCTAAACAGCAAGTCTTTACCTCAGCAACAGAAACTAATTGGGTTTAGGAAATAAACCCATTAACTCACATAGGAACTGAGGCTGTAGATTCAGTTTCTAGAAGTTTTCTTACCAAAAGAAATTCTGAAGAAACTCGGGAATCATCTGAAGCGTGAAGCATTGTAGCACTGATGGAGGACCCTGAGTTATTAGATTCTATAGTCTAAATGCTATTGATATATATATTTTTTACGCTATTGATATTTGATGTCAAATTATTTACTTCAAAATATAAAATCTTGGCAGTGGGACCAAGAGCCACCACCTGTACCCGCTTTCTATGGGAAAGTGGCAAGATGTTAATAGCCTAGGTTTGAGTCCTGTGTGGTACTGCTATTACTAGAGATAGATCACAAGCCAAAGTATCTGGATGGAAAAGTTTAGATGTGCTTCTGAAGGAATCAGTCCACTGGATCCTTATTTCTAGAGCTTCTAAATAATATAACTTAGGTAGGATTTATCCTGCAATGTTGTTCTTCCTCTCTCAAATCAATCCGGTTCAATTCTGTATTTATTTATAAGTACATTGATTTGAAATAAACTTATGCTGGACTTGCGTCCACAGAGATGGTCCACAAAACTGGGGACAGAAGCCATGCTGTTCTTTTATCAAGAAGACAAAAACCAATCAAACAAACAAACAAACAAAAAACCCAAAACCATCATGGCACCTGGGTGGCTCAGCTGTTAAGCATCTGCCTTCAGCTCAGGTTAGGATCCCAGGGTCCTGAGATCGTGCCCCGAATCAGGCTCCCTCCTCAGTGGGGAGACTGCTTCTTTCTTCCCCTCTGCCTGCTGTTCTGCTTGCTTGTGCTCTGTCTCTTTCTCTGTGTCAAATAAATACATAAATCTTAACCAAAAAAAAAAAAAAGTAGAACTGGAAAAGAGACATAAAACAAACAAAAAGTCCTCTGCGTATCATGTTCATCAAAGTGTTAAACAAAAATTAGACATGAGTTTAAACCTTGATGGTATAAACAGTATGAACTGTTTGACCTTCGCAACTGACACTTTCTTCTTCAAGTGGTCTAAGATTTCATTTCATTAGACCCAGGGTCCTAGCCACCCCCTGGCCTTGCAAAGAACAATATTTTGAGAGTCAAATGAGATTAAAGCTCTTGGCTAATCTCCTGCTTTTAAAATTAACCTATACAGAAAGTTATAGAAGACAACTTTGGCTTAAGAGAAAGGAAATAATGCTAAACTTGACAATCTGAAAGCAAATATATATCTGAAAGAAAATAAAACATAGACAAGAAGGATGAGGAGGCAGAGGTGGTGCCCAAGTATTGATATAAATAGAGGTATGATGAAGGCAAGCAAGAGAGCTCAAACAATAAAACTACCATCCGTGGGAAATGGGGAGGAAAGTGAATTAAACCCTCATCTTTCATAACAGTGAGTCAACAGACTTCATGTAAAGTTAATAAATCAAGAAATAATAGATATGTTATGTAAAGTTAAGGAAATAACCAACAGAGAAAAAGAAAATGAAAACAGGATTTGGGACAAGAGAGGGAAAGAATACATCATAAGCTCGTAAGTACTCTTTAAATTTTAAAATCCATGCACGCTTGTAATTTTGGGGGAAAGTAAAGAATAAAGAAAGAAGTAAAGAAATAATTGGGAAGCACGCATTACATTGATTTACAGCACAGCCAAGAGCAGAGAACATCCATTTATAACTCTGACAGTGCAGTGAACAGTGGGTGGAAAACAAGTTTTCATAAGCAGACATTGTGGCCCACACCAGGTCCTCCGAAAAGAGAAAGGAGCTGGGATGGGTGGATGTCAGCTAAAGGAGGGCCCCAGCATGGAACCCTGGCTTTGCCATTTGACTTAGGAGTTTGCTCCTCTCCCTCAACCCCTGCCTCAGGAGGCTATTTGTAACATCGACCTTCAGAAACTCAGATAGACACACCCAGAGTCTGTATTCTATTGAAATTAATTCTGCATCATCAAGAAGACAAGAATCACATATGCAAATCAAGTGATCCATGTAATTAAAGAAAAAAAATGAGCTAGGAATAAACAAGAGAGTGGCACTTTGGAGGGGATGAGCAAAGGGTCCAATGTGGATGATGGAACCCTCTGGGGAATGTTCAGGAAAGTGAAGCCAGCTCAGAGAATATGACAGTCAGAAGAAACCCAAGAACTTTCTCATGTAGGGATCTTAACCTGGATAGAATGCAGCAGTCCATACACCGGGATTGGGGGGGAAAAATCCTTAATTAACCTCTACCTGAAACTTAGTCTTTCCTTAAACTGCAAATGAAATCTACCAACCATAAGAGTGCTAGCATTGACACTTTGACACCTGACAAAATGGCAGGTAATTTTGTATTGCATTACTGTTTCTGCAGATATCTTAAAATATGGCTTACACTGATTATTCTTTATATTATAGTTGTTCTTAGATTTACTACTATATCTTATTACTTAACATGTTAACAAATATATGCATATGTTACTCTAACCTATATATGTTTTTAACATTTTTGTTACCCCACTTCAATAAACATGGTTTCTTTTATAAGCCTATGTATTTTACTGCAAGCATTTAAAAATTAATTCTGAGCAGAAGTCTACAGGCTTCACCCGACTTCCCGGGGGACCAATGACACACAGAAGTTAGGAATCTCTGGAGTCCTGCTGTATTAGTTTTCTATTTTTGTACGAAAACGTTACTGCCAACTTAGAACCTCAAACACTGCAATTTATTGTTGCCGCATTTCTGTGAGTCAGCAGTCAAGGCACAGTTCAGTTAGAGCCTCTGCTCAGGGTCTCACAAGACTGAAATCAAACTGTTGGCTGAGCTGGGGTTCTCATCTGGAGTTCAGCCTCTTTCTAAGCTCAGATTATTGGCACAGTTTAGCTCCTTGCCACTTATAAGTCTGAATCTTACAGTTCCTCGAGATTGCACACTATCCCCGCCCGCCCTCACCTGCCAAAGGTGGTTCTCTCTACAACATGGAAGTTTGCTTCCTTTTAGGTAAGTCTTCCATTTCTTACCTATGAACCCTCTTTTATAAACTCAACTGATTAGGTCAGGCCCACCAAATATAATCTTCCTTCTGATTAACTCAAAGTCAACTGAAGGAAAGACAAGCAAGGGGGGCTTCCAGGTTTCACCACTTAACATTGCCAGTTTGCTTTAAGAATTGTATCCCTTTAAAACACTTGCTTCTTCCAGTTGACAGCCATCCCCTGATGGAGGGCCTGTTGCTATGCTACCATTATCCTGGGACCAAGTATATGGGCTACTGGGGAAGGCAACAGTAGCCTGAAGGCACAGAATGCCTGAGGAAGGGGGAAGCTGATGGGGTCGGGAAAAATTAAACAGTAGAAGTCCAGTTTGTAGTCCCAGATGTTGCCTACTTAACGGTAGTGCTTAAAGCCCACACTTGGCTCTGGACTGCCTCCCAAAATATGCCAGGTAAATACGGAAGGGCCAGAGGCTGATTTTTACCCGGTTTGGCTCTTGTGCACTGTGATGACTCAGACACCCAGGCAGTGGGTTTCAGATGACACAGACAGAGCTGCAGGAGACCGGGAAATGTGTGCTTGAGCTCATGTCAGCATGTCTATTCTCATGGCAAGGGAGGCCACCCATCACTCCAAACTGGGCATGGGAGAGAAGCGTTTCAGTGTTTTCCCCCTCCACAAATCCTCGGCAAACTAAAATCTGACTGTCATTGCTGCAGTAATACAACTGACTTCAGACTGAAAAATTAAGTGCACCATCACCCTTAACCTCCCCTAAGGAACCAAGCCAGTGTATTGAATCCCCTATTTGTCAGATACCCACTCCAAGCAAGACAAGGCTCCTTCCAAACTGCAGTGTTTCAGTATAGTTCCCCAGCCTCAGCATGGGGCAAACACAGTAAGTTCAGAATGATTCCAATTTATGTGGTATCAGAAGATGACATACCATTTTAAGTGGCTTCTGTCCTTCTAAGGGAAGTGAAAAGGTGATTCTATATTTAGAATCTGTCCTAAAGATTTGGGATGGATAAGGGTGTAATTGGAGAGCTGCCTTTTTCAAAGGCTGACTGAGTGATCAGACTTTAGGTTACATATATTTTTTTAAATATCACCTTCATCCTAAAACATAATGACTTTTTTCAGAGCAACAAACCCTGATAGAACAAGCTCTCTCTTCAGAAATAGTCTGCTGAGTTTCAGGTGTTATCAGGCATACTGGAGAAAGGGAGTGTTCAGCAAAGAACCCATGTCCCCAGGGGGGGTGGTGTTGAGGAGAGGCAGAAAAGACTTGGATTGTGGTTAATCAAGATACATAAACACAAAAAGAAGGTGGGGTATTGACAAATAGGCAAATCTCAAGTTCTTAGTCTTTTCTGTCTCTTGGATTCTACTGGCAGTCTGATGAGCCGATGGGCCCTTCCTTTATCGGGATAATATTTTTCAATGCATAAGGTGAAATGCACCAGGGTACAAAGTAAAAACTGAATTATATCCAAACTTACTAAATATTAAAAAACATAAATTTGTGATATAGTAATGTTTGTGCTACTTTATTGGCATATTAAATAACGAGAACTAGTGCCAAGTCAAATAATATAATTTAAAAATAGTGATAGAATAAATGACATTTTAAGATATGGGGAACAATTCTGTTGTTATTAAAATAATTGTGATTATTTCTTTTGAAGCCAAAGAACCAGATACTGTTGATACTACTGCAGTTGGCTGCTATATACATAACTGAAAAGAACTCTACATTTCAGTGAAATAAAAATGTTTTCATTTTTTTTTTTTTCTTTACAAGTTCATGAACCCTCCTCTTAACTACCCAATTTGAATCTGTAGACTACAGGTCAAGAACTAACGAAAATTACCTTGTCACTGTAGATTAAATAATTCATGTCAAGAAAGTCAAAGCTTCTTTTACCAGATTAAGCTGATAATTGCTAAACCCCATTATCTTTTCTGCAGTTTCAAAGAGTGAGAAAAATGAAGGAAAATGGATATTTTTGTAGAATTTTATAATCATACTAGACAAGTAGAAGGGTAGAAAACCCTATTTAATTTTAATTCTGCCACTGTGGAGTCAAGAATATATACAACATGCAAATATATGCAACCAGTTTTCAAATTAACATACTGACCCAGGAGCATTGGCACTGGAAACAAAATAAAAATAAAAATCAGGGGCACCTGGGTGGCTCAGTCGTTAAGCGTCTGCCTTCAGCTCAGGTCATGATCCTAGGGTCCTAGGTTCAAGCCCCACATAGGGCTCTCTGCTCAGCAGGAAGCCCACTTCGCCCTCTCCCACTCCCCTGCTTGTGTTCCTGCTCTCTCTCTCTGTCTGTCAAATAAATAAATAAATAATATATTTTTAAAAAATTTTTTAAATGTTAAAAATTTAAAAAATAAAAATCAGAGCGTAGTTTCCAAGCACCAGGAGGCACGAGAATGTTGGCTTGCTGCTTAGAGTTCGGACTGTACCTCCCACAATTTTGTCTATGACATAAGGAAAGATTTTCTTGCCCCTCACCTACTGTTGCTTCCGAAGAAAAACCCCCTTTTTGAGAGAGATACTCACAACCAACCTCCATATGAAAAAGAACCAGGTTATACTTTCCTCTGAGTAATGAAGTCCATTTCATCTGCTCATAGTTAGGAAAATCCCCAAATACAAAAACATATTTATAATCATATTTGAAGTAGAGCTTATCATCCCCAAAGGAAGATACTTTGCTTTATGAAATAATTCCCTATGGTAGCTTTAACTCAATCAACTTAGTCAAAAGCACCTTGTGCTTAGGAACTCCACTAGGTGGTGAAGGTAGAAGCATCAATTAGAAAGATACCTTGTCCTAGAGGGGCTCACTCTTGGGTGGAAATTCCTTGAAACTGAAGGTAACCTGTGCCCATTACTGTTTTAAAACTCATTATGCTTGATAGAGACACTGTGTTCAGGGGGTAGGAGAACTTGAAGACAGAGCTTTAGAAACCATGGTTAATTGAAGACAGTAAGCAGATATAAAGATAAAGCCTCCTAAGGATTCTGAGGGAGTAGGACGATCTCAAGGTTATTTTCTCTCAAGGCAGCAGTGATAGCAAAGAGCTGAGATCATGCCTCTAGGGTCACCTTTGGGAGCAGAGGCTTTGGAAGGGACACAGGGTCATAATAAACTCTAAGAGAAAGACTGGAACAAAAATGAAGCCAGGAAGTTAGTAGGCCTGCCTCCTTTCCCCATGGAACAGCAAGTCTACATCTTCAATAAACTGCGTGTGACTGGATTTCTCTCTAGGAGCTGGAGAAAGAAGAGTGTGCTATACCCAAACAATAAAGGGTCAAACCAACCTGCTCATAACCAGCCACAGGATGAGAGATACAGGAGTCATGTCAATGTGACAAAGGCACAGAATCCACAGGCATGGGGGTTCGGGACCTCATTTCCTGGGTGTTTAGGGGGCAGGAGGGTAGACAACAAAATTTCAGAGAGCCAGGGTCACATGAGAAGTAATGCATGCACACTTGTCAGGAACAGCACTCGGGTGTGACAGGAATTGCACCTTGAATGAGGATGTTAAATGTATGATTCCAGAAATAGACTCTTAACAAAAGGACTGAAACCATAAAGTTGGCAGTTGTACAACAGACTGTGAAGGACTGAAAATGGTGTGCAAGTATGTGTCTTATACCCTCACACTGTGGGGGCTTTGGCTCATTGTGTGTTGCGAGTAAGCCCCCTTCTTTTCTAGTAACAGGAATCACTCTCGAGTTCTACCCCAGTGAACCAGCGTGGGTGGAAGAATATCCCCAAGGGAAAACTGTCTATGGATTTTGTGCCCCTAGCTATCTATGGCTGGAGCCCCATATCTCTAGAACCTTAAAGAAGAATGCAGTGTTTGAGGGAAGATGCTTATGGATTCAGAGTCAAGGTCATAACCAGGGAATACCTGGGCCACAGACATACCTAGATAATTCATAAGAATGAGAGCCTTATGACCTGAGCTGACATATCACAGATTTTGTCTACGTGGTACTCTGAGTTCCAAATACCAAAAAGACACGAGATAAGCTAACACATACACACACACACACACACACACACACACACACACACACTTCTGACTTTTTCTTTAAAGATTTTTTTAAATTTATTTGACAGACAGAGATCACAAGCAGGCAGAGAGGCAGGCGGAGAGAGAGGGGGAAGCAGGATCCCTTCTGAGCAGAGAGCCCAAAGCAGGGCTCAAACCCAGGACCCTGGGATCATGACCTGAGCCGAAAGCAGAGGCTTTAACTCACTGAGCCACCCAGGCACCTCTGACTTTTTCTTTAAACATAAAAAAAACCCATTAGGCAGAGAAAATAAAGACTTGTGAGAGAAGAAAGTGAGGAAGTGTGTTATAGGACTTAGCAAAGAAGAAAAAAAAATCTATTTTTAAGACCTTGAATTAGCATTAACAGAAGGCAGAAGGGGAGGGAATATAAGAGCAGAGTAGCAGCAGACAAGAGCCATGGGGGGCTGCTCACAGACTCTGCTGGCCCTCCTTCCAGATCTCTCCCCATCCTTATGTGGGGGGAAGTCTGCATAGGAAGACACTGGGGAATGGCAGTTGGGAGCTAGTGATGGGGCCTTTAGCATTTGCCTCGAAAATCCATTTTCCCAGCACAAATAGTTTATTTAGGTTTTATGTCTCAGACTGTCTTCATTTGCATCCCCTGGATACAGCCTCTGACTCAGAGCTGTTACTCAAAGGGTTTTCCAGGTCATGCTTTCTCAGGAGATACGTCTATGGATGTGAGAAAGGTAGGACTGAGCAGGGAGAAAATCTGGCCCTCAATGCCATTACAACAGAGACTTTGATGACCTTACAAGGAGCTCTTGAGCTGGGATGACCTCAGTTGTCCCAAAAGAGGCAAATAGTCAAGCCTTTGTGTCGTTGGTCAGTCACTGCCTCTGCTGCCTCTCCTTAAGCACAGCAGGCCCCTCAGACCACGGGCAATTTCCTGGGAGAGCCCCCATTGTGAGCAGACAACAGCTGAAATTTCTGGCAATTTGGAGGGGCGTATTGTCCTCAAGGGGGACCTGAATGACACAACATAATATCTACCATACAGATCAATAAATAGGAGCATGCCGATGGAAATCATGGAGGCCTCAAGTCCCTCCTCTCCGCCTTCCTCCTCTTCATATTGTTAGGCTGGGTTCTCATGTGAACCAAGCTAAATTGTGATACTACCTACTTAGAGACAGCATCGAATTCCACAGGTTAAGGGCTTAGTCCTATAAGACTGCCCACCAACCCCGTTTCAGATGGCAAGTCCAGATTGTTACCTGTGCTTTTGACCAACCAGCTACAGATGGAAGGTTCCAAATCCCTCTTTGGGTCTGATTAATTTATTAGAGTGGCTAACAAAACTCGAAACTCAGATGTTTTACCAACTAGATTACTATAGTATTATAGATTACTATAGATTATTATTGGTTTAATATAAAAGTATACAACCCAGGAACAGCCAGATGGAAGAGATGCATAGGTCAAGTTTTAGTGCAAGGGCATAGAGCTTCCCTACCCTCTCTGAGCGGGCACTCTTCCCACATACCCCTCTGTTCCTCAAACCCAGAAGCTCTCTGAACTCAGTCCTTTTGGGTTTTTATGGAGGTTTTTTTATATAGGTATGATTGAGTAAATCATTAACCATTGGCAATTGATCCAATCTCCAGCACCTCTTCCCTTGAAGAAGTGAGGGGCTAGGACTGAAAGTTCCAACCTTCTAATCACAAGGTTGGTTCTACAGGCAACCAGACCCCATCCTTACGTGGGATCTAAAAATCTCTTTATTCACATAATAAGGGACCTCTAGCTCTTCTTCAAGAAATTCCAAGGCTTTTAGGAGCTTTGTCCCAGAAAAGGGGACAAAGCCCAAATATACATTTTTTTTTTGTTTTTAAATTATAAATCAAAATGTCACACCAGCTCCTCAGGGCACGACTGGATTCTCTCTTGTTCTAACTGAGCATCTTAGTGTTTCAGCAACAGAGAATGTTTATTCCAGAAGAGCCTCAGAGACCTACTATAAACTCCTAGTTCTTTCAGCTAGAGGGAACTGATAAAGGCCACACAGTGAGAATTAATGTCGGCTTCCCACTACTGTGGGAGACTGACTAGAGAACAGAAAGCAGGAAAGAGCTGTGGATGGGGGTGAGGACTTGGACACATGGAAGCCTGAATATTCTGAGACACTGGGAAGGGATACATCTCAGTTACTACCTGTGAAGGTTACAGATCCCACCCTCTGATTCTCTTTCCCTTTTACCCAGCTTTGTGGCTTGTGGCCCAGGAAGGAGAAATTTAAAACATTTTTATTACCCACATGGTGTGAATCAGCCATTTCTTGATTGTGTGTGAGTCATCTACAGCTGAGATGACTCTACATCTGTGTTGGCTTGAAGCAACCTCATCTTACCCCTGGGATCCTGGTATAATTATTAAAAGCACATCCTTTCACTGCCCAGAGAGGTCTTATTTGGTCAGTGTGGTTACCTGAGCTAGAGTCAAGTGAGGCTTACAAGTATTACAGAGTCCTACCTTGGCTTCCCCACATCATCTCTCCTATTTTTAGGTCCAGAGGCCTCCTCCATGTTCTCTCTTGCCTGGGCACAGAGCTACACACTATTGGTCAGTCTCCCTTGCACCGGTATTTGTTTATGGAATATGGGTGGAAGTGAGGTCACCACTTCCAGAAACTGGCCTTAATGCGAGCCTGTCTCCTCCCATCAACACCCCATACAGCAGATGGTAAGGACCTAGAGAAGGGAGAAGCCACAAGATAGAAGTCGCCTGGGTCTCTGAATGCCTGATGAGCAAAACAAAACCAAACAAACTCCATTAGACTAAGGTGAGCAAGAAATAATTTGCTATCGTTTTAAGCCACTAACATTTGAGGTTAACTGCTATGGCAATTAGACTCCATAACTAATATACTTCTCTCCCAGATCTCCATCAGCAGCCTTGCCCTGGCTTTCCTAGGAGCAGAGCCTGAGCCAGGGATTCAGATGCATGTGGCTCATGGAGGTAGGGCTCCTAGAAGGAGAGGAATCAGGGAAGGCTAAGAGGGTAGGGGAAATTGCTGAGCAAGAATGTGGCCTGAACCATGGGGGCTTCTGAGACCCTTTTGAGCTGTACCCCCTTGAAACATGGGAGTGGCCTTTCTATCTCCCTATGAGTTCATCATTGGCTTTAAGCTGCCTCCTGGAGGCTGGAAGAAAAGAAAGAAATTAGTGGCCCTGAGTGCTGAGGGTAATTTTTCATTTGGAGCATGAGGGTTGGAGAAGGGAGCTGTGGGTCCGCAGCAATTCATATACACGGCATCTGGGGATAGGGGCATCAGCCTCCTAAAGGGGACCTGGACAGGACACCACTGCTTTGCATTCACCTGCATTACAAAAATCACTATAAACCCATGTCAGTATGGCCTTAATTACCAATTTGGCCCCCATATAATAAATATTTTGACTGGGAATTAAGAAAGCCTAAGGAGAATTAAAGAAAAACATTTTAAAATCAATCAATAGAGTTCTCTGTTGCAAGCAATTAAAATATGTTTTCAAAATTATTCTGGCTGGGGGGTAGAGCATGGGCAAAATGGGTAAAGGGGAGGGGGAGATTCAGGCTTCCAGTTATGGAATGAATAAGTCATGGGGATAAAAGGTACAGCATAGGGAATGGTCAATGGTATTGTAATAGTGTTGTATGGTAGAAACACTTGCACTAGGCACAATGTATAAAGTTATCAAATCACTATGGTGCACACCTGAAATAATGTGACATGACATGTTAACTATACTACAGTTTTTAAAAAGACTAGGGGCAACTTAGTAAAAGAGGAATTTATTAGCAAAGGGGATTATTAGCAAGAGGGATTTTTATGAACAAGTAGCTCCAGAAATTGGTGGGAAGTAGGGGGAATGTAGCTTGAAAAAATGGCAGGAATCAAGGAAGGTCAGGCAGAAAGAAACAAAGCCAAGTTCACCACATCCAAACAGAATGCTACTAAGGCACTATCAGTGATTAACACCACTGCCATCATCTCCAACTTTACCCTCTAATAAGTGTAAGCAGGGAGTGCCTTATACAGAGATCTATCCATACAACTTTAGGGTTGACAAGTTTAATGCTTAGAGTGAAAGCAGCAGAAGAACCATCTGGGAGCTGGCTGGAGTACTCTGTTGAAAAGCATGAGCACTTCTGCACATCCTTCCACCATCTGAACTTTATGCCATTGGCCTTTTAAGTCTTTGGAATGTCAAGAGATCCCTTCAAAAATGGAAATACCTTTAACATTTTTCTTAACGCCTTAGCTATCAGCCAGCACTATAGTTAGGACCAGGTTCTAGTTCGCTAAGGACAAGGCAGTAATGATTTGGGATATCACATGTTCAAATGGAAAAAGAAATGCTGGTATACGATGACATATCTGGACTTACTTAAAGTTTTTTGAGGGCATTCATTGACCACATTTGGTTTCCTTGTTAGAGCCTTGCTTTTGTTTTCAAACTGGTAATGAATGTCAGCAGAAAGATCTATCATTTCTGAAACCAGAGCCCATCACCCATCTTCAAGAAGCCATACACAGACTACAGGGTAGTCTGGGCCCTACTTCTGACTCCAATACAGAATCTCCAACCCTTTGGGGTTCTCGATACCAGGAGACTCAACTAATGAGCTTATTTTGCTCATGTATATTTTAAAATAAATTGTATTTTAGCTGGTATGGTAGATTTCAAAAATGACATCCCTGGATCCAGGCCTATTGCCCAGATATGATTTTCCAGCTCTTCCCATCAAGCTGTGGAATTAATTTCCCCACTGTCTGAATATCACCAGTTTTGAAACTTATTTTGGTCAACAGAATGACAGAATTGTCAGTTTGTCAGTTCTGAGTCTTGGCCTTGTAAGGGTATGTGCACTTCTCTTCTTTCCTGGGGCTCTGCCTTGGCTAGGATAAGAGACACATGGAGTAAAAATGGGCTATCCCAGTGGAAGTCATTTGGAAACATCCAACCCTAGCCAACCTGGGTGCTGACCACAGACAAGTAAGTGGTCCTAGCGTAGGCCAGAAGAACCACTGAACTGAGCCCAGCCCAAATTACGAACCTGCAGAATCATGCATTAACAAAATGGTTGTTTAAGCTACTAAGCAAAGGGGTGCTTTGTTGAGCTACAAAAACCAGCTACTACAGAGAGAGCATTAGCTTTTTCCAGATGGCTACAGGCAGCATAGAAAGATAATCAAAGTCTGGGCGATCACACTCACATGTATCTGCCCTGAGACTTTATCTTCTGTTTAGTATTCCCTATACGCCAGGACTGTGCAGAGACATGTGAGTCTCAGTCATTTGGCAGGCTTTAATTATCTGACCATGTATCACTGCCATTTCCAGGAGAACTTGATAATACCCAACGGCTGCTCACTTCCAATTCCAAGAAAGCTAAGAGAAGAAAAAAAAAAATAATGGGTCTCAACACATTTGTAGTAATCACTGGCTGCATAATTAAAATAGAAATCTGTCATCTACAGCCAAGGGTAAAGCAGGTAAAATTAAACATAAACTGTCATAAAAATAATTAAAAACTAGACTTTTAAATTAAAAGACATCTTTTAATAATTAGTTAACATTTGCTATTGTTCTAAACAGACTTGCTGTTAACCTTTAACACGTTGCTCAGGCAGTCCTTTCTTAGCTGAATTTTAATTATGCTTGAGGGAAAGTAAAAAGAGTGATCTATTCATTAATCTATTAAGAGCCTGTTCTTTATAAGGTAGACCTTCAATGGGATGCCTCAAAGAATAGGACAATCCGTGCTTTCAGTAATATGACCATACAGAAAGGAAGATAAGTGCTCCAAAATATCACTTAATTATTGAGTCTTAGTTAATTGACATAAAGAAAAGGACTTCTCAAGAAGGTAACATCTGAACTACTTGTAGAGATGGGTCATGAGGTTGGTATTTAGAACGCACCAACGCTATACATAGCTGCAAAGGAAGCAACTGATAGATAACTTCAAAACTACAGCAGATTAAGTTCTAGCTACTCTTAGGAAGGGGACTGTCAACACTCTTGTTTAAGAAAACAACCCCTATTCATCCCTTAGAGGTCAATCCAAGTTTCCTTAAGCAAATAAATCTTCTTAGAGCTATACATTCTAGCAGCAGAGGAATGAGAGTCACGAGGCAACTCTGGCTAAAAGAGCTTCTGCAGAAAGACCAGGGATCTGATTTCTCCAATTCCAGCTGTTCCAAGCCACAAAAGGGTCATGACTATCTTTTGTTACCTTTATGGAGGCCCATCCACTGTTCCCTGGGTTGAGTATTTCCAATGAATTGTGTATTTGGCCTTACAGCACCACTATGGCTTTAAGACAATGTTTGATTTGGTCTAGCTGATTGGAAGGAACAGAACTGACTTTGAACAATGAACAAATGTTTCCCTCCTCACAGATAGAAGCACCCAGTTCCTGCAAGCACGTCTTCCTCCTATCTGCCTCTGTCCCCAGTTACTCTGCCTTTCCTCTAGATGCTGTGGGTAAAAGATCCATGATCTTAGACAAAACACACTCCTTTTATCTGCACCAACCTTTTCCTTTTCAACACTCAAGGCAATCAATTCATCAATGTTTCCCTCTTTTCTGTATTGTTATTTTTCCTTGTTCTTATAAGTCACATGATTGTATTTTTCCCATTTATAAAGAAAATGATTTTCCCTTAATCATTTCTGTCTTCCAGCAAACAAACAAAACTTTTTACTTTCTCTTTTCACAAAACTCCTTAAAAGAGAAATCTATACTCACCCATCATCAATTTCTCCTTTCCCATTCTCTATTAAAACCATGTCGACCAAGATTTGCCCCCTCATTCCAATTAATCTCTTCTTACAAGATCATCAGTGGTCTGCATGCTTCTCAGGCTAACAGTTATCTGTCCTTTTCTTAGTCCTATCTTAGTAGCTGTGCACAAAGCTGAAAACTCCCTGCTCCTTGAAAACATTTCTTCTCTTAATGTCCATGGCATCGCATTCCTATTGTTTCTCTCCTGTACTCTAAGCACTTACTCTAAGATTCCTTTGCTAGTTCCTTACGATCTTCATGGCATTGGCAATTCCAAGTGCCCCAGGACTCAGGCCTTGGCTTTTGTCATTGCTTTATCTGAACGCATTCTTTTCATGATGTCAACCAGGCTCATGGCCTTGAGTGGTTTCAGATATACACACGAGCATATAAAAGAGGCTCCAAAATTCATCTCCACAGCCTGGACCTCTCCTCTAATCATCTCATTATCTGATGGCCTCTCTACCTGAATGACTAACACATACCTTAAACATAATAGGCCCAGACTGAACTTCATCTTATTTTATTACAGGACCTTCACTGTCCTTCCCATCTCAGAACATGGAAATTCCTTACTTCCAGCCAATTGGGCAAAAATCCTTGCCATCATCCTTAACACCATTCTCTCATACTGCACATCTGAACTATCAGCAAACTTAATTGACTAGGCATCAAAATATTTTAAAAATTCAACCAATTCAGTGACTTATCATTCCATCTACCACAAGACCCTTGGCTAGCCATCACTATCACCTATAATATTGTGATGGCTTCTTATCTTGTATCTACACACACACACACACACACACACACACACACACACACACCATTCATTCCCAGGCACCATTAGCCTTTGTACTTGCTTTTCTTCTTTCTCCTTTCTGGTTTTCCTCAGCTATCTTCATAGATGTCTCTCTTACTTCTTTCTTAAAAGAAGTAAGAGTGTCTCTCTTACTTCTTTCTTAAAAAAAGTAAGAGTTGCCATCTTGTTTTGTAAGGTCTTCCTCCTTGGCCTTTTTTCTAGAATATCAACCAGCATCACCAACACTATTCTTCTCAATCCCCTTTCTTGCTTGATTTTCTTCTCCTTAGTAGCTCTATCCATCTAAAGTTTTACATATTTTATTTATTGATCCCTTGTCTATGGAATATAAGCTACACAAAGTTAAGGATTTCAGGCTAATCACAGCCTGTATTGATTTCATTCTTGTTACTAGCCAATCATCCCCCCACCCAGAACCTAACACCTTGTCAGGTGATTTGTAGTTTATACCAAGAGAGGTTGATTATATTTCTCTGCCCCATTGCTGTTGGGCTCAGCCATAAAACTTGCTTTGATCAATGGAATTTAGGCAGACGTGTTTGTGTGGCAGATCCAACCCTAGGCTTTAAGAGGAACTATATGTTTCCACACCCTTCTTATAGTTTTGTCATTGCTATGAGAAGCACATGCCTCATGTAGATACTGGTCCCAGAAGGTTATGGACTATATGTTTTACACTCAAACAAACTATAGAACCTGTAGGTTAGAGTCTTGCTCAGCTGAGCCCAAGCTTGATCAGCCAGACCCTAATCACCTGACACATACACAAAAGAGAAATAAATCCATATTATTTTATGTCACTGAGATGCTGAGATTGCTGTGCACCAACAGCTAACTAATATACTGTTACATTCACAGATCCTGGCACATAATAAGTACCTGATTAAAAAAAACTGATGAATAAATATCCATGAATCATTTTATTTTTGGGAGTCATTAGTGCTTACCAAATATTCTGTCTTTAGGTCTTCTCACAGAGACCACAGGGCCATGTGATTAGTTCCAACCAATGCGTTATAAACTAAAGTGACAGTGTGTCATTTCCAGACTACAGCCTCTATTTCAGGACATTCTAAACGTTTATTTTTCCCTCTGGTAGAGAGAAGGAATTTTTGCAATGATAACTGCTTTCTGTGCAGGAGCAATGAACAGACCCTCCTGCTCATCTGCTTGACATGTAATGTCCATGAGAAATAACCTGTTGCTGCCTTAAACACTGAGATTTCTGGTTTGTTTGTTACTGTAGCATAAATTAACTTATACCTTATCTCTGCAAGACTATATACACATGAGACATAGGTTTAGAGTCATTTTATTATTTATTATTATATTTCAATATAATATTTATTATTTATTATTAATTCCAAGTGGTATGGGGGTACCATCCTTATATCCTTGTTTTGTGAGGTAATAAGTTTTCTAACAGAAGTATTTGCTCTAAAGGAACTTGGGTTGAAATCTGGAAATAGACACATATTGGGTGTGTGATATTAGATAAATCACTTAAGCACTCTGGCCATGCTTCTTATTTGACAAATAGGACTAATAATATCCCTCTCAGAGGTTATTGTTGCCATTCATTCATATACTTGGCATTTACTGAGGATGTTTTGAGCTCAGATTTTGAGCTCAAGAAGCTTAATGTCCACGCGGGGGCAAGCTAGAAGCCCATATCACTGTGTTAGCAGGCATGGCATGGGACATCTGTCAGGGGAAACAGGAAGACACTATGCATGACTCAGAAGCAATTACCTGAGCCACAGAAAAGCATAACTTGGAGGCTAGTTTCTAAACAAGCATCATTCTCCATGCTTAGCTCTCTGGCCCATTAAGTTGCTCTCTATCACTTCTTTGCAAAAGTGCCTGCTTCTCATTCAAGAGTACTTAATGTTTTATTTTTATATTTTTAAAAAGATTTTATTTACTTATTTGAGAGAGAGAAAGAGAGCATACGCAGAAGCATGGAGAGGGAGAAACAGACTCCTCACTGAGCAGGGAGCCTGACACAGGGCTTCATCCCAATACCCTGGGATCACAACCTGAGCCGAAGGCAGATGTTTAACTGACTGAGCCACCCAAGGGCCCCAGTACCTAATGTTTTAAACATGATTTTGCTGTCCCAGATAGCATCATGGCCCTAGAAAAGTTGATGACTGGTAAACTTCCAATTCCTACAGAACCATTTCAGGCCATTAGAACTCCTTGCAACTCTCTCTCCTTCACTGAGGCCATTGCAATCTTTAGTTATAAATTTTGTGATTATTTAACCACCAATCAGCTCACTCAATAAGTTGTTATGTTTCATGAGGACAAAGTCTATTTGATATACCCAGTGAATAGTACAGTGTTGATATAAATAGTACAGTGTTTATTCACCAATAAACAATTGGTGAATGAATGAATAGATGAGTGTCAGGTCTTCCATCTCTACTGTGTCACTCCATCCAAATCATCACTAAAGTTAAGTTCAAAAGTGATGAATCTGAATGCTTAAAGGGGAAAATATCCAAATACAATGAATTTGCCTAAAATACAACCTAAATTTTCCTATGCAGAAACTTTTATATTTTGAAAGAGATCTAACACACCAGTTTCAAATTTCAAGATAAATAAGTACTAGAAATGTAATGTACAACATGATGACTATAGTTAGCACTACTGTGTAAGAGAATAAATCCTAAGAGCTATAACAAGAATTTTTTTCTATTCTTTATATTTTGTGTATATGAGATGATAAATGTTAGCTGAACATACTGTGATAATCATTTCACAATATATGTAAATCAAACCATCATTTCATGTGCCTTAAACTTTACAATGATGTATATCAAATACTTCTCAATAAAACTGGAAAGAAATAAAAGAGAAAGATATTTAAGCCAAATGAAGGACTATCTAATGGTAGAATTTCTGTCTAGAGGGATATTTAATAGAAAAGCAACAAGAAAGTATGTTGAAGCATTTTTCACATGCATTATCATGCTGTTCTTCAAATTACACCATCTGTGTAATTGTTTACTTTTAAGATTGACCAAGACTAAGAGAATGGAGAAGCAAAAAAGCATTTGGAAAAAAAAATACACAGTTTTTCCTAAATCTGGATAATTTTTATTCATCCTACCCTCATTAAAAGTGAGGAACTAATTGAATTAAGTGTGTGCTAGAAATTAGAATAACTTCCCTTTGAAATGTAAATGTCTGGGCACATAAAGAACAATTAAAGAAGCAGCCCAGATAAAGAGTCTGTAATGAATTCTGATGTAGCCAAACATTTTAGGTTGTGCTTTTTATGCCACTTTATTTGGAAATGCTTCACCATAATGTGACGTACCAAAATAACTTAGGCAAGAATATTTCTTTTTTTTCTTTTTAGCAAGAGTGAACTGTAAAACATTCTGTGCTTGGATATAAAACTGAAATCAAAGTACTCAAGAAGTAATTCCTCACCATAAATGCTAACTCTGTAAAGAGTAAAAGAGTAACAAGTATGTAAAGAGTGTGGGCTTCCATCTGAGTGTTGGGATGCTGAACCAAATTATATAAATACTTGGTTTGTATGGAAAATCAACTCATTTAACACTGTCAATGGCTCTAAAAACTGCATGTTTCTTATTTTATACATATCATCTGCTCAATTTGCCTTTAATTTACTGTATAAGTACTGTGACCTCATTTCATGGAGATGAAGACAACCTCAGATTCATTCAGAAGCAATAATTATGGATTGCAGAAGGATAACATAATGAGAAGATCCCGTTTGCATAAAATTGCTATTTTAATGTTGGATGCCAGAGCTGGCTTTATCAGGATTTGACACATCTGCCAGACTCAGCTACGGCTCCAATGGGAAACAAAAATATAAGAGTGATGAAAATGTTGAACCCTATTAGATTCAGGGATGGGCATCTCAGCTGACGTCACAGGTTATCTTTCTGTGTAACAGCATTATCACAGGACTGCCAGTTTACCAAGCATTTATGAGGATTATTTCAATTCAAACTTAAAAACAACCCTACAAGGTCAGTGCTATTGTTAATATTATTCCCATTTGACAGGTGAAGAAAGTAACTTGCCCAAAGCCACGCAGTTAAATAATTGCAGAACCAAAACCGTAGATCTGAATACAAAGCCCAAAGTCCTATTACCTCTTCTTTAATCTATCTTTTATTCAGGTATCTATCCATTTCTCTCTCTCCTCTTCCCTATATCCATCTGTCCATCCAACCATGTTCTTTATCTGTTATTCTCTGTATCTTCATGTATCTCTCTGCCCTTGTCTTTCTCTGTTATCTTTCTAGCTCTTTCTCTGACTCCGTCTCAGTCCTCATGAGTTTCTATCTGCCCTTCTTATTCCTTGTTTCTCTGTCTTCCATTTCTTTTCTTTCCTTTACTCTTTCAATCCCTCTATTCATATAATTCTTTACCTATCACCCATTTATACATCCATCACTGTATTTGTCTTGATTTCTTTATTCATCCATCCATCCACTCAATACTTTCCATATCTCCATATGCTTTTCTGAATCTATTACGTACTTTCTATTTTTCTAAGTTTCTCTCCCTGACTCTGTCTCTCTCTCTTCCTCTCAGTCTCTCTCCATTCTCCCACCTCTTTCTCTCCATTCAAAGTCACTGCTTATCCAGGTATTTTAGGTGTGACCTTTTCCTCCGTCCTGTCTAAGGTCAAGAAATATGTCCCCATGTGTCAAAGTTATATGCCTCGCAAAGACAGTAAAACATTCATGTATGGCTCAACCAAAGGTCATCCCTGCTGCTACTTGATGAAAGACAAAGTACTGAAAGAAAATTATGCATGAGTCTCTTGCATTTCCACATCTCACATCTACTATGAGTGAGGCATCAAATGCCCTTTGTTTCGGATTGTCTTTTCAAAGATATTTGTACACTGAACAGCCTTGGAAGACAAAGATAGTGTCTTCCTCTGAAGTGGAGGGCAGGTTTGCTTACACCCTGGGAAGGTAGTGATTATATCTCTTTCTGGAGGAAAGGGAAGGGCTCCTTATTCTCAAGGGTAAATAAGATAATGCCCCAGTGAGCAAAGGGAGGGCATACCCGCCCATATGCAATCCAGGTTCTTTAGGCTTAAGGTTCTTCTCTTGTAATGAAAACCTCCAACATGTACAGACATCTATTTGGGCATCTGTGTAGCCCCTGTTGGACCTGAGGGTGAGGAGAACCGAAACAAATGTGCTACTGCTCATGCTGCTGGCTGTGTCCTCAGTAATAAAGCCCTATATTCTGCATTCTGCTGGCATCCATAAAAGGGCAGCAGGCTAACTCATTAGTTAACAAGTGGCTAAAAATCTCAGCCCCTTCACAATTTCTACCTCAAAGTTGTACCTTTTTCTCATCTTGTCTCATAACAGTGCCCTACTGTCATCAAAAGTTGTTTTTTATATTCCAGATCTTGAAAAAGAGAAGGTTTTAACCAAATTCTTCCAGCCTCCTGTTGTCTATTGGAAAGTGACAACTACGGCCACAACAAACTCAGGTATCCCTGATCCATCTGGTGTTTCAGTGAGGAAGAAAGCCCTTTTTAACTGGTGTACTTCACAATGCTCCTCCCACTGCCCCCTCCTAAATTTGGTGGAGTAATTTGTCACTTGGGTGTGACTGGGCATGTTCGAGCTTTGCCACCTTTCCAAAAGCCAATATGTCAGAAGGATCACATGTTGGCGCGGACTGGAAGGGCTGAAACTAGGAGAGTATGGTTCTATCAGATGCGCTAGGTGACCCAGCTCTCACCCTCTCAGCTTTACCTCTGATCTCAGCTGTGACTGCAGCCGGCAGGTTCTTAACAGGCTTTGACTTACTTCATACCCACCGAGTCTCATCTCAGTTGCCCTCCGAGTCTTTCCTTTTCTATTCTGAGGTTTCTCTGATGTTCCAAAATCAAGTAACAGTCCACTCCTTGGGCACAAATGCATTCCTGGAAGTACAGGGCTTGTAGTGCCCAGGGAGGGCCCTCAAACACAGGGGCATGAGGGCTGATGGATAAATATGTCCTGAGGTTTGCTCTTTGTAGGAAAATTCTGAGAGAAATACATAAGTAGTAGAGAAAGCCCTGGAAAGGAACAAATCCAAGGGGCCCATAGCAGTGACTTCAACAAAATCACCCCCTATGGCTTTTTCTTCCTTTTTTTTTTTTTTTTTCTTAAACTCCCCCTTGTCCCTCTATCCTTGTCTCTGAGATCACCTCACAAATAAATTACCCATACACAAGCTCCTGCCTCAGGTCCTACAAAGTAATCCAGTGGTAGAGTAGAAAGACCAAGGTCGCTGGAACCAGACAAACTTGAATCTATGTATCATCTCTTCCACTTCCTGGCTGGGAGATCTCGAACAAGTCGCTTAACTTCTGTGAGCTTTAGCTTTGTAAGATAGGAAAAATCATACCTTGCCCAGGTGGGCATATTGATTATCAGTTTAAAAAATGTAGTCCTTAGCACATGGTCTATCACAGCATCAGTGTTCAACAAATAGCAGCAATTATCGTTATTATAGCCTGAGTAAAACCCAGGGGCACCCTGGAAATTAGGGGTGCAGAAATGGGTGATATTTTGGCTTCCATAACTAACCAGAGACTGCTAAGCTGCAGGACTTTATCAACTGAAGGACCCAAAACTGCATGAATTATTTATAAATTACTGTTTATAGAAATGGTTGTATCATAAACAGCTTCTGGATTCCAAAAACTTATTTATGCACATGGGGACAGATAATGCATTTGAAGAATTTAAGCCATGTCGTGGCTCTTTTTCCTTCGGAGTCTCTCTACCCCTTGTTCTCTCCTTAGTCCCATCAGCTAATCATGGTGCATTTGTGGCCCCAGGGAATGGATGATACAGGAGAAATGTACAAGTTAAAGAAAAAAAAAAGATTTAAATAAGTCAGTCAGAGAAAGACCGATACTGTATGATTTCACCCATAGGAGGAATTTAAGAAATGAAACAAATGAACAAAGAAAAATGAGACAAAAACAAAACCTTCCTTCTTTTTCTTAAGAGTGGAAGTTGACATTCTTATGTAAAAGACGCCCTCCTCATACCAAAAGGAAAGTACATTATTAAGGATGGTAAGCTGAGATCAAGTTCAAACAGACCTTTAAAAATCATTCTTACCTTTCTTTAGTTTCCCCCACAAAGTTTAGTTACTTTTCCATCACTGTGTCTCTTTGTTCAGCTCATTCTTACCTTTCTTTAGTTTCCCCCACAAAGTTTAGTTACTTTTCCATCACTGTGTCTCTTTGTTCAGCTTAAGACAAAAGCCTAAAGTTCTCTACATTTCTTTGGTTCTCCATTCCTTAGGAAAGGCCCAGTGTTATGTAAAACTAATATTAAATAAAAGTGTATGCTTTGCTCCTGTTAATCTATCTAGGTCAATTTAATAGCCAGGCTCAGCTGGAAACAGACTAAAGAGAGTAAAGGTAAAATCTGGCCTTTCCTACAATTTCCTACATGTTCATCTGGTTTATGCAATGCATACTTGACAGCCCTTGTGAATCCCAAAGAATGAAGGTCCACACACTTGTGGGTTTCAGCCCCACTGAAGACCATCCCTGCAAGATGTGAGTCGTGATTGGACTTTAAACACACCTTCCCTCTTAATCCTAATGTGTAATTTCCAAAAGATCCCTACTATTACAGTCATGAATGAATTAGAAAAATGGGCATCTGGAAGCAACAGTCCAGCTAGGAGGCACACCAGGCTGGAAGCCGGTCCCCACCAGGGTTAGAGCGTGAGACACCTTGACTGTGGACTTCAGCCTCAGGACTTCTGAGATTATTACTCTCAATTGGTCATGGGGGTTTTACCTAGCTGGGGAGTGAAAGCTGACCTTGTCCTTCACAATGTCAGTGAGGACCAAAGCCCTCTAACTCCAGAGATGCCCTCCGCCATGAAAGAGGTAGTGAGTCGTACAGGAAAAAGCACTGTGTTTCTGAATAACATTGGAGAAATTGTCCTCTCTCTGTCCCCATTCCTTTACCCCTAATCTCAGGAAAACATTTTTGTGAGGTGCCTCTATTTCAGCTCACTAAGGACTGGTGCATATTAATTATCTAATGCGAAGTAACAATTATGTTAAAACCTAGCAGCTTAAAGCAACAAAAATTATATCTCACCTTTTCTGTGGCTCAGGACTCCTGGGGTGTGGCTTAGTTGAGTGCCTGCAGGTCCGAGCCTCTACCAAGGGTGCAGTTAGACTGTCAGTTGGGGCTGCATGTCATCTAAGAGGACGCCTCTATCACGTGTGCATTTCCACAGGGCTGCCTTACAACATGGCACCTGGCTTCGTCCCAGTGCACATGATGAAAGAGAGAGTAAATTCCCAAGACAGACCCAGTCTTTTTTTTTTTTCTTTTTTAAAAATTTCTAGTATAATTAACATATAATTTATATTAGTTTCAGGTGTCAGTGATTTAACAACTCTGTAGGTTACTCAGTGCTGACCATGAAAAGTGTATTCTTAATTCCTTTCACCTATTTTACTCATCCCCCACTGCTTCCCCTAAGGCGAACCCCAGTTTGTTCTCTTTATTTAAGAGTATGTTTTTTGTTTGCCTCTTTTTCTCTTTCCTCAGTCATTTCTTAAACTCCACATATGCGTGAAATCATGCCTTTCTTTCTCTGACTGACTTACTTCACTTAGCATTATACCCTCTAGATCCATTCATGTTGCAAATGGCAGCATTTTATTCTTCTTTATGGCTGAGTAATATTCCATTATAGATTACACATACAAGTCACAGTCTTTCTACAACCTAGTCTCAGAAATGACATGCCATCACTTGTTTTGTTCTCCATTTGCTAGATGTGAGTTAGTACTGTAGGGCCTGCTTAGCCAGAGCAACTTCATCTTGGTTAAACAGCCATTTTGTTGTTTATGCAGTAAACTTAAATTAACCCTCCCCCCCCCAGAAAAACTTGATTAGAAGCAAGTCCAGAAAACCAGTAAAATATGGTTGGCCAGTTCCTAATAACAGAGTCCAGAATACAAGGACAAGTCAGACCAGGTGGAGACATCCAATCAGTAAAAAGCGCACATACTATCTCCCTAACCCCCCCAAAATGTAAACCCCACCTTTTGGGCACCAGTTCTGACCAGAGTGATAGGCTAGTTCAAACCAGGTGGAACTAGCCAATCAGCAAAAGACACACGAACCACAAGATATGGGTTGCGGTTTTACCCAATAAAAGGTAGCCTGTAAGACTGGGAGGGGTCACTCTCTTTGGAGGCGGCCCTGGCCGATCAGTCTGACTTTTAATGCTTGGCATAGAATAAAGCTTTGCATAACTTTCACTTGTCTCAGTCTCGTTCCTTTGATAACAGACCCCAACAGTATGTGAGCCCAGTCTACACTCAAAACGTGGAGATGATGCCAGTGTAAATGCCAGGAGGTGTGGATCACTGTGGGTCCTTCTAGAAGCTGCCTACAACAATAAACTCAATTCTATTAGCACCACAGATGTGGGTCACTCTGCCTCCACAGGTTCTCTAGACTGTTCTGTAGTCATTTTGTTTTACTGCATTTCATTCTATGTGTTTTATCTAAATATTTTCTATTCTTAAAGGTTTATTTTTCAGTGGACACAACATGAATTCCTATTTCATGACCAAAGATAAGTCATCTAACCATTGTCCTCCCTAGCTTCTTTCTTTACTTCAGAATTTATTTGTATTTATACCCAATTCCCTCTTCCTCTCTTGTCTCTGAAAGAAAGGATGAGAGTGAGAAAAAAGTGTAATTTTGTGAGCAGATATTTCGGATCAGTTCATGATCTCAAGGTTGTGAGAATGAGCCCTGCGTTGGGGTCTGTACTGGGTACTGGGCGTGGATCCTACTTAAAACACTCTTTCTCTCTCTCTCTCTCTCTCTCTCCCCTTCTGCCCCTCCCCCTCCATCTCCAAATTTTTTTTTTAATTAAAAAAAAACATATATTTCTGGGGCACCTGGGTGCCTCAGTGGGTTAAGCCTCTGCCTTCGGCTCAGGTCATGGTCTCAGGGTCCTGGGATCGAGCCCCACATCAGGCTCTCTGCTTGGCAGGGAGCCTGCATCCCTTCCTCTCTCTCTTTGCCTGCCTCTCTGCCTACTTATGATCTCTGTCTGTCAAATAAATAAATAAAATCTTAAAAAAAAAAAAAAAGTAAACATATATTTCTAAACTAGAGCTCTGATAATTATTCTATATCTTTGCAAATATCTTCAGTACTATCATAGGGCATACACTATTAAAGCCTATGGTCCTTGGATATGCATCAAATCCCACCATAGATGATGGTGGTAGTGTCTTTCCCACAGGTCTTGATCTACCCCAGGAGCATGCTGGGAGTTCCAGAGAATTCACGTGCACAGAAAGAGCCCTTAGCCAATGAGGACAATACCTCAGCCTTATAACTCCTCAACAGAGCAATTATTGGAGGACCCAGAGGGGGATCATGGCCCACAGAGGTAACTAGTGCCATATGGAGCCATACTAGAGCCTGAGGCAAAAGATATATGTATGCTTTTATCTATAATTTTTAATTTTTTATTTTTTATAAACATCTTTTTATCCCCAGGGGTACAGGTCTGTGAATCACCAGGTTTACACACTTCACAGCACTCACCAAAGCACATACCCTCCCCAATGTCCATAATCCCACCCCCTTCTCCCAAACCCCCTCCCCCCAGCATATAATTTTTAAACATATTTCTAAATTGTTATTTTTTTTCATGAAAATATTATTGATGAGTTTATTTCCACTAAAAACAGTAAAATCATAATAAACTTTGTTTTTGATGTAAATAAAATGTTTCAATTTAAAATAATGGTGTGAATTTTAATACACCTACTTTTCAGTTTTTCTTTTTCTTTTTCTTTTCTCCTTTTTTTTTTTTACTTTTCAGTTTTTCAATATACTTTTCAGTTATTGTTTGGAAGAAAATTCACTGTTTTAAAAAGACATAAAAATGTATTTTTATTTATTTTTCCTTTTGACCCAGGCCCCAATATGGCTTAACACAGCATTGTCAGATCCCTTATTTATTTAAAATTTTGATGATTTCTTTGGAGGGGCTTGGGTGGCTCAGTCAGTTAAGCCTCTGACTCTTGACATTGGCTCAGGTCATAAACCCAGGGTCATGAGACTGAGCCCGATGTAGTGTTCTGTGCTCAGTAGGGAGTCTGCTGGAGAGTCTCCCTCTCCCTTTGCCCCTCCTCTCTTTCTTTCTATCTCTAAAATAAATAAATCTTTTTTAAAAATTTAAATACTGATATTTTTTTTATCAAGGTGTTTTTTGGTGTTAATTTTGATGTTTTTTTTCATTAAAATATTGTTCACTTTTAATTACTAAATGGTTGGCATTTCTTACATTCTCTGAGGTAAGTGCTTCCCCCACTTCACCCCTGTGGTCATCTGCATGTTCCCTGTTATGTGCTTCTCTCCCTTCCCTGCCTCTCCTTGCATCCTGACTCCTGGGGTTGTTTTCTAAATAAACTACCTAAAATCTTCACGTTAGGACTGGTTCTTGGAGGAATCCAAATTAAGACATCCTCTGTGGTCTAGCAACGACTGACTGTCACAGAAACATCGCCACCACTGTCCCTCGAAGCTATGCTCAGCCAAGTCAGGGGGTTTTCTACTTCCACCTTAACTAAATGTAATAAAATACATGAAAGCCCTTTGTCAAAAAGCACTATGTAATTATGAGCAATTGTTATCACCTTGTTTATTCACAGAACTCCCTCTCCCTAGGATCCTTCGCCAGTCGAAAAATTAGTCATGCCACTGCCCACCTGAAGTCACTGTTCCCACATCTTCTTGCTCAGATTTATCCTCTTTTTTTCTGTCCCCCCATCTTAGTAGTAACCCATGTGATTACTATATATATATATAGTATATCTTATATGGCTTATATCTTGGGTATTTTAATACATCTTATCATTTCTTTTATACTGTCAGTCTGCAAAAACGGAGACATACCCATTATACCCTATCTTGCCACAGCCTATCTCACACTAAATGTCTGCTGCATCCAATTAAAGGAAGAATTCAATAATTCAATAAATTCAAAACCAACGACAGAGCCTCCACTTGAGTGAACAGAGCAGGTGGAGATATACACAAATATACTCATAGCCCAGCTATCAGAGAACACAGCGCACCAGATTACTTGGCTTGATGGGCCTCTCAGTTGGTAGGTTCAGGAACACACCTGCCTAGCAAGCTGGAGATAGATTTGGCAAGCAATAATAATGGAAGTTTTCAGCCTTACCCAACCACTAAAGGTTCTACCTTTCCTGTTACCAAACTCTCCGTGAAGTGTTGCTTGCCTCGATATGCATCGGGTGAGAAATATTCCTAACAGGTGTCCTCAATCAGGTCCAGAATTGGGGCAGGAGAAAAAAATAGCTGGCATCTGCTCTGATCCTGATGATAAGGTTGATTTAAACCCTGGCAAGCTCTTCTCAAAACCACCTGGTATTAAGTCTCAACACACCCACACATGCCAGTCGGTTAGCATTTTATAGGACTTTCATAAATTTCCAGGTTCTCCAAACTGCTTGACAGACAGCGGAGTTTTCCTTGGCCAAGATTAAATTGATCATGCCATCTTCTCCCCCACCTTGCCAACAATTCAGGGGGTACAGGGCCCAAAGAAAATCACTCCATATTTCCATCCCATAGCCTTTCTCTGCCATCTAAGTCATTATCAAGTTTTTCATCATGGTATTTATTCATACCGTGGATAGAAGAAACCTAAATCATAACATAATGATTAAGGAAATTGTTTCCTTTTCACAGGACTATAAATAGAAAAAAATATACTAACAGTAATAAACTACTAGTGCTATTATTAATTATAATAATTTGGATTATACAAACCTGGATTATTTTTTCTCCCCTTCATTCATAATCCATATGAAGTATTATGAATCTGCCATCCTTTCACATACGTATCTGAAATAATGATACAATGTACACATTTTTAAAAGAAGGGCTGCCTGGACATTGTGAACTGGGGAAAAGTCATAAAAGAAGGGCATTTGGGAATGGGACTTTTTAGTTCAATTCTTTGCTTTGATAAAGACATTCACAAATTCTGAAGGTGGGTGGTATTACTGTATGTGTTTTTATGTGTATGTGTGACATCTACTTGTAATGCTCATAAATGTTTAACAACTGGCTCTATGGAACAAGTTATATTCCATGTGTAGCACTTATTGATTTCTGTGGTATAAATATTCTTATTGTAGCCAAGAGCTAGGCAGAGATGCACACCATTGGTCTCATAAGGATGGAGGAGCCCAGCCAGCCCAGTGCACCACTGGACTTCATTTTTCCATCCAGGGTTTTTCTGAGCCAATGGATAACCACTTACAAGTGGCTTCTAGAGAACAATTACTTGTGGTCAGTTTGAAGCTCTCCTCCAAAGTTCACAGCTTCTTGACAAGACAAACCCACCAAAATACAAGATAGAAGGAGCAGATGAACACTTGGCCTGCCTGTTCCCTTTCCTCAAGTCCCTTTTCTGTCACCTGGACCACTGGAGCTTTATTAGGATTTTAAAGTCCAAAGATCAGAGGAAACTCTGTGTAGTTTTTTTTTTTTTTTTAAAGATTTATTTATTTATTTGGCAGAGAGAGAAATCACAAGTAGGCAGAAAGGCAGGCAGAGAGAGAGGGGGAAGCAGGCTCCCTGCTGAGCAGAGAGCCCTATGCAGGGCTTGATTCCAGGACCCTGGAACCCTGACCTGAGCAAAAGACAGAGGCTTAACCCACTGAGCCACCCAGGTGCCCTGTTTTTTCTTTCTTTCTTTCTTTCTTTCTTTCTTTCTTTTTTTTTTTTTTAAGAGAAACGGCCAAGTTATGAAAAATGTTAAATGTAAAAAAGAAAAAAAATTAGTAAAGAAGCGCAGTGAGCATAATTTGGATTTATAAATAAACATGAGAAAACCAAAATATCGTTGGAAAACTGATCAAGGAATTGCAGGGCTAATAGGGTCCTTGGTGAGTATCTAAATTAACAATGCACTGTATAGAAAAGAAACCTGAAGGTGAGAGACTCTTCAGTGATTGACTCAAGTCAGATTTCAACTCACTGTGCTCTGATTCCAAGTACATTGCTTTTGTCATTAATTTGGCACCATATAAAGATTCATGTGAGCTCCAATTTGGGGGGATTATTTGATATAATATTTCAAGACAATAAAGACACTAGTTTTTTTTTTCCCCCCATTGAGGTAGTTCTTTTCTTTCTTTCTTTCTTTCTTTCTTTCTTTTTTTAATATCTTCAATCACTTTGTATTCTAAGCAGAGATTTTTTTTTCAACACCTAACAGAAAAGCACTGATGTTCATGGCAAATGAAACTTCCTCCTAAACTTTTTTGCTCCCCAATGCAAAACAGAAGCTAAGCCGTGCACAGTTCACCCCTCCCATTTCATCAAAGGGAGTGTGTCCCATGCACATCCTGCAAAGAAGCCGCATCTTTGACTTCGTTGCTGATGTAATGAAGTTCAGAAATGACTTCCTCAGGAGAACCAGCAGCTTGTTTCTGCTGCTACTGCCAAGAAGCTGCAGCTAGTCACAAGTGACTACATTTCTGACTGAAAGCCCGAACACACTGAAACCTTGTTAAACTAGCCAGTTTAAAAAAAAAAAGAAAAAAAAGGAAACTCACATTGGTATCCAAGCTTATAGCCTCACCCTCAAATTTGTTAATTTTATGAGCACGTCTTGAGGTGCACAAACCAAGCCACACACATCAGACACACTAGAAAGGTTTCTTGATTTGTCCACGTAACTCACGTTAAAATGTCAACAGAGCATTTCAAATTAGGAGCCTGCAAATATTTGTCAATATTCTGTGTCACTAGTTGGAATAAAGATTCAGTCTCAGGATAAAAATTAGACACTCATGCTACAATACAAGCAGCGAGAAGAAAATAGCTGGTTTGGCAATGAAAACATCAACCCATTGCAGAGGTTTCATAAATTTCACGAAAACCTTTTTAGGCACAATTCTTGGGCTGATAGACAAAACCAATAAGCTTCCAATACTCACTATCAATTTCTTCTGAGTTATTTTGGACAGAGATCAGAAGGCATCTAATAGGCCTAGAGAATAATATTTTGGGAAAACAGGACGACCATTACTCCAAAAACCCTCACTTCCGTGGTTGACATTTTTCCTGCAATGAGGGTGTGAAATGTAGAAAATCCACTCACATACTATGACGGATTCACATGATTTGAATAAATCTGGACTGCAGCATCATTCTTAGGAGAATGCTTCGAAATAGCTTAAGAGTTATTTACCTACTTATCTACTTTCAGAGCTGGAGACTCTATGGTCACTTGATAGAGTGTGGTCTCAGATTCACAGCACTGACATCACCTTGGAGATATTAGAAGGATGGAATCCTAAACCTACTGAATCCTAAACCTACTGAACAGTCTGCATTTAACCAACATCCAGGGGATTCCAATGCACATGAAAGTTCAGATGCGCTGATTTAAACCTGTTTCACATCTGGAACAACTAAGAAATTGTTTCAAGGGCTCCTAGCTGGTTAACAAATGATCAGACCTCAAGCCCAGGGCTCTTGAATTCCAGAAGTATGCCTTTCCCCTGCTTTCCTTTCTGCCTTTTGATACATTTTTAGGCAAAATGGGCAAATTTTCCCACACAAACACTTAATACTAGTTCAGTTGCTATTAATGTCAGTCATTGCCAGTGTTAGGTGTGGCTGGATCTATGCTTTGCCATGTTTTAAGTTTTGACATCCTTTTATGTTAATGTAGTCCCAACTTTGACATGAGTGCAATGGCTATAAAGTCATGAAGGGGGCATTTGTATCGGTTGGCAAAGATAGCTCTACTCAGGAGGACTAGAGCAGGGTTTTTTGAGAGTCTTTGTCCATGTACCAGCAAATTGGAGAAGCTCATCTCCCCACCCCCACTGATCCAATTAGGAAGAAGCAGAATGAGGCCTTGACATGGCTGAATTTTCCTGGAAACAACAAAGTAGAACTTCTTTTCAGAAGGATGACTAAGTACAGACCAACACCAGGGAAAAGTTCAACTGATAACTTTCAGTGAACAGGAGATTCACAGCTGGTGAGAGTGATCTGGAAGCAGATCATAGGAAAAGTGGTTTATCTTCTATTACCCTAAGAGGAATGAGCTAAAGAATATGGCTTGTTTTCTCCAGTCTCTTAAATCATATCAGTGAAAAACAACAGCTAGTACACAGCAGGAAAGCAGGGAGGGAGGAGATGGCGCTGAAGCTGGAGCTGAGTCATTGCAAACAGGCAACCATCTCCTTCCTTAGTGTTTCAGCTGAAAGTCTGAAAACTAGCAAACGAATCTGCAGTTGACTTTGACCACATAGTTTGCCAGATACCCATATCTTAAGACTCTTTTACACGATTAAAGCCAAAAGGGAACAGGAGATGTCATTGCCATTTGACAAGGCTTAGAAGAGTTCAAAGACACTCTCAAGGTCATATGGTAAGATGAAAACGAGGATCAAGATCCTGTGTCTCCTTATGCTCAAATTTGGCATAATACACACACTGGCTGCCTAAATTTCAAGATAGATTTCCCAAATATAAGGAATCTTGCTTATTTTTAATTTAACACATTCCTAGAAGAGACCATTTAATAAAAGCAGACGTAAATCTCAAGATCAAGAATACAGGTTTGCTTTGGAGGCATCTATTCTCTGGAATTTAAAATGTTGACATCCCTTTATGTTAATAATACCCAGCCTTAGAAATTTGGGTCAAGTGTGAGGAAGGTCAAGAAAAATCTGTCTGCATCAGTTGGCAAAGAATAAAGCATTTAAGAGGACTGGACAGGGGTCCTTGAAGTCTTTGGGGCTTAATTAGTGTCTCAGTAGTACCTGTGGCTTTGAGCAGTGCTCCTACTTCTGCTTCCTAACTTTAGGGAAGGATAATTTGGCCTCAAAGCTATAGACAGCTGTGAAATTGAATGCTCTATTGGAGCATTTTAAATAGCACATTTGGCCCTTTGGAGGTAACTAAATGGGATTCACTTCTACAGATTTATACAACTTGCTCTTCTGCCCAAATTTCTACCTCTTCCGCCTGACTCCCTGGCAGTGCTTTCTAATAGAGTCCTTCATTCCTCACTCCCTACAGCGTGTAAGGTAAGCTGGGACGGACTTCACACAAAGCTAGGAAAACTTTCTTCCTTTCAGATACTAGAATTTTTATTTTTAGGCAAAACATCTCTTCCCTTCCATAGCAACACACTGAAAAGAACAAACTGCGGACTGTCTAGTCTTGCGACCTAGCAGCGAAGGGATGGTTTAAGAAATGGTTCTCAACCTTGTCTGTGCATCAGAATCATCTGGGGAGCAGCAACTCATCCCCATTTCAGACTATTAGCCAGTCCAATTTGAGCAAAACCAGCTGGGTGAGCCCAAGCATTGGCCTTCCTTAAGGAATTCACCAGGTAGATCCAGTGGTTAGCTAAATTTGAGATCATGTGATTTAAAGCAATTCTTATCAGACTTTGGTGAGCCTCTGTACCACCTGGAGGCTCCTGTGTCCAACAACCAGTTATCAGGGAACCGACTCAGTGCTACTCAGAGTGTGGCCCTCCAGCCAGCACAATGGCATCCCCAGGACCTTGTTAGAAATGCATATTCTCAGGTCCCACTCAGGACTGAGTCACTACTGGTGAAGCTTCTGAATCATCAGGATTACGAAATCTCTAAGCACTACTGATGTTCTAAAGTCTGAGCACAGCTGGTCTAAAGAAAATGGTAAGTGAGGCACCTGGGTGGCTCGGCTGGTTAAGCGTTTGACTTGATTTGGGCTCAGCATGATCTCAGGGTTATGAGATCAAACCCTGTGCTAGGCTCTGTGCTGAGGGTGGAGGCTGCTTAAGACTCTCTCTCTGGGATGCCTGGGTGGCTCAGTGGGTTAAGCCGCTGCCTTTGGCTCATGTCATGATCTCAGGGTCCTGGAATCCAGTCCCACCTTGGGCTTTCTGCTCAGCAGGGAGCCTGCTTCCCTCTCTTTCTCTGCCTGCTCTCTACCTACTTGTGATCTCTCTCTGTCAAATAAATAAATACAATCTTTTAAAAAGAAAAAAACAAGATTCTCTCTTTTGCTCTCCCTCTGTCACACCCCTGTTTGTGCCATTTCTCTAAAAAAATAAAGAAAGAAAGAAGCTGGCAAATAAGAATGCCTTAGCATTGATAACAGCTGAAAATAATATCTCAGCACTACTATTTCAGGCAATGCTAATATTTCAATCTCTCATTAACTGCCTGATTTTTCAAATGATTCCACAAAACTCTGATATCTGTAGAAGACCTAGCCAAATCTATTTTTGAACCAACTCCCCATCCCACTTTGTCCATTTGGATGAAACTTCCTTATTCTCTCACAGACGGTACCTGTTACTGCTGAGGTCAGCTCAAATGGAAAGAACCCCATATTGCTAAATCAAGTCTTTATGAAAATTAATGCAATGATAGGTCTGCCAAGGACCCAGAATCTCATTTTCTCTCAAGTCTGCAGAAAGGGAGTTTCACTTGAAAGCAAAGCCCGTGACATCTCTGAGGGAAGTGTCTAGGATAAAAATAAATGTAGGAAGACCAACATATTTGCTCCTGCTTCAATCAGAAATGCTGTTCTCATTCAACCCTCTAGCCTGCCTCATGAGACTCCAAAGGGGCTCAGACACAAAGCATACAGAAGAAAGGGCTTCTACCTGTCCAAAGCACAGTCCCATTCTCCAGCCCCTCTTCCTCCAACACACATCCTTGGAAAGACCACCTTGTTCACCTCTCTTGACCCCGATTATCTATCTGCCAGTCCTTTGAGTTACCTGAGCCCCCATATTTTAGTTTCTGTTCAGTCATTGTCTGCAATCAGGCAAAAATTGTCCCAAAGCTGAAAAAGAATGTCAAAGTCACTAACCATTCAAGGGTTATATTTTGGTATTATCTTTGACCATGAGCAATGTCATAATATAACTGTGAGCTAGCCCCTTTTAACCTATGAAACTCCAAACAAAGTTTTGAAGGTCCTGATGGTTGATACACAGATCATGCCTTCTTGGCCTCCATCCATTCTGAGCTCACTGACAAAAGCAGAGACTATCACTTATAAGCACAGGTCAATTTTTTTCCCCCTAATTAAAATGCTACCTCACTTCGCAATATGTGGTAAAAAAAAAAAACAATCACTAGTGTTTCAGACACCTGATTGACATCAAGGAAACACACGAGAAAAGTAGACTAAATATTTTCTCTTTGAGATTTTGAGTGGCAGGACCAAGAATTTGCCTTTTCCAGCAGAAGAAAGAAAGATAAATCTGAGAACAGTGGGAGTGAACCTGACCTAAGTCAAAGCTCCCCATGGAGAGCAGCAAGCTTCTGATGCTGGGTGTGGGGTGTGCATAATATTTTATTATTTCCCACCCTTCCTGGCTTATAGATGGTGCAAGAGGAATAGAATGCCTGGAATCAGGGAAAATATGCAGTTTAAATAATTGCGAACAAACCTGAGACCATGGCGAGTCTCTCTTGCTCAGGTTGTCTTCCTTGTTGTGAGTTTTAATATAACAGCCCCCCCCCTTCAAATTATATTTTAAAAATTGGGCTCACTTTGCACATTGATGTACATCCTCCTTACGAAGGTGCTTTGCAACCAGGAAGCTGAATGCTAATGCAGGGGTTGCTATGGTAAGCAATCTTTTCTATTGAGCAGAAGAATAAATAGTTCTATGAATTCCTAAATCAATAGCTAGGGTTGAACAGGCTATAACCAGGTATTTTAGGCCCTAAATATAGACTTACAGCTAGAAGATAGTGTTTTCTCTGTAAAATCCTAATATAATTGTACATGCTTCAGGAAATTTTGTGTTCACCTTTTGAAGCTGATTATTGATATTTTTTTCAGGGTTTTTACGTAACTCTGTAACATTGTTTTTAAAAAAAGCTTTTTTCTTTCACCAGATAAAGGCAGCTGAGGAAAAAAAAAAAAAAAAAACAATACTGATTTTCATGGCTGGGAAAAGAAGCTTTTGTGGAATTAGACCCTAATTAATGAATGCTTAATGAGCTAGAAGTGTTTAATGAACATTAAATAATAACAGTACCATAGGTGTGCATTTTATTAAAAAGGCCATTATCTAAACAACAAGCTTTGTTTTGGTTCTTGAGAAACCTAATTATCCATATGCTGAATGGTTCCCCTTTATCCCTCTGGCCCTTTTCCACTTGAGGGCAAGGGGAACTTACCTCCGTGGACCAATGAATAAGCTCTTTACAGCTGGGCTTCCAGCTGGATTCATCCAATGAAGAGACACCAGAGGGAGGTGGGAAAGTGGGCTTGGCTCCCTGCTGCCAAGGTGATGCTAGCTGGCTGAGATTCTCCTCTAGACATGGCTCCTGGGCACTGATAGCTCTTTTCTCCCCCAGCTCATTCCAGCCCAGGTGTGATAAAGAGCCCCGCAAGATTGCCATAGCTCCAGGGGCTTCAAAATTCTATGTTGGTTCCCCTTAATCCTGCCAGCAATTGTGTAAACATATTCCTTTAAATTTCCTCAAATTCCCCATCTGATTGTGTATCTGGTTCTTTCTGGGGCCCTGCCTACTACTCTTAGGGGGTCCATTCTTCATTAGGATGAGAAAATAAATACAAGACATTGCTAAATTTTTATTTAAGTGCATATTTTTAAGCATATATATATATATTTTTTTTAAGATTTTATTTATTTATCTGACAGACAGAGATCACAAGTAGGCAGAGAGGCAGGCAGAGAGAGAGAGGAGGAAGCAGGCTCTCCGCTGAGCAGAAAGCCCAATGCGAGGCTCCATCCCAGGACCCTGGGATCATGACCTGAGCCGAAGGCAGAGGCTTTAACCCGCTGAGCCACCCAGGTGCCCCTTAAGCATATATTTTAAGATATAACTATGGCATTGGGCTATTTCAATGCCAAATTAGCCACCTCCCTGTTGATATAATTAGAGTCAAAAATATTCACTCTCTCATATTCTTCTGAATCACTCTGATTCATAATTTGTACCTTATTTACATATTTTTTTCCTGCATATTTTCCATGTGCTTCTCCACCAGAGTGGTAACTCTGTGAAAGCAGCTTTCCCGGTGGCTTTTGTACTCATCAGAAGACAAAGATCATCAGGAAAAAGCATGAAAATTCAACCTGGTCTTAAGGAAGGGGCTGGAAAGAAGCTTTCCTCTGTGCATTTTGTCTTTGGTTCCCACTGGCCACTTCCATCTGATAAGTATGCCTTTTGGAGGGAGACCTCCAACTTAACATTTTTTCTCTATATTCAAAAGTCTCGGGTCAATTTATCAGTTGTAACTGACACACACTGAACAAAAACTTGGGTGCCTTATCTTGGGCAGGTACCTCTTCTGGAGCCTTATGAATGCTGAGGTATAGCTTATAAGTAGCTCTTTCTTTTCCTAGGTCTCTGTCTTTCTGTTTCCCCATAGGGTTGTGAACTCCGTCAAATCCCAAGACTCTGCCTCCCTCCATAGAGAGGCAAGCCTGCCAGCATCAGGATGGCACAGCATTTAGCTAATTATCATAACCCTTGAACAGGCCTGTCCCTGTCTGTAGGACTTGAAATGATAAATGACTCTGTCATTTGGACTCTAAAGGGATAATCATCATTTTCCAGACCTATCATCCACTCTCGGGAGAGTACTGGGTGATGGTACGCTAGGACATTTTGCCTATGCACACAGCATTGGTGGCAAGAACCTCCATATCTTACTAATCTAAAAGGCATACACTGGATAGAGCCCCAGGATGTCAAAGAAGTTAGTGCTGCTTTCAAAACTTCCTAATTTGCAACCAAAGAACAGCTTAGGCCCAGAAAGCAATAGTCTTACTAAATTTAAATTGGAAATTCACAATGTTATAAATGAAACATAGTCATATGCACCTTACTAAGTCAACAGCACCCTCCAAACTCAAGAAAGAAGCTGCAAGTGTCTACTCAGTATGAAACTATACGAATCTTGTGACCCAGTCATCCCACTCAGAGGTGTATATCAAAAGAAATATATACACAGGTTCAACAAAAGTCATAGAGTGCAATGTTCATAGCAGCTTTATTCCTAATATCTAAAAAATAGACATTTGCAAATAATTAGTGAACAGTAAGAGTGTTAGACAGAAGTTTCTTTGTAAATGTTGGATGCATGAATAAATACAATACACTGACAACTTCTTACAAAAGCTAAATGTTGACAATCAACACACCTACATATATCTTCCTATATGTTAGATAGGTGCAGCATTTTTTTTTGTTGTTGTTGTTTTGTCTTTTTTCCCCACTCAACAATATTTATTAAGCATCTGTTGTATCCAGCTGAGGATACACAAGTAAATTAAGGGGACAAAATCCATTCTTCATGAAACTTAGTTTCACAGTCGAGTCAGAAAATATGAAAACAAAAGTGTATGTAGTATGTAGTATAAAGAGTAATAATCTACAACTTTACATAAAAATATGGATGCATCTCACATAGTATTAAGTGAATGAGGCAAGATGCAGGAGTATATGCTCCATGACTCCTTTTATCTAAACAGAAATGGGCAAAAATCACATATGTTCATCAAAGTCAGAATAATGGGTACCCTTGGGAGCACAGTAACTAGAAGGGAGTGTGAAAGCAGCTTCCGCCATGCTGGAAAAATTCTTTTTTGTTTTGTTTTAAGATTTTATTTATTTATTTGACAGAGAGAGAGATCACAAGTAGGCAGAGAGTCAGGCAGACAGAGAAAGGGAAGCAGGCTCCCTGCTGAGCAGAGAGCCCAACACTGGGCTCAGTCCCAGGACCCTGAGATCATGACCTGAGCTGAAGGCAAAGGCTTAACCCACTAACCAACCAGCCACACGTAATATTCTATTTCTGGACCAAGTTAACAGTTCAATAAATTTTTTCCAAAATTAGCACACCTCATTGAAAGAAAAGATGGCCAGGAGTCCAACTGATTTAATGCAGAATCACTAATTTATTGACCAAGAGCCTTTCATCTTTCCTTAGAACAGGGACAGAGCTGGATTAATGGGGGTCCATCCAGACAGCTGTCTGAGGTACAATTTTATAAGGAATGCGAATGTCTGACAAGGGATAGAAGAGAGAAGATTGTACTAGCCAGAATTCCTTCCAGAGATGGCATTAAATGCCATGTTTAAAAAGGATCCTTTGACAGTCAGTTAAATTTGATAGGATACCCCAGAAAACAACTGAAAAATCTTTGTCATAATTTAAGAAAAGTAGTTGGTTGAATAAAATAGCCAAATTCCTATTTCCTACTAATTCTGTGACAATTTGGTTTGTCATTCAGCAGTGAATTCAGCATTCTCTCTCCCTGTTTCCCTTCATGGACAGAGAATGCATCCAGCTCTGTCGAGGTCAAGTTTGGCTGCATAGCCTGCATTGGCAATAGAATATTAGCAGACATACTAAATCACAATCCACATTTGCAAAAAGAGCCTAGGGTGCTTGTCCAAACGGTGATACCAACAATGAGAAGTGGAAGGGCATTAAATACTTGAGGAAGGTTTTATCTTCTCCATTTCATAGACTAAGACTTCAGATTCTTTGTTTTTAACAAGCTCCCCAGTGATGCAGATGATGCCAGCTGATGGACCACAGATTGAGCACAAGCACTTATATTTCAATGTCTTCATTCAGAAAATGGAGATCATATTTCTACTCATAGAGTTGTTTGGGGGCCAATTCAATGGTGTGTCTACATTGTCTAGCACTATGCACAATGAGCGTCATTTTTATTTAGACTTCCTATCCTATCCCAGACCATGAAAGAGGAGAGCAAATGCATGTGGTTAAGTTGTGTGAAAAAGGTAGGAGGCAGAATAAGAGGATGAGTTCAAGACCACCATAGTCACTTGGGACTGTGCAAATTTGGGTGGGTTGTTTAATTCTTTGAATCTCAGTGTTCTCATCTGCAAAAGAAGAAATGAGGTCTATTTCTCAAGAATATGAAGATCAAATAAAGTTTGTTCCAGGCACAAAGTGGGCTCTCAAAACTCACTGGTCGAATCCAAATGTGGTTCAGAATTAAGTATACCTAAGGGCTCCAGGTCATCCAAAGGTACCAAATTGCAAACTCCAAGAGGCATTGTCCTGTGAGCATACACTAAATAACTACTATGTGCCATGGAACAACTTGACAGGGTATTAGTACCTGTCTAAAAATGCCAGGAGCAATTAGGGCATGGGATTTCTTTAAAAACACAAATTCCTTTGAAAACAGGGAAGAGGTCATGCCACGTTCCCCGCCCCCCCCCAAAGTCATCCTGCTACACTTAAAAATAAAATCCCTGGGCACCTGGGTGGCTCAGTGATTAAGCCTCTGCCTTCGGCTCAGGTCATGATCTCAAGGTCCTGGGATAGAGCCCTGCATCAGGCTCTCTGCTTAGCGGGGAGCCTGTTCCTCCCCGCCCTACCACCGCCTGCCTCTCTGACTACTTATGATCTCTGGAAAATAAATAAATAAAATCTTTTTAAAATAAAATAAAATAAAAAAATAAAATCCCAAACGCTCAATAAGCCATACATGGCCCAGCAATTGACTATTGCTCTAAAGGCATGCAACTATCTTGGCCACTCTTCACTTTGCTCACTCTATCCCAGGCTCTTTGCCTTTCTCTCAAAGCACTAAGCACATTCCTGCTCCAGGGCCTTGGCACATGCTGTCTCTCTTCATGAAACACTCTCAACCCAGGCATCTTCATGGTTCATTCCTAAGTGATGCCCTTCCATTTTGGTTTTAGCTACCCCCCTCCCCTCATTAGAGAGGCCTACCAAACTACCCAGTTTCAAATATCAAATATCACTCCAACCCCCACTATATCATTTACTGCCCTCTTATCTTGCTTTATTTGTCCTCATGGCTCTCATCACTAACTGACATTATACTATATACACTTTTGTTTCTGTATTTTCTGACTTGACCATGAGACTCTAAGATTCATGAAGAATGGATTTTGTCCTTTTAATTTACTTGTGCATCCTCAGCCTGATTCAACAGATGCTTAATAAATATTGTTGAGTGGGTAAAAAATAAAATAAAATAAAAGCTACAACATGAAATTCCTATCTAACTTGTAGGAAGGTATGTGTAGGTGTGTCGATTGTCAACATTTAGCTTTTGTAAGAAGTTGTCAGTGTATCTGTATTGATTCACACATCCAACCTTTTTAAAGAAACTTCTGTCTCACAGTTTTCTAGAACCTGGGGTATATTAGTGGATGTTGCGGGTTGGGTTCCCTGGGAAACAGACTCTGAGAGGGAAATTACTGGGGAAGAACATTTTGGGGATATGTTCTTGGGGTTGGCGCTCATGAAGGTCAACGAAATATAAAAAGAGGAAAGCTGATCCATGGAGCCCATCCCCCATAGAGCTGTGGACGTTGCAAGTTCTTCAGAGCGGTCCCAAATTCAGGCAAGGATTTTGAGGCTCTGTACTTTTGCATCCAGAAGTCTTTAGACAGGGGCTGGTCCTTAGGGAAGGGCATGAAGGTGAGCAAGATGGAGCTCTTCAGCAGAAGACAATTTCAAAAGAAATAATCTCTTGAGCTTTTAGCCTCCATCATTCCCAGGATCTAGGGTAATGAGTGCTTTTAGCCCTGAAATATATGTGTGTGTGTGTGTGTGTGTTGTGGGTTGAGGGGCTGTCACAGCAACATACACTGACACCTACTACATGTAACAAAATGAACGAAGAACCTGTCTTTAAGGAGTTTACATTCTAGTCTGGGAGAGACAGACAATCTAGAAAAAAGTAATTAATCTAGACAGCATACAAGAAAGTGATAATTCCCACAGTAGAGCTTGATGGAGAGTCAGTAAGTACCAGAGTGAATGTAAGGGGTAGAATTAAATAGGAAAGTGTAGGCTTCATTGAGCAAATAAAATCTGAGTAAAGGCTTGAAAGAGGTAAGATATTCAGTCTAGCAGAAATTAGCCCAGAGGGAGGAGCGTTCTAGTCAATGGGCATAGCTGTTACAAGTGCCTTCAATTCGGAACAGCCTTAGCTTGTCCATAATCTTCTACTCCCCAAACCCTTAACGATTAGGAGCAAGTAAGATTTAGTCACAAGGGGAAAAACCTAAGGACTCATGTGCTTTAAATGACAGTAGTGATCCACCAGGCAGGTCAAAGCACACAACCTCAATCTTCAAACAACAAAGTCCTTATTCCCCACTTTGGCGCCAGCAAGCAGTACCAGGAACATAAGGGGGTGATTCCATGACTGTTTGCCATGGGCCTAGGAGATGCAGGTAAGTTAACTGCTATGCAAAACATTGAAATTTACCAGCCTCTTTCTTTCTTTTTTTTTTTTTTCATTTAAACTCAATTAACCACCTTACAGTACATCATTAGTTTTGTAAGTTCAATAATTTAATAATAATAAAATGTTCAGTAATTTATCAGTTTCATATAACACCCAGTGCTCATCAGACCATGCCTCTTTCTCCATCAAGCTTACCCTCAGACATGGTTAGTGTTGAACAGAATCTAGAATTCCAGAATATTTGATTCTAGCAGTTCGTGACAGCTCAATACTTGTTCTGATGGAGAGACCGATTACTGAAGCTTTCTACTCTGTCATCTTTTGTGATCTCACGCAACATATTTTAGTATATTGTAAATTGCACTCTGTATGCTTCTTCCATTGTCAGTTTTTTTCTAACCACTTTTGCACATTTACTTCAGATAAATATTAAGATAATTTTTATCATTGCTTAAAAAGAAAGAAAAACAAAACTGTACTTGGATTTTCTCTGTAAATTTAATTAAATACATTGGTTAATTTTGGAAAAATTGACTTATTTCCAGTGTTATATCTCATTATACATAAGATACAGTTCCATATTGATTCTACACTTCTAAGCCCTTTTGCAGAATTTTATTTTTTTATACAGTACCTGTCCATTTATTGTGGTATTTTATATTTGTGAAATAATATTGTTCATAATTTACTATTGTGAATGCAATCATTTTCTCTATTACAACTTCTAAAGAGTTATTATTAGATAAGAAAACTCTACTTGATTATTTTGTAATTGGCCACACTACTGAATTCTTCCACTAATTCTAATCGTTGTTGCTTTTCTTAAGGTTTCTTGAATGTGTAATAATCACATAATTTGTAAATGATAATAATTATTTCCTTCCTACTTCTAGTATTTATATCCCTTATATTTTCAGAGCAATTATAAAGAACAGTGATTATTGCAATTGTCCTTCTTTTGTTCCTAGTTTAAATGGGAGACTGCCTAGCTTTTCAGAATTAATCATGATGTTGGCTATTACCGTGTGCGATAATACCTATATAAATCTATCTATATATACACATATACATATATGGAAGTTACATTTTAATAAATATTATTCTATTACTACATTTTTAAAACTATTATGTGCCTTAGACATAATTTGAATTGTAGCATATGCCTTTTTTGAATGTGCTGAGATAAGTGTAACTTCCTTGTCCTTTTCACTGACTTATTAGTATAGTAACTCAGATTTCTGGAATTTAGCCTTTCTGCATTTTTAGCATTATCCTCACTTGATCACTGTAATTAATAATATTTCATACTTTTACTGAATGTAATTAAATTGGTTTTTTATTACTTCCTCCTGCTACTTTGTCATGGTTTGGTTTCAGTAATAACTGCATTTATTTATCTCAGTGGAAAGCTTTTTCTCTCCTGTATTCTAAAATTGCATAAAATGCAAGGGTGCCTGGGTGGTTCAGTCAGTTAAGCATCTCACCTTGATTTTGGCTTAGGTCATGATCTCAGGGTTCTGAGATCCAGCCTTACATTTCCACTTAAATGGAGCCTGCTTAAGATTCTCTTCCTACCCCCCAAATAAATAGATAAAAAAATAATTAAATAAATAAAATTACATAAAATGCATATATTTGTGGGGTTTTTTCCCTTGAAAGTATTAATGATCAATGCATGTGTTTTTTTCCTTTGGTGTAGGTATATGTTTATCTATTTACTGCATTTTCTCCATAATGATCTTATTGTTTAGAATAAATTTGGTATTTTAAATTTTCTTTTTTTTAAAATATTTTATTTATTCATTGGACAGACAGAGATCACAAGTAGGCAGAGAAGCAGGCAGAGAGAGGAGGAAGCAGGCTCCCCGCTGAGCAGAGAGCCCGATGTGGGGCTCAATCCCAGGACCCTGGGATCATGACCTGAGCCAAAGGTAGAGGCTTTAACCCACTGAGCCACCCAGGTGCCCCAGTAATTTAAATTTTCTTAGAAAATTATCCATTTCAACCAAGTTTCAAAATTTTTAGCATAAAGCCATGCAAATACTCTCACAATTCCTTATTTTTTTAAGATTTTAAATAAATTGGGGCACCTGGGTGGCTCAGTGGGTTGAAGCCTCTGCCTTCGGCTCAGGTCATGATCCTGGGTCCTGGGATCGAGCCCCATGTCGGGCTCTCTGCTCCGCAGGGAGCCTGCTTCCTCCTCTCTCTCTGACTGCTTCTCTGCCTACTTATGATCTCTCTCTCTGTCAAATAAATAAATAAAATCTTAAAAAAAAAAAAAACTTTAGAAAAGATCCAAAAGCTTGGACCTTTCACCAAAGAGAATATAGGGAAGAAAAATATACACATAAAAAGATGTTCAACATCACAGGCCATAATGAAATGTTAATTAAGGCTATTATAAGCTACTACTATACAGTAGAATGTATAAAATTTTAGAATTACTAAATTAGATTAGAATTACTAAATGACTAAAATTTAGAGGCACGTGGATGGCTGAGTTGGTTAAGTGTCCAACTCTTCATTTTGGCTCAGGACATGATCTCAGGGTTTTGGTATTAAGCTTGCATCAGGATCTTCACTCAGTGAGTAGTCTACTTCTCTTCCTCTGCTGCTGACCTCATGTTCTCTGTCTCTCAAATAAATTTAAAAAATAAATTTAAAAATTTCTAAAAATGACTAAAATTTTAAAATAGTGTTAATTCCAAGTGTTAACAAGATGGGGGAGAACTGGATGTCTCATACATGGCTAGTGGAAATATAAAATGGTATCACTGCTCTGGAAAACAGTTTGGCAGTTTCTTATAAACATACATTTATCATTTGACCCATCAATCATTTCCTGGGTATTTATTCTAGAATTATGAAAGTGTACATTCACACAAAACCTATACATGATGTTCATATCAGCTTTATTTGTAATCACTAAAAATTGGAGATAATTCAAATGTCCTTTAACACTTGAATGGACAAACAGTAACACAGCTATGGAGGGGAATGCTTCTCAGCAGTAAAAAGAAATACATTATGAATATATGCAACAACCTTTGGGTGGACCTCAAAGATACTATACTGAGTTTAAAAAAAAAAAACTAATTTCAAAGAGCAATATGCTATGTGATTATATATAAAAAGTTACACTTCATTAATAATGTATCTCATATATATGTATATATACATATATATTTTGCAGCATTCTCAAAGTAATAAAGTTACAGTGATGGAGAATAGATCAGTTATTAGCAAGCAATAACAGGGGGGAGTTTAGTTATAGTGATTGAACAGCTCTGCATCCTTACTTTATGATGGTTACTCAAAATGTGACAAAATTTCATAGAACTATACTCAAAAGATTGCATATAAAAACTGGTAAAACCCAAATAAGGTCTGCATCAGATTTTAATACTACTGTATCCATGTCAATTTCCTACTTTAATATGTTCTGTGGTTATTTTAGATTCTATCTTCTTTTTTCCTAAAACATAATCTGGTTGCATGGAACTATACACACATACACACACGCGTATGGAAAACAGGTAACATCTGATTAGGCTTTGTACATGATAACAATGCCAACTTCCTGGACTTCATACTGTACTCTACTTATGCAAGATGCTACCACTGGGAGAAATGGCTGTAGGGCAGATATGACTTCCCTGTACATTTTTAGAAATCGTGAATCTATAATTACTTCCAAGTAAACAGTAAAAACGTATTGACCTCATTATTCTTTTGTGAATAATATGGCTTAAGGAACACATAAGAACTAGAAACTGTCATTCCTACATGAAAAAGCTGGAGAAACTAAATATTAATGACTTCTTCCATCAGAAAACTGAGGTTGCGGGATAAACCTCCACCCTGCAGTCTGCAGAAACAGACAAGCTGAGAGTCACAGCTGAGATCTACTTCCCTGGTGTAAAGCCACTGGAGCCATATTCTGGTAAGAACTCTTAAATGTTAATTTTCATGAATTCCTGGAGACTGAATGTAGACAAGCACAGCAGTGAGAAACTAGGGAGGCTACAGTGTTTGGGAGTTCCCATACTTCTATAGGCTTTACCTGCAGGAGCCTCACTGGGTTCTCACAGGGAGGAGCTAAGATAGAGCCCCTCCTGGCTCTAGCAAAAAGGGGGAAAATAATCATTTTGAGATATGCCCAGAACCTTTTCCATGATGAGGGCCTATGCTCCAAAGACATTGCCGGAGCATTATCCCATCTGGGAGAAGGGTTTTCCTCCCACTCCAGTCCCTGCTAGTTTTCCTGTCTCACCTAAAAGAGGAAAAACAGGGGTGCCTGTGTGGCTCATTTAGTTAAATGTCTGTCTTTGGCTCAGGTCTTGATCTCTGGGTCCCAGGATCAAGCCCCGCATTGGGCTCCCTAGTCAGCAGGGAGTCTGCTTCTTTCTCTCTCTCTCTCTCTCCCTCTGGTCCTCTCCCTGCTCATTCTCTGTCTCTCTGTCAGGTAAATAAATAAAGTCTTTAAAAAATAAATAGAAAAGGAAAAACATAGTCAACAGGACAGAGCTTCATGAAAATCAGCTGGGAATGATGTAGCCAGGTTAGGGAGTATGGAGCGGGGGAGGAGAGAAGCTATTCCACTGGAGAAACACTTCTTAAAGTCACAGCCTAAAGTCACAGGCCCACTAAAAGACAGAGAATTAATAACAGTAAGACAAAACACTTCCATTTTGCCACACTTTACTACCACATCAACATGGCTTCAGGGTAACACACTGCTTTATAACTGAAATAGCAGTCTCTCTCTGAAAAGAATACTCAGAGAAACCCAACGTCAACAGGGGAGACAAAACACAAGGACACTAGAGGAATTTAAAATCTTTAGTACTTAGAGCTAGAGCAAACATCACACACAGGCCAACTTTTAGTCAGATTAACATGAAGCCTTACACTGAATGCCTTCTTACCTCAGTTCCTTTCTACTCGATACATACTTGATGTCTGTATTTCAACAACAACGACAAGGTACACCAACAGGCAATACACAGATCTGGGGGCTATTTGTTATGCAGCATTCTATAGTAACAAGTTGAATAATAAAGAAATCATTTTTTGTTTGTTTTTTTTAAGAAATCATATTCTATAATATTATCTAAGCTATTGTGCCTTGTTTACAACATGAAATTTATGACACAAGGTTGAGATCCCAAGGGTCCAGTCACTAGGCTCTGAGTTGGCATTGAGGCCAATGACTGAACATATCATAGCTTGTGCTAAGGCAGGTCCATTTCTGGGAATCACAGGACTTCTCCACGGGCTGGTTTTGGTTCAGTGATATCCCACTGGCCTTGCTGGAACTTAAGATGGCAGAATGTTTTAGAAAGCTTTTGTCCAATTTTCACAAGTGTTTCCCCTAAAAAACAAACAAACAAACAACAACAACAACAACAACAAAACTTTTGTGTTTAATCATTGCTTGGCATTTGTTTCTCAGAAAGCCTGGAAAAGTACATTCTCTCATCATTTTACTGACATAGACAGTGTTTCCCGGTGGACATTTTTAAATCACAGATATTCGTAGATAGAAAATGTCTATCTTTTTAGATTGATTTTTATAGGAACCCAGAGCAATTCAGAGAACTTCTTCAAATGTACTCTCAGCATTGTTTTCTAATCTCTCTAATGTTAAGCTAGAATGACTTTTTAGAAAGCAACTCCACATCCTTCACCACAAACTGGCATCACAATAAAAAGAAAAGGCTTGATATAAAAAGGCAGTCTGTTCATTAGATTCTGTATGATAGCCATAGATTTCATGAATCCTTACACAAGAGAGGCATGAGGAGCTTTCATTTTTTTTAAAATTCAATTATAAATCTTAAGCACACTGTGGTTTTGTGGACACATGGCCCCTGAATTAGCTCATGAAGTGGCTGGGTTAATAAGACACAGTCGGGTCTTTGCAATTATATAGCTATGACCTTGGTTTTATTTCCCTAAGGTCTGAGGGACCTAGAGGTTAGGAACAGATTTTAAATAGATTAAATGGTGTGTGTGTTGGGGGGGGGGGGAACGGGTTACATATGTCTGTGTAAAGCAGGCTAGTTGTGTATTCTTAACTTTCACTACAGTGTATATGAGTGGTTCAAGAATCATCTCCTTAATGTATTCAGTTGTGAACACTGCATCCCAGCTAAAATCCACAAAGGATATGGAAACATAATTCTTTGAAGCTATTAAACACTTCTGGAAAACGACGGATAAATTGAAGCCAGTTTTCAGTCTGCGAGTCATTGGGAGGGAGTTTGACATTTCCAGGGAAAATGAATATCCTTTTTATGTCATATGTTCAAAAATACCCTCGAAAAAGTGCCTTGATGTTGGTGTTGGCAATGAATTTTTAGATATTATACCAAAAGTATAGGCAACAAAAGCAAATATAAACACTGAGACTATATCAAACTAAAAGTCTTCTGCAAAGCAAAGGAAACAATCACTACAATGAAAAAAACCTATAGAATGGGAGAAAATACTTGCAAACCATATATAGGATGAGGGGTCAGTTTCCAAACTATATAAAGAGCTCAGATAACTCAATAGCAATAATAATAATAATAATAATAACAACTGATACTAAAATGGGCAAAAGACCTGAATGGACATTTTTCTGAAGAAGACATAAATGGCCAAGAGGTATATGAGAAAGTGTTCAACATCACTAACCATCAAGGAAATGCTAATCAAATCCACAATGAAATATTACCTCATACCAGTTAGGATACCTATTATTTAAAAAAAGACCACAAAAGATAAATGCTGGCCAGGATGTGGACAAAAGGGAATCCTGTTACAGTGTTAGTGGAAATATAAATTGTCATAGCCATTATGGAAAACAGTATGGTGGTTCCTCAAAACATTAAAAATAAAACGGTATTGTTTATTTTAGCCATTCTGACTGGTGTGAGGTGATATCTCATGGTGGTAGGAGAAGAATAAATGAAACAAGATGGGATTGGGAGGGAGACAAACCATAAGTGACTCTTAATCTCACAAAACAAACTGAGGGTTGCTGGGGTGAGGGATTTTGGGAGAAGGGGGTGGGATTATGGACATTGGGGAGGGTATGTGCTTTGGTGAGTGCTGTGAAGCGTATAAACCTGGTGATTCACAGACCTGTACCCCTGGAGATAAAAATATATGTTTATAAAAAATAAAAAATTAAAAAACAAAATAAAATAAAACTGTATTATGACCCAATAATCCCACTTCTGAGTATATATCTAAAAAATTGAAATCAAGATTTTAAAGAGATACCCATACTCCTATGTTCTTTGAAGCATTTTTGATAATAGCCAAGATACGGCAACAACTTAATGTCCAATGATGGATGAACAAAGACAGAAAGTATGGTATACACATACAATAGAATATTGAACAAGAAGAGCATTGTGCCATTTTCAATGACACAGACAAACCTGGAAGACATCATATTAATTGATATAAGCCAGATGCAGAAAGAAAATGCAACATGCTTTCACTCACATGTGGAATCTAAAATAGACGCATAGAAGCAGAAAGTAGAATGGGGATTACCAGGAGCTGGAAGAAGGGGAGAATGGAAAGATGTCAATAAAGTCTCAGTTTGGCAAAAGCAATGAGTTCTGAAGATCTAATGTATAGCCTGATGACCTCAGATAACAACACTGTACTGTGTACTTGAAACTTACTGAGACAGTTTATCCCAAGTATCCTCACCACCAAACCAAACCAAACCAAACCTTAACTATAACTACATGAAGTGATAGATATGCTAACTAGGTGAACTGTGGTGGTTATTTCACAGTGTATATCTATATCAAATCATCAAGTTGTATACCTTTTATATGTACAATAATTAAAAAAAAAAAAAAAAAAAAAAAAAAAAAAAACCTTGAAGCCAAAACTTATTTGGGTCAAGATGAAGGTGGAGTAGAAAGGATATGATATTTCTAAATAAGAAAATTACCCAAAAGACATTTGAATTTTCTTGGGGCAAATGAATCAAAGCAGTTCTGCAATGCCAGCACTTAGGCACCCACATTCCTGCAAAACAACCTGGTCAACAAGCCATCAGTCCCTACTTGTTGGTTGTTCTCCTAGGCACAACCAATCAGCTCTAAGACCTGTTAAATCAAGCTTCAGAAAATGGGCTATTCATCAGGATTCCTGAAAAACAAAAAAACAAAAAAACAAAAAAAAACAATAATTTCTTTAAAAATGGCTAAGGAGTATTAGAAAAGTCGAAAACATTTTTGAAAAGGTGTTTAAAATTCCACTAACTTCTAAGACTAATAAGAAGTAAAAGCTCCTCATTAAAATGAACCTTTGCACCATACCGGAAATGTTGGAAGACATGGTTTTCTCATAAAGAGGGGGAGTGCCTCTTTAGTCAGAACTCAATTTTGCATTTCCTTGATTTATAGATGGAAAGAATTCCAATTCTCTATTTATTTTGTAATGCCTGGCATGCGAACCTCTGCCTGGCTCAAGTAGTTCTGATGAAATGCAGGACAATGACACCTTGAAAGGTGGTGACAGTGTATCCACTTGAAAAGTAATTGCTCCTGGCTTCACGCACAGTAACTTCAAGATGGAAAATACATTCAGAATAGCAAATGCCAAGAATGCTTCTAATCCAACTAGAGTCTCTCCCTTATCATTTTAGAAAAGCAGGTGGGATAAGAATAATGCCAAAAAGCATTATTTACCATACCAAAATTTTAGTGTTTGTTAAGTTCTCTGTATTCTCTCCCTTCTGTCTCTGGATCTCTGTGTCTCTCTATTTTTCTATTTTCTAATAATTTTCTTTTTATATAGAGCTTCCACCCAAATGAATTCATTTCTTTTTTTTTAAAGATTTATTTATTTATTATATATAGAGAGAACACACGCACATGGGGTAGGAGGTAGGAAGGGCACAGGGAGATGGAAAGAGAGAATCTTAAACAGACTCCCTTCCCTGTTGAGTATGGAGTCTGATGTGGGACTCAATCCCACAATCCATAAGATCATGACCTGAATGGAAACCAAGAGTCAAACACCCAGCCGACTGGGCCACCTAGGCACCCCTGAATTCATTTTTTAATGGACTGATTTTTCTTTTTTTTATCGCCCTGCCCTAGACTGATTTCTTTTTTTTTTTTTAATATTTTATTTATTTATCTGAGACAGAGAGAGTATGAGAGAAAGCACAAACTGGGGGAGATGGGTAGGTGGAGAAGCAGACTCCCCACTGAACAAGGAGCCCCATGTGGGACTCAATTCCAGGACCCTGCAATCATGACCTGAGCTGAAGGCAGATGTTTAATCAACTGAGCCTCCCAGGTGCCCTGATTTTCTTTTTAAATGTGAAGTTCTGGAGACATTTTGTCTTCTTATTATTTTGAATTTAATTTATTTTTGATAGTTTGCGAAGAACTAAGGACTGGTCTCATTTTTTTTCTTTTTAATGTATAACATTTGGTGCATGCCAAAGAATATATGTAATCTATGTGTAAAACGTGTAACATAGCACATAACAGCCCCTGGAATTTTCCCCATTATTACTAATTTTGGTACATTCTCTTGATTCATCTTTCTCTATGCCCGTCTCTCCTCAACTGCTGATGTCACTATTATTCTAATTTTTTTTTATCATTTTCTGCTCTTTTCATGATTACTTTATCTCTTGTGATAATTCTAACAATGTGTGTTTAGATTTTATGAAAATTAATATTCTTATTTTTAAGTTCATTCATCATAAGAGCTGGACTTCATTTTTTCACTATAGTCTAGTATTCTTTTGTGCAAAAATATGAAAAACACAGGTTTGTACTGCCCGGGGCTACTTATAGACTACAGTACTATAAATGTATCTTCTATTCCTTAGGATTTTCTCATTAATATTTTCTTTTCTCTAACTACTTTATTTTAAGAATACCACACATAACACATATAACATACAAAGTATGTGTTAACTGATTATGTTACCAGTAGGGCTTTTGGTCCACAAGCTATCAGTAGTTAAGTTTTGAGGGAATCAAACATTATACAGATATTTTACTGTGTGGGACTCAGTGCCCTCAACCCCCACTTCATTGAAGAGTCAACTGTATCACAATTATTTGTGCTGTCCTTTGATTGGTGGACCAGATTTGATACATGTTGCAAATATCTCCTTCCAGTTTGTCAGGAGTCTTTTCATTTTCCCTATGGTATCTCTGAGAACCAGCTCTTAATTTGAATTTGGTCAAATGTACTCATCTAGGTTTTTTTTTGTTTGTTTGTTTGTTTTTTAATGTATAGCATTTTTGACATATTTAAGAAAGGCTTCCTTCCTCAAAGTTATAGATAAATTTTTCTTAGCAGTTTTGTTTGACTTTTAAATATGTCTTCAAATATTAGGAATGTATTTTTGTGGGGGCTATTTTTTTAGAAACATACAAGGTTAGGAGTTTATATTTTCTTGTTTAAAAACATTTTGATCATTATAAAGACCCTTTCTACCCATAACCTTGTGCTTTGTCTGAAAGTCTTTTTTTAAAACTTAGTTTAATATAATTATATGAGACTTGTTTTGCTTCAAATTTGTCTTGTGTATTTCCCTCATACTTTTATATGCAAATTTTCCAAGCCCTTGTATGTTGGGTGTATCTCTTATAAGAATCACCCAGACGGATAATTTTTTAATATAATCTGACTAGACTGCAAGGATTGGGAATTATCAATAAAATCCAAACTTCCAACTAGAGCTCTTTTTTAACTTAATACAAGTAAAGACACAGAGGGTGCTATCTTATAAAAATAACAGATTGGATTCTGCCACACAATTGATTATTACTATAAAGATGATTCAGCAGCTTTAAAAAAAAGTTAATTTTATCTCCAACCCAATTCTTTTAGAACAATTTGTATGGACACAGGCCTAAATATACACTGAATTTCTTGGATCATCTCAATTCTTATGAAGAAAAATCCTCCAAAGAGAAACAAAAATGGCTTTATCAAATCTGGGACAGTAACACATTTAACAATACATCCCAATGTAGACTAGTCTGAGTAGGGTGAGTACCCAAATACCTAATCAAAAAAAATTTTTTTTTCCATTTAGCAATGTAGCAAGGAAATAGCCCAGGTATAACCAACATAGCAAGGAAATAGCCAGGTATAACCAAGAGAACTTTGAGAGATGTTCTCCCTGCCCTCCATCCTCACCAGGGGAGTATCCTCTCTATTAGGAAAATTATTCAAACCATAGTTATGGTTCCCAAGGTCTAAGCCAATGGAGGAAAGTAAGAGAAACAAAGTAAAGGAAAGTAAGGGAAACAAAGACTTCATACAGATAGGTTGTTAAAGAAGTCTTCTGCTCTGGGTTGGGAACGTCATGTAAGTAGGGGTCACTGGCTATTAGCTGCTTTCAGATGGGCTCAGCTAGGTTGATTTGGCTCTATTCTACATGTTCTTCATCCTCCAGTAGGCTTGCCTTGCCTTCACATAAACCTGACAGAGCGCAACAGAACCAACCCCAACACGAAAGTATACTTGAAGCCTCTTCTTGCATCACCCTTACTAACAACCCATTGGCCTTTGAAAATGTTCTGTAATCTAATTGAATTTGGAGTCAGACTAGGAAGGTATTATAATGCTTTAAGGCAGAGGGTGAAGATACTGGTAGGGGTGAAGTTGGAGGGGGGGGGGAACATTAATGCAATCAACCTACCATAGAAACTAATTTCTCTCCCTGACTCAGAAATGAAGGATACGAGCAAAACAACAAGCCTGTTTCAGAGAGGACTGAGAGGGAACCATTGTTCCCAGGGAAGGGCAAGTTTCAGTTGAGGCATGACCTCTCTGAAGGACAAGCCTATCCTTTAGCCTGGGCCCCTCACCAATCTTTGCTTGCTTTTTGAATAGCTGGGGCATGTAATTGCCTTGAGTCAATTTTTACAAGGAGAAAAAAGTAACCACAAAGAAGCGGGGTGCTTTGTCTAACATTGAATTATGGCCGGAAGCAAGATGATAAAGAGACGATGCTCATAAAGGAACAATATTTTTCTTCTCAGGGTTATAGAGAACTTTTAGGAAAAGACAAGTCCCTGGTAGCTGCTATAAGGGAACTGTTGATCCTTGATTTGCATAAGCTGTGGACATGTCCTTTGGATTTAGAAACATTGCAAATTGTGAAGCACGGAGACATCAAGTATGAACAGCCAGATTTCCAAGGCCCAACAACAAAGTACTAAAGAGCCCTGATTTGGGATAATGAACAGTATTCATGTTTTTCTTATTTTATATTTTAGGACATTCCCTTTATTGTTTCAGTTTCTCTCTGTGTGTACACATGTGATAGTCACACTGAAAACTTGATATATAATTTTAGCTTATTTGGATGGATTCCACAGTGTTATATTAATGCATGTTTTTGCATTCACTGCTAGAAAACGGGGCAATAAATCTTAGGAGATTCAGACCTAATCTCTATTGCTCTACCAGAATGAAAAGCTAGAATTTCTGCACATATTTTAAGCTGCCTCCTTCCTTAATGCATTGTGTCATCTTCTTAGCAGTTTCTCTCATAGAAGATAGGCTTTCAACGTACATGTCGGCTTGGGGGAATTCTTGCTCCTATGTATTAACTGCTGCCTCCTTTAATCCTGTTAGAATTTAATTTCCCTTGATTGAATGCAGTGTTATCACCAGGTGCTGAGTGGCCCTTTCCTCTCAGTACATATAAATCCTGTTAGTCCTTCCCAGACTCCAGATGTTCCAGAATCTTCTGAGGTCAGACTCTTCTAAAGGAACATTTGCTCTCAGGTTCATCCAATACAGAGAGGGAAAAGTCAAACTTTTGGACACAAACATCTTGTTTATTTCTGCCTGGCTAAATTGTGGGACTGAGGCATCTGTGCTGGTGGCCTGTGAGAGTCCCAGCAGTTTCAAGTCACTTCTGAATTAAATAACAAGTTAAAGGGCTTTAAAAAGCCTTACATTAAATTGTAAGATGTTCAATGATTAGCAAGATACTAACTCATAAGATTCTGTATGGTTTTCAGTTCTCCCAGTTTTACTAAACAAAGCGTTTCCTTTTTATATGCATGAACTGCTTTAACTGCTTATCCCAGGAAACTCTTCCCAGCAATTGCTGAGATTTGTAATGAAATTGATTCTTAGTGATCACAGGGCCTTCACTTCCCTCTGAGAGAGTCTTCCTGCTCCCAGCTTCCTCTTCCTACATCTCATCTGTTGGCCATTTCCTGCTAATTACCTTCCTCCACCAAACAAAAGAAAGCAATTCTATTCACAGTCAGTTTTGCTACGTGTTACCACCTATAATTATTTTTCTCAAAAGTTTGATTTAAGAAGAAATTATTGGATAAATTGAAGTACTGGGGCATCTAGGATTTCAGGCATTCATTAAAACAAATCATCTTTATTAAGAACAATCAAGTCTGGTGTATATACTGATAATTTTTTAAAGCTTTAGCTATTTCACTGACATCCATTTGGTCACCAAATGTGGTTTAGGTATTCTGCGGTGTGCTGTGATTTAACCATAATCCAGATAAAGCACTTGCTCTCAGAGCAATGAGAGTTTATTGTCAGGTTTTTTCAAGGATATCAAACTCAAAAACATTCAGGTCAGCTTTCCAAAAGAATTGGGCCAGGTGGCAATGTGCAGATTATAGGCTAGATCTATAAATGGGAAAACCAGCTTTATTAAATAGCACAACCATTGTTTCTCTGTAGGAATGCTGGTCTACTGCTGTCAGGATTTCTGGTTTTTCAAGAAAAAAAAATAGGGTTTTGGCTTTTTCTGCAATATCTCATAATTTATAAATGTTAACCTTCATACTAGCTTTCTAAGCAATTAAGCCACTACCTTTACTACCTATATTTACCTTTCCAGTGAGATCTACCCTTTTTTATGTGTTCTCATTACTATTTAGCACCCTTTCCTTCCAGATTAAAGATGTGCTTATAACATTTCTTGTAAGGCAGTTTAGTGATGGTGAACTCCTTTAGCTTTTATCAGGAAAATGCTTTCTCTCACCCTCAACCTGAATAATATTGTTGAGTAGAATATGCTTGGTTGGAGGTTTCTTTCAGCACTTTGACTATATCATGCTGTACTCTTCTGACCTGCAAAGTTTCTGCTGAAAAATCTGCTGCTAGTCTTCTGGTGGCTCCTTTTAATAAAAGAAACTTTTTCTCTTGCTGCTTTTATTATTCTCTCCTTGTCTTTAAGTTCTGACATTTTAATTATAATGTGTCTTGTGGATCTCTTTGAGTTCCTCTTTTTTGGAATTCTCCAGGATTCCTGAATCTGGATGCTTCTTTCCTTCCCCAGGTTAGGGAAGTTTTTAGCATTATATCTTCAAATAAGTTTTCTGCTCCCTTCTCTCTCTCTTCTTATGCAATTTCTCTGATGCAAAGTCAGTCTGTTTGTTGCCCTCTAAGTCTCTTAAGCTATCCTCACTTTTTAAAATTCTCATTTCTTTGTGCATATCTGACTGACTGAGTTCCAGTGCTTTGTCTTTGGATAAACCGATCCTTCTTTTGCTTCATATAGTCTGCTGTTGAAACTGATGTGTGAATATTAAATACTGGACTCCTAAGTCATCAAGGGGCAAATGAAAAGGTATTTTGAAATGAATGATGATAAAAATAAGACAAACCAAAACTTGTGGAGCATAGCTCAAACTATGATAAGAGGGGAAAATTCAAAATAGAATTACCATATTACCCAATTATTCCACTATTGGGTATTGAAAACACTAATTCAAAAAGATTATGAAACCCTATGTTTATTACTTACAATAGCTAAGATATGTAAGCAACCCAAGTGTCCAATGATAAATGAATGGAAAAAGAAGATTGGCATATAGTATATAAAGGAATATTAGTCAGCCATAAAAAAGAAAGAAATCTTACCATTTACAACAACATGGGTAGATCTACTGAGTATAATGTTGAATGAAATAAGTTAGAAAGACAAATACCATGAGACTGCACTCATATGTGGAATTTAAGAAACAAAACAAATGAATAAACAAAGAAAAAAGAAGACAAACAAAAACCAGACTCTAAAAAAGAGAATAAAGTGGTGGTTGCCAAAAGAGATTTGAGTGGGGGGATGAGCGAAATAAAGGAATTAAGAATACACTTATCTTGATGAGCACTGAGTAATGTATAAAATTGCTATATCATTATATTGTATATCTGAAATGAAAAAATACTGTATGTTAATTATACTTCAATAAAATAAAATACTTTTAAAAAAGAATAGCAAATTAAACCTGAAAAAGAAAAGGAAGTAAAAAGGTTAAGGAAGAAATTAATGAAATCAGAAGTAAATATAATATAAAAGGGATCAACCAAGACAAAATTTGCCTTTTTTTTTTTTAAGAACATGAAATTAATCAACTCCTGTCAAGACAGATAAAGAAACTAAAAAAGAGGCCTAAAGCACAAATATATAGAGCGAAGACCAGGATAGCACCATAAGTGAAAAAAAAAAAAAAAAAGAAGAAGAAGAAGAAGAAGAATATTCTGAAAAACTTTGTGGTAAAAATCTTTGAAATTTTAGATATAATCAGAAAAAATAAATCTTAATAAACCTGTATCAACAAGAAAAAACAGAAAGTTCAATGAATCTGATAGTTATTTAAAATGTAAATATGCAATTAAGAACCTTGCCACAAGCAAACAACAACAAAAAAACTTCAGACTCCAAATTAGTTTACCACGATTTCTACCAAATGTTTTAGGGAAAAGTAAACCCAATACACAAATTATTCCAGGTAATAGAAAGAGATGAAAATCACCTGGCTTCTTTTAAACAACCTGAATAATCTTCATATGAAAATCTAATAAGGATATTATAAGAAAGAAATATTATAAGCTTAATTTCCCTTGTGAACACTGATGCAAACCTAAACAAAATAGTAACAACCAAACCCAGCAAAATATAACTACAAGAATAATAATACATCATAAGAAAGTGGAGATTGTCTAAGACAGCATGGATGGTACACACTCATATCTCATTCAGTATCATTCACCATATGGAGAGAAGAAAGGATAAAGCATTGGATAAATCTCAGTACTCACAATAAAAACTCACACACAGTAACTTTCTTAGATAAAGGGCATATAAACAAGCTTTTCCTATGATCTTAGGAAGAAGACAGAGATACCTGTTATCATACTTCCAATCATTATTGTACAAGAGGCACAGCAATTGCAGAAAGGAAGATTATAAAATAAAATGTGAAAAAATATAAAATGAAGGAATAAAATTTTCATTAAGTGATGAAATAATTGTTCATGTAGATAATCCAAAAATAAAAAAAATTATATTGATAAATAAAAATAATGAGGGCACTGGATACAAGATCAATTAGAGAATCATCTCAATCCTATATTCTATCAAGAAATAATTAGAAAATTCTCTTTTTAAAATTGATATCTTTCACTCAGACACTAAAGATCCTGCATCATAATTCCTGCTAGATTAGCTTCCTCTCTATGTTGGAAGAGATCATAAGATTGATGCTGTGAACACTGTTCACACTCTTTGATATATTTAAGTTTTTATTCAAGTATGATATACTTTTGTTGTTGCTATTCAAAAGCACAGGTGTTTTTACCAAAGTGTTAATAAATGTTGAAATCTAATCAGTTAACAAAGGATACCATTTATAATAGCATGATAAAAATCAAATAGCTACTAAAAATCTAATGAAGAATTTTGAAACCTCTACACAGAGAAAAAAAGAAACTAAAGAAATCTGAAAAAATGAAAAAAATCCTTTAGAAAAGGAAACATTTACCATTTACCATTTTCCTATATTAAAAGGCTCAATATATTTTAGATGCTAGTAATCTTCAAATTAATCTATAGGGCCAATGAAATCTCTTTAAGAGAGAGTGAATAGGGACAAAAAATTCTAATAATCTGGAAGATCAAAGTCCTAGGTATGACTTATACGACCCTTTATCAATATAAAACCTCAGTAAATAAATCAGAGTAGGACTGTCTGAAGGATAGAGGAATAGATCAATGGAACACAATATAGAGTCCAAAAACAGACCCATGCATGACAGTTGATTTATAACAGAGGTGATACTATAGAGTGATAGCTAAAGGCTGGTTTTTCAATTGGTGGTTCTGGGTCAAATAAATATCCATGTAGAAAAATGCAATCTTTCACACATTATCCTCTATAGAAAATTAATTCCAGGCTGAGTATGATGGTAGAACAAATCATAAATGGTTAAAAAAACCTTTTGGTACATAATATAGGAAAATACCTTCCTGTGACTGGTGTAGGAAAAAATTACTTAAGCAAGGAGGAATAACCATAAGGAAATGGGCAAATAAATAAGACTTGATGATCAGTAACCACTAAGAAATAGATGGGCAAAATGAAAATTAACTGTATTAGAAAATTCTGTTCATCAAAACACACAATTTTGGGAATGAAGAGGCCAGCCAGAAAATGGGTGAAGATATTTGTAAAATAAATAACGTATATCCATGAAGGATTTGTATTTAGAGAACATAAACATTCTCACAACTCAATATATTTTTTAAAAGGGCAAATAATCCTATGGAAAAATGGGGAAGTTTCTACATGGTTGTTTCTCAAAAAGAGACTATCCAAAAAAGGAAAAAAAATAGAAAGAGACTATCTAAAGGGCCATTAAACATATAAAAGAAGGTACACAACTGCATTAGTCATTGTGAAAATGCAAATCAAAACCATATTGAGATACTTATTATTACATACCACCAGACTGCCTAAAATTATCCAGAATGACAATCTCAAGAGTTGGTACATATACAGGGCATCTCTCAAACATTGCTGGTGGGAATGTAAAATGGTACAACTACTTTGCAAAACATTTTGGCAGTTTCTCATAAAACTAAATTATTTATTTACCATATCACCTAGCAATCATAGTCCTAGAACTTAATAGAAATGTGGATATATGTGCAATAAAGAATATGTTAAAAAGTGATTATAGTTCCAGTGTTTGTAATATCCACCAATCTGAAGCTAGCTAAATGCCTATCAATATTAAAATTAATCATCTGTTATGTCCACATAAATAAGCACTGCCCATCAATGAAAATGAATGAATTGTCATTACTTGCAACAACCTGGATGAATCAAACATGAAATTGAATAATATGAAATCAACATAAAGTTGAATAAAAGAAACCACTCATGAAAGAGAACATGCTATGTTATCCCTTTATGTAAAGGTTGAAAACACTACGGCGCCTGGGTGGCTCAGTGTGTTAAGCCTCTGTCTTCAGCTTAGGTCATGATCTCAGGGTCCTGGAATTGAGTTCCACATCGGGCTTTCTGCTCGGCAGGTAGCCTGCTTCCCTTCCTCTTTCTGACTGCCTCTTTGCCTACTTGTGATATCTCTCTGTCAAAATAAATAAATAAAATCTTTTTTAAAAATTTCAATATTAAATAAAATATTAGAATAGAATTAGAATAAAGTATTAGAAGATATCCCATTAGAAGAGACTGAAGGCATAGTTACTACAGGGATCAGAAAAGTAGCTTATGAGATAGAGGGTTGTTCTACTTTTTTTTGCCTGGCTACGTGCATTTTGTAATAATCCATCTAATTATACATATAAAGCTTGTTCATGTTCCTTAATATATGATATACTTCAAAAAGTATTCAAAAATGAAAATTGGTGCAACCACTTTACAAAAGAAAGTTCTTCAAAAAGTTAAAAATAAAAGTACCATATGTTCCAGTAATTCCACTACTGGGTATTTACCCACAGAAAATGAAAACACTAATTCAGAAAGATATATGTGCCTTTATGTTTACTTCAGTTATATTTACAATGGCCAAAATATGGAAGCAACTCAAGTGTCCATTGAGACATAAAGAAGATGTGGTGTATTTATACCATGGACTATTACTCAGCCATAAAAAAAGACTGAGATCTTGGCATTTGGGACAACATGGACAGATCTAGAGGGTATTATGCTAAGGGAAATAAGCCAGACACAGAAAGACCAAAACCTTTTGATTTACTTACATGTGGAATCTAAAAAACAAAACAAATGAATAATAAAACAAATAATCAACAAAAACCAGACTCTCAAACACAAAGAACAAAGTGGTGGCTGTCAGTGGGGAGATGGGTAGGGAGATGCATGAAATAGATAAAGGTGATTAATAGGTACCAACTTTCAAGTATAGGTAAGTCACAGAGAAGAAAAATACAGCATAAGGAATAAAGTCAATAATATTACATTGTATGGTGACAGATGGTGACTACTTATGTGATGAGCATTGAGTAATGTATAGAATTGTCAAATCAATATGCTATGTACCTGAAAGTAATATAACATTGTATGTTAATTATACTTCAAGCCTTAAAAGTATTAAAAAATGTATTTATATAAATAAAATTATATACTGAATTGAGGCTAAAACTTTAAAATTACGCTATTGTAAGTTTCAAGCCAAGAGTTTAAAAAATTATGATAAAATAAATAAAAATAACTTGATCTTATTATTACTAAGAATATTTTATGTGTGCATGATTCATAAAACAAATAACATAATTATATAATGACAATACATAATAAAACAGTATAGAAAACATTGTAATAATGATTTAAAATATTTATACCATCTTTTCTCAGTTTTTACATTTCTATTTTGTTTTAGCTTTATAATGTACAATCTACCTTATTGTAGCAGGTCATATATTCAATTTATAGTGTTATAAGTATACTATAGCAGAATATATAAATACATGTACATAATAACAAAATTTTTACTAATAGTGTTGCATAATTAAAAACCATGGAAACCAGTGATTTAACTGCTTAACAATGATAACAAAGCAATAAACTAATAGCCAGCTGAGAGTAAGGAAGTCCTTACAGGTTTACCACCTTAAGGAGCTTGTATGAGAGTATTTTAAGAATATTTATAAGGAAGCATCCATCTTAAATTAAAATTTTTACTCACTTAACTAGTAAGTGTTCTACTTGTTTCAGAGGTATCATGTTATTGAAAGGATCAATACTCAGAAAGACTCAAATTTAAGTCCTGATTCTGTGTTTACTGACTGAACTTGTTCAAGTTGTTTTTTTTTAATCTCTCTTCTCCTTACATCTTAATCTATAAAACATGCAGTAATTATACCTAAAATTGATATTGAAAGGAATAAATTAAATATCACACCTGACCGTTCTTAGCACATACCTGGCACACAACAGTTGATTAATACATGTTAAAACTCTTTGTACAACCTTTCCCTGTTGTTCTGAATTACTGATACCTGGGTCGGTAAAGGATGCTTAAATAAACCCTACCGGGGGTGGCTATGGAAGTATAATTCTCAACACCCAGATCATGCAGTGCACCTACTCATTACCACCCACTCCAAACATCAGCAGCATTCCCTGGCCATTTACATATTATGGCACATGTTGATTTGGATACCTTTTAAAGTAAAAACCAGTTCTAGGATTCTCATACTGAGTTAACTCAGCAATAGAGATTTACAATATGCAATGTATTTTCAAATTGCCTTCTACTTACAATATAAATAGTGTCCATGAGATTTGTGACCGAAATTGCCATTTCCTAACTGCTGGTGACATTTTGGAGATGGAAAATATTGACATATCCTACCGCCAACTTGCATCACCATTTCTTCCAGTATGACATAAAATCCAGAAAAATCACATCACGTCAATATTTGAACAAAGGACCCCATTGTCTTGTGCTTCACACCCACTGTCTGTCCATTTCCTGCCTGTTGCACTGAATCTGCCTATAAACTCCACACCTAGAAGACGCCAATAGATCTTGCCAAATGATTCACCAGGGTTAATTCTGTATTTAAATTGCCTTTTCATCGTTCTTAAATTTTACAAAAGGAGTTTGGCTTCTTTCTATTTCAATTTCCCTGTAGCGTCACCATTCACTGTTTGCATTTGACAGCCCTGCTGTAGGCCTGAATTAACAGCCACTATGATGTGCCCATGTTCCCCAAGACTATGGCTCTCAACTGTGAAATTATATGTATTTTTTTCTACAAAGGGAATAGGAGGTGTGTAGTTGATCCAATGACACATAACAAAATCACATAGATGAACAAAAAATTAAGCTATATTTATTTCAAATCATAAACCTCCATTCTCCAGTAATAACATGGATATCTTGTTGTATTCAACATATCTTAGTTGAAGTGAACCTGGGGTGAAATTACCCTTGTATTGGAAGTCATCACTCCATCCCCAAATAGCAATATTTCTTATGCTTACTTTATAAACAATAACTCAGATGCCGATGAGTAAGTCCAAGAGGATTATTATGGGCTGAGCCTTCTGGTCTCCTGGGATGTTGTTGGGAAAAGACTACACTCTACTGTCCCCTCAAAATGCCCCCTAGCTGCCTTGTGGAGTTTTCCATGACACTGCCTCATGGCACTCAAAGCCTTCATGTTCCTGTGCCCTGTCTTTCCAATTTAGCCATCTAGTGACTTTCCCTTTTCCCAGTGCTCTCATAGGATTACCCTATATTCTAATATCAGCCAACTCTGCTGGGTGAGATTACCCCTGGAAATCTAAGACACAGCCATCACTGTATCTCTTTGTCCCACATGTGGGCACAAGTCCCATCCTGATTCCTCAGAATACACTAGAGTCCTGCCCATAACGTTTAAAAAGTGTCCCCAATGTTTAAAGATAATGTAAGAGAAGCATGACCACAGCCTAATAGGCAACAACCGCCCAAGACCAGGTCCATAGAAAATCTCAACTGGGCTAGCCACCAGCTTATTATTGCCTACACTCCCCAGGCTTTTCTAGGTCTCAGAGTCAGAGATAAACAAAGACATTCTGATTTTCAGAGAGGAAGATTCTCATAAACTTTTCCTTAAAAATCTGTGTAATGGGCTGAATGGTATTCCCAAAAATGATATGTCTACATCTTAACTACCCAGAACCTAAGATTATGTGGCAGAAGGTGTGATTATCTAACAGATCTTGAGGAGGAATCTATCCTGCATTATTTGGATGGGCCCTAAATGTAATCATGTGTATCCTTATAAGGGAGAGGCAGAAGTGTTGAGACATACAGAGAAGGAGACACATAAAAGAAGAGGCAATGTGACAACAAAGGCAGAGGTTGGAGTGTTGTGACCTTAAACCAAGGCGTGCCAATACCACCAGAAGCTGGAAGAGGCAAGGAATGAATCTCCCCGAGACCCTCTGGAGGGTGATGGCCCTGCCAACACCTTGATCTCATACTTTGGCTTCAAGAACTGTAAGAACACATTTGTGTTGTTTTAAGCCACCAAGGTTACAGTAATTTGTTACATCAATCTTCAGAAATAAGCACAATCTACGTCTCCAAATTTTTATCCTTTCCCCAAGATTAACCTCTTCCATTTCAGGAGCAGAACTCAACATACTTTGGATAAGGGATTGGGCTTTTCTTGTGAACTGAGATTATTTCAGTGGGCCCTGAATTGGTGTGGCTAGGGCCCAGGTCATCAGAGTGTTCCCAAATAGCAAAAACTTGGGCATTATTCCTTTATTTAGAAAACAAGAAGGTTCTATATAGACCATGATCAGTGTTCCTCTGCCTCAACCATGTGTAAGAACCACGAGCTGGGCCATCAACATTTTGTTGAGGCACACTGTACCTGGCACCTGCAGAGAAACGAAAAGCCAGTTTCTGAGAGCGGGTAAAAGACCTGGGGAGATTTCTAGAATTCTGTCTGCCCTTCTATCCCTCCTAGAGCCAGAGGTTAGTGTTGTTTTAAATGATACTCACCTCTTATTTCATTCTTTCCATAAGTCCATGCTCCCCAACATCCCTCAAGCTGTCCCAACCTTTAATTCAGAGGCAGAGAAGATCAGAGACACGAATGTTATGCAAAACAAAATGATCTTCTTGCATGCAAGAAAGAAGAAAATTACATAAAGCAAAAACAAAGGCCCATGCATAGATTAATCTCCTCATGAATCTATGACTTACAGAGTTTGGTCTTATTTCTTAAAGATCTGACAAGAGACTCAGAATATAGCTCACATATGGTTTATTTTCTCAAATCTTGGTTTCACAGTCTTATCTGTCGCCACCTTACTGCTCATAACCTGGTATAAGCACATAGCATTTCCATACTCACCCCACTGTTGGTCTAAGGTTTATAGTTTGCAAATCTGAATTGGAAATTCCATGTTGTATGAGAAAGGGGTTGCAGCAAGTCAGATATGAGTTCAATTTGGATTTAGCCACTTCTTAGATATGAGGGCTGAGGAAAGATACTGCGTATTTACCTTCCCTAATATGCATTTGCTCAATTGACTGAGAAAACACCTTTATATCACAGAACTTCTATGAGAAATAAATACAAGGATTTTTGTGAGCCTGCTTTCTCCCTTACAGGTGCTTACCTCATGGTCTGAGCATAATACACAGCATTTTTCTGTGTACACAAAATAAAAATTATAGAGTGGTAATTATGGGTGATGCTTCTTGTAGACCAGGAGTTAGCAAAATTTTTCAACAAAGGACAAGACAGTGACTACTTTTAGCTTTGCAAGCCATGTGGTGTTTGCCTGATCATTCAACATAGCTCTTGTAGTATGAATGTAGCCAAAGACAATACTAAATAAATGGAGTGTGGATGTGTTACCATAAAACTTAGTTCTAAATATAAATGCTATCTCAGTCTATGTGGCTGCCATAACAAAATACCACAGACTGAGTAGCTTATCAACAACAAATATTTATTTCTCACATTTATTTATTTATGGAGGCTGAAAGTCTGAGATCAAGGTGCTTGCATGGTTGTATTCTATGCATTCTATGACTTTCTTCATAGTTCATATTTGGCAACTCTTGCTGTGTCTTCACATGATGGAAGACATAAAGGACCTTACTGAATCTCCTTTTATAAGAGCACAAACACCATTCAAGAAGAATCTACTCCCATGACCTTATCACCTCCCAAAGACCCCACTTCTTAATAGCATTCCTTTGGGAGTTAGGATTCAACTTATGCATCTCGGGCGGACACAAACAGGTGGCATCCCAGATTTGCTATGAGGCATAGTTTGCTGGCCCTAGCTATATACCCTCTCTGATTGTGGCAATAAGGGAATTTAGTTGGAAAGCCTAACTGTCCCATATGATGTCAACCTCAAACATTAAGCAAGACTTCCTGAAACCCAAGTTCTATTTAGTGATTCCCTTTCAGAATGTATGTACTCATAACTTAGCTGTTATATACTTACTGATACTACCCAAAGACAAAGTTAGAATTTTACCATTTAATACACAGTTAATGCTCCATTTGTTACTAAAACCATTTTTTTCAACTTCTCAAGAACTTTGCTTGATTTTAGTATCCTCGTTACTTACAAACATAATACCTATTTGACATTATCTTTCCAAATGACAGCCTTTTGAAAAATATAAAATGTGATAAGTGCCTTGTGAATATTCAAATACCTTTCCAGGATCAACAGACCCTGTAGTCTTAGATTTACCTCCCTTTTAAAAAATATATTTTTTAGAAATGACAGGGATATGGAAATGCTCATGAATCTTAAATCTCAATTAATTTGTAGGCATGAACCTTTATAGCCACTCCCCAGAGCAAAACCTAGAATATATCCAGCTCCCTAGAAGGCTCCTTTGTGCCCCTCTCAATCGGTCTGACCAGAAGGGTAACATCATTCTTTTATAGATATTTAAAGTTCCAAGGAACCCAGTTTAACAAATTATTTCTTTCCCCTTTATTTTCTAAAAAGACTAGATAAATTTATCATAGTTTTCTCTAATTTGTCTTCCCTCCAAATGTTCTGTGCAATGAAACATGGGATGAACTAACCTCTTCTGCAGGAAACCTACCAACTTACCAGGTGTGCAAACAAGGATTGCTCTCTATGGTTGCCAGGGTCATTTTCCTTGGAAAGACTTCTCATGGTTGGAAGACATGTTGGCAGGACTCCATTGCACAATCCAGCACACATCATCAGCCTGTGGCTTTCATATTTTCTGCCAAGAGCTTCCCAATTTTGCCCTTGAACTACTGCAGCTTCTCAAAAGATACGTTACTGAGAAATTTGTACAAATTAATTTTTATGTCTTCTTAAAATGAAGTATTTGTAACAAAAACTGAATGTAAATTTTTTAAAAGCAAGGAAACTGCAGTTGGAAGGCAGGAATTTAAAGGCAAATCTTTGTGAAAAATGAGGAAATTTTTTTTTTTTTAGTTTTTAATTTTTTATTTTTTATAAACATATATTTTTATCCCCAGGGGTACAGGTCTGTGAATTGCCAGGTTTACACACGTCACAGCACTCACCAAAGCACATACCCTCCCCAATGTCCATAATCCCACCCCCTTCTCCCAAACCCCCTCCCCCCAGCAACCCTCAGTTTGTTTTGTGAGATTAAGAGTCACTTATGGTTTGTCTCCCTCCCAATCCCATCTTGTTTCATTGATTCTTCTCCTACCCACTTAAGCCCCCATGTTGCATCACCACTTCCTCATATCAGGGAGATCATATGATAATTGTCATTCTCTGCTTGACTTATTTCACTAAGCATGATATGCTCTAGTTCCATCCATGTTGTCGCAAATGGCAAGATTTCATTTCTTTTGATGGCTGCATAGTATTCCATTGTGTATATATACCACTTCTTCTTGATCCATTCATCTGTTGATGGACATCTAGGTTCTTTCCATAGTTTGGCTATTGTGGACATTGCTGCTATAAACATTTGAGTACACGTGCCCCTTTGGATCACTACGTTTGTATCTTTAGGGTAAATACCCAATAGTGCAATTGCTGGGTCACAGGGCAGTTCTATTTTCAACATTTTGAGGAACCTCCATGCTGTTTTCCAGAGAGGTTGCACCAGCTTGCATTCCCACCAACAGTGTAGGAAGGTTCCCCTTTCTCCGCATCCTCGCCAGCATCTGTTATTTCCTGACTTGTTGATTTTAGCCATTCTGACTGGTGCGAGGTGATATCTCATTGTGGTTTTGATTTGTATTTCCCTGATGCCGAGTGATATGGAGCACTTTTTCATGTGTCTGTTGGCCATCTGGATGTCTTCTTTGCAGAAATGTCTGTTCATGTCCTCTGCCCATTTCTTGATTGGATTATTTGTTCTTTGGGTGTTGAGTTTGCTAAGTTCTTTATAGATTCTGGACACTAGTCCTTTATCTGATATGTCGTTTGCAAATATCTTCTCCCATTCTGTCAGTTGTCTTTTGATTTTGTTAACTGTTTCCTTTGCTGTGCAAAAGCTTTTGATCTTGATGAAATCCCAATAGTTCATTTTTGCCCTTGCTTCCTTTGCCTTTGGCGTTGTTCCTAGGAAGATGTTGCTGTGGCTGAGGTCGAAGAGGTTGCTGCCTGTGTTCTCCTCAAGGATTTTGATGGATTCCTTTCTCACATTGAGGTCCTTCATCCATTTTGAGTCTATTTTTGTGTGTGGTGTAAGGAAATGGTCCAATTTCATTTTTCTGCATGTGGCTGTCCAATTTTCCCAGCACCATTTATTGAAGAGGCTGTCTTTTTTCCATTGGACATTCTTTCCTGCTTTGTCAAAGATTAGTTGACCATAGAGTTGAGGGTCTATTTCTGGGCTCTCTATTCTGTTCCATTGATCTATGTGTCTGTTTTTGTGCCAGTACCATGCTGTCTTGATGATGACAGCTTTGTAATAGAGCTTGAAGTCCGGAATTGTGATGCCACCAACGTTGGCTTTTTTTTTTTTCAATATCCCTTTGGCTATCCGAGGTCTTTTCTGGTTCCATATAAATTTTAGAATTACTTGTTCCATTTCTTTGAAAAAGATGGATGGTACTTTGATAGGAATTGAATTAAATGTGTAGATTGCTTTAGGTAGCATAGACATTTTCACAATATTTATTCTTCCAATCCAGGAACATGGAACATTTTTCCATTTCTTTGTGTCTTCCTCAATTTCTTTCATGAGTACTTTATAGTTTTCTGAGTATAGATTCTGTGCCTCTTTGGTTAGGTTTATTCCTAGGTATCTTATGGTTTTGGGTGCAATTGTAAATGGGATTGACTCCTTAATTTCTCTTTCTTCTGTCTTGCTGTTGGTGTAGAGAAATGCAACTGATTTCTGTGCATTGATTTTATATCCTGACACTTTACTGAATTCCTGTATAAGTTCTAGCAGTTTTGGAGTGGAGTCTTTTGGGTTTTCCACATATAGTATCATATCATCTGCAAAGAGTGATAATTCGACTTCTTCTTTGCCGATTTGGATGCCTTTAATTTCCTTTTGTTGTCTGATTGCTGAGGCTAGGACCTCTAGTACTATGTTGAATAGCAGTGGTGATAATGGACATCCCTGCCATGTTCCTGACCTTAGCGGAAAAGCTTTCAGTTTTTCTCCATTGAGAATGATATTTGCGGTGGGTTTTTCATAGATGGCTTTGATGATATTGAGGTATGTGCCCTCTATCCCTACACAAAAATGAGGAAATTTTAAAGTAACTCTTTAACTATCAATATCCTCATATATCCAATTTTTTTAAATTTTTTTTAAAGATTTTATTTATTTATTGACAGACAAAGATCACAAGTAGGCAGAGAGGCAGGCAGAGAGAGGAGGAAGCAGGCTCCCTGCTAAGCAGAGAGCCCAATGTGGAGCTTGATCCCAGGGCCCTGGGATCATGACCTCAGCCGAAGGCAGAGGCTAAACCACTGAGCCACCAAGGCAGCCCCCAATTTATTTTTAAGAAAGCTACCCCTATAGTGTGGATGGTAATAATCCTGTGCAGAATCCCCACACATCACTTTAAAAGGGCAATGGTTTGTGCTGGGAGAAGCACTTGAAATATTACTCAAAGTGGTGAAATTTAACCACTCTATTAAAGATTTAGAATTTAACCAAAAGAGTTAGTGTGGCTAATTATGTGCATAGACAAAAACTGGCTTGTATGAAAGGAAATTAAAACTAAATGATTTGGACTCCACTTCTGGCCAAGATGGGAGTTATGGGGACCATGTTTGTATTGATATCTGAAACAACCAGAAAACATACAAGATATATGAAACATATTTCAAGAAACTCAGTATCAGTCAGTAAAGAACAGTGATCCTGAAGAGACAAGAAACAAACAAGGTTAGCTCTATGATTGTCCCAGGTGACTGCCTAGAGAGTTTCCAGTCCATGGTGTATGGAGAGAGAATGCAGGATGAGACCAGTAGACTCTCTGAGTTGAGAAGACAGAGATGAGAGTCTTGGGATGCCAATGTAAATAAATTTCAGGAACCGAGGACCAGAAAAGGGAGAAGTGAATATAGAGAGGACTGGAGAAATAAGCAGAAGGTTCCACTTGAGCTTTTAGCTGAGAACTGATCAGTACATACACGTGAAGAAACCTCGAGAGATGAAAGCTACAATGTGTGAAAAGAAAATTACACAGAATGGGATTAACAGCAGTTTAGATATGCAGGAAAAAAAGAGTAGCAATAGAAGTGAAGCAAAATGAAAGAGATAAAAAGAGAACAATGACAATAAAGCAGAACATCAGTGAGCTGTGCAAAATCATCAAAGGGCCTCATACATATGTGAGGGAAGTGCCCAGAGGGAGGGGAAAGGGGGAGATGGAAAAAAAAAATGTTGAAGTGGTAACAGCTGAAAATTCCCCAAATTTGATGAAAACTGGCAGATCTGAGTAGCCCAAATAACCCAACCCCAATAGGGTTGAACCTGGGTGGTTCAGTGGGTCAAAGCCTCTGCCTTCGGCTCAGGTCATGATCCCAGGGTCCTGGGATCAAGCCCCACATCGGGCTCTCTGCTTGGCAGGGAGCCTGCTTCCCTTCCTCTCTCTCTGCCTGCCTCTCTGTCTACTTGTGGTTTCTGTCTGTCAAATAAATAAATAAAATCTTTAAAAAAAAATCCCCAATAAATAAGAGGCAAATGACATCACAGTGTATTAAAATCAAATTACTCAAAATCACTGATAAAGAGAAAATGTTTGAGGCAGCCAGAAAAAAAAAAAGAAAGAAAGAACAAAAGAAAGAAAGAAAAGAAAAGATATGTTACATACAGAAAGAGAAAGATAAGGATGACATAAGTATACAAAAAGGGTAACACATCCTGACGAAATAAGGTTTATCTCAGGAAGGCAAGGTTGGTTTAATGTCAGAAAATCAATATATGTCACTGTATTAGAAAACTAAGTAAGGAAAGCCTTATTCTTATCTTCACAGATGTAGAAGAAAACATTTGACAAAATCCAACATCCATTCCAGATAGAAATTCCTAATGTAGTAGGGATAGAAGAAATATCCTTAACCTAATAAAGGGCATTTATCCAAAACTTACAGCTAATGTCATACTTAACATTTAAAGACTAAATACTTTTCTCCTTAGATCTAAAAAAAGGCAGGGATATGTACTCTCATCATCTCTACCCAAAATTGAATTTAGAAAATCCAATGAAATCTTTCTTTAAAAATAGCTACTAAAACTAATAAGTAAGTTTACAAAGACTTCAGAATACCAAATCCATATCCAAAATGGAAGAGCAGGAAGGAGGAATTACCAAGAGACATGGCAAAACTCTTGAAAGTAATGAACTTTCATTATCTTGTTCATTATCTTGATGCTGGTGTGTTGGTTTCATGGTTTTACACATACATCAAAACTTAATAAATTTCAATATGTTCAATTTATTGTATGTCAACCCTACTTCAATAAAGCTATTAAAAAAATTACGTTCTCCTGAGATATTTTCCACCTTCTCTTTGGGAATTTTGCCTTCAAACACACTGCCAAATAACATATATATGATACAAGTGATTATACTCTCAATATAAATATACAAACAATATTAAATACTTTTTATAGTTCAGAGAAGCACTGAGGGTAATTTTCTCAGGAAAATAATCACTTATACATAAGAAATGAAGAAGTCCTACCCTCTCATTGTGATTGTTCACAAAATGCATTTTTCTAAGAAAACCCATTAGGATTCACCCAATTCAACCAGCATACTACATCCCCTGAAATGATCTTGTCACTCTACTCAAATGCAGAATATGAGGATTACATGTGTGTGACTTTTACTTTACATAGTGCTTGAGTTTGGAGTAGGCCAACCTATTTCATGAGGCCCTGTATAATAATATGAATAAACCAGTACTCAATGAAAATATGGAGTAAAAGGGTCAACAAATTAGAATGTTAACTTACTTCTCTAAACATCTCAGAACTCTGTAGAGATATGACTGAGCTTCACAATTTCTTACTTCAACTTTTCCATTTTGAATACTTTGAACTCCTCTTAAAATGGTTTTTAAAAATCACATCTATTAAAATATAGGCTGAATACACTGAGGTTTACCAATGTTGTAATTTATGCTTGTGGGCGACTCGTTTTTGTGCAATTCTCTAAATAAAAGCCCTCCTGCTGTCTTGGTTTAATTAAAGTGTATCCTGAGTTTGCAGAGGATCTTAGGTATCTGAACTTGGTGTAAATGTGTTATGGAAATGAAAGGTTGCTGTTCTGCACTGACCTTTTGTAACTTCAGGCCCGTGCACATCCATCTACTTAAAAATGTACAAGTAAGTTCAAACCTACAGAACAAGGACACAGTGCTCTATTAAATACAAGTAAGACCCAGGCAAATCAGTTTTGCATATCATCCTGTTGTGAAATCCCAGTTGGCTGTGCAGTAATAAGAAAATGTATAATATGCTCCGTCAGGGTGGAAGTACGTTATGCAAAATTTTATATTCGCTATATATTTAATGTGGTTCTTATCTATTTTATTTTTAATACTTTTTTCTGTTGAGTCGAACAATAGTTATTTAAGCAAGAAATGGTTTGCTGATTAAAACCAGACTATTTGAAATGAAAATTTGATGATGCAAATGGCAAGATCAAGAATGCTCAAGATGAAGCTAGAAATCACATTCTATTAGTACCAGGTGGATTCTTGAGCTGATGCTAATCATGCCAAAAACAGTAACTTAAAACAAATATTAAAAAATGCACACACTAGTTTCTTGTAAATAAAAAATAATAAAATACTATATGGGCAGTATGAATTCACTCCCAAACATTGCAGGGAAGGAACCATCATATTTTTAAAACTTTTCTAAGGTAAATTTCACCTGACTCCAAGCCATGTCTAGGGAGATTTATCATTTTTTCTATGCTTCTTTGGCTACATTCTATTGTCATTAGTGGTGATCTTTGTTGCAGTCTGGGCACTGATACTGAGAAAAAAAAGAGCTGTGACCAAGCTCATGGGCACATAGCCTTGACCAAAGAGGACTCCTAGATTTTGCTCCCAGAACCTGAAGCTTCCTGATAATGGTATAGGCACATTCTTGACAGTCTTAGAGGTCCTGCCACTCACAGAATGGCAGTGGGATGCAAGTTCCCACCATGATTCCAACCCTAGCCTTCACCCTCCATAGCCCTAAAGTTTCTCGTTTTCTAAGACAATCTTGCTCTAGAACCCACAAGAGCCAAAATTTCAAAGATAACTGGAAATTCTCCCCTGGAGCCAGAGAAACTCAGATGGCAGGACAGCAAGTTTTCCTATCCCAAGTGTCCCATACTCAATGTGTTGCCTGTGTTTGGTGAAGGGGTCTGGAGGGGCTGCAGTGATCAGGGAGGGAATATCTATCATTCTTTTTCAGATGCCTATGAGAGAAAGCCAGAAAATTTGTCCTCCATGTCATCCTGTGATGATAGTTATTTGTTATCATGGCTCACCTTTAGAATTTTTGCAAAATAATCTTATAGCCATTGTAATTTTTATACAAAATCATCTCAACCTAAAAATAATTATTTTTGCCTCATTTATTAAAAGTCAAACCATTAATCATTGTCAGAAATTTTATGAAAAAAAAGCCATAAAATATGCTTATAACTTCATTCAATGTAAATGACAGCTTTTCCATTTTTATACATTTCACATATTTAAAAATTGTGTATATGCACCATACGCTGGTACACTGGAAAGAAATTTTTAAAATGTTTTTATAAAATCCAAAAAATTGTATAATCTATTTTTAAATATAGGACAATAAATAAAAATTGAAAGGCAACAACTTACATAGAACAATATTATATATACATATATATGTACATATACATATATAATTTTCTTTGTTGTTTAGTAAATATAAGAGTAAGACAAGTGTTTTCTTGATAAATAATACCTTTTACACTTGGCACACCATCTCTTTCTGTCATCTTTCCCCACTTGATCTCTTTTTTTTATTTTCTAGTAATGTTTCTGCCCCCATTTTTATAGCTTATGAAATAATGGAAAACTATATTTTGTAAATGAATTAATCATCTCTGTTTTTCATAGGAGAATTCAACTTGCTCTCATTTAAAGTAACAATTAAACATTCATTTTATTCTGTTCACCTTTCTTTACATTTTGCATTTTTTAAAATTTTGCTTTCTCAACTCTTAATCCTTGTTTCTATGGACATTGCAGTGTACTTTCTAATTCCTATAGTGATTATCTTCAAAATGCCAGCAGTCATTATCAAACACCTATTTCTTTATTATATGAAAGCAAGTTACCACTCATTTCTTCTCCCGAAGAAATACTTTTCTTGGCATTTCAATAAAATAAGAGCTTTAGATATTCTATTCTTTACGATTTGTTTTAGCAAATAATTATTCGCATATACCAAAATACACAGCTTCTCAGTGTATAGGAATTTTACCTATGTATGCAGTCTCAGAACCACCAGCGGTTCAAGTTATTTCCATATTTTAACAGCCCTGAGAGTTCCCTCAGGCCCCTTCTTAATCAATATCCACCATATTCCTAGCAGCAGAGCCACTATCCTGATGATTCTTGAACTTTTAATAAAAGGAATCATATAGAGTGTTCCTTTGTGTCTGGCTTCTCTTATACAGCATAATGTTTTTGAGATTCATAAAAACATCTGTCAGTAAATCAATCTTTTTATTATGGAGCATAGTCATTATATGAATAAACCACAATTTATTTAGGCATCTCCCACTGATGGACATTTGGGTTGTTTCCAGTTTGAAGTTAATAATTAATCACACTGTCACGAACATTTGCATATATGGCTTAGGTAGACACATGCCCTCATTTTTCTTGGGCACTATCTAGGCATGGGATTGCTGGGTCATAAAATAGGTGCATGTTTAACTTTATTAAAAAACTGCCAAATACTATAGTTATTAATACTGTATGCATATTTGGAAGTACCTAGGAGAGTTTGTATCTGGGAAGTTCTCATCATGAAAAAAAAAATCTGTAACTGCATGTGGTTATGAATGTCAACTAGATTTACTATGTTCATTATTTTCCTAATATGTATATATTGAAGCATTATATTTTATACCCTAAACTAATATATGCTATGTCAATTATTCCTCAATTAAAAAAAAAAAACTGTCAAATGATTTTTCCAAAGTAGTTCTACCAATTTGCATTCTGATTAGCAATCTATTAGAATATCTGTGATTCTTAATCTGTTCCAACACTTGCTATTGATGGTCTTTTTGATTTCAGGGATCCCCGTGGGTTTAGAGTGATACCTCACTGTGTTTTAATTTGAATTTTCCCAATAATGAGTGATAATGAACACCTTTTCATGCTCTTACTAGCCATTCATGTATGTTCTTTTATGACATGCATTCTACACTTTTGTCATTTTTAAAAACTAGTGTTTCTTTCTTACTGTTATTTTAGGAGGATAAAATATTCATAGTATGTACATCTCAAAGAATGAGTAAAGAACATACAAGAGAAACTCATTTAAAATCAGTAATAAAAGGATAACATGTAAAATAAAAAGGAAAATATTTGAATATTTAATTTAGAGAATTTGAAATCTGAGTAACCAATAAATACAAAAAGATGCTCCACCTCACTGAAAAGTTAGGAAATGCAAATTAAAACATGAACTAACAATATTAATCAATTGTGCGAAAGACTGAAGTGTGACATAGCTGAGGGTCAGCAGGATAGCAAACGTTGGGAACCTTTATTAACCAGAACCACTGCCTTGAAGATCCACTGGACAGTATCTAGAGAATGTGAAATTGCACATCACTAGTATTCAACCATTTTGCTTTATGGTATATTTATACTAGTAGACATGTAGAAAAGTGCTCAGTGTGGCCTTGTTTATATAGCAAAAATTGGGAAAAACCAGAATAACAGGAGAAAAGGACATAGAATTGTTCTAGAGTACTTGAATAAACTATGCATAGATATGTCTCACATGGACAGATAATGAGAATGTGATTTTGAATTAAAACAAGTGATATATGATTACTTAGAGAGTGCTTTTAAAAAAGGTTTTTTTAATGATAAATTATACTGTGAGTAATTTTAAAAAATAAGAATATACATAAATCATCCTAAAAATCTCATGTTTACACTAGCAACATCAGCACATCCTGGGAACATGTTAGAAATACAAATTCTTAGGGCACCTGGCTAGTTCAATCCAGTGGAGTAGGCAACTCTTAATCTCAGGGTTGTGAGTTTGAGCCCCACATGGAGTGTGGTGATTACTTAAAAACATAAGTGTAAATTTGGGGGCCCAATTCCAGACCTACTGATTGAGATATCTCTTGTAGGTGGGGCCCAGCAATCTGTTTTAATAAGCCCTAAAGTAGATTCTAATACTTGCTAAAGCTTGGAAAATATATATTATAGACCTACATTTTATACAGACATGTATTTGTTAAAAATATAACATAGATGGCTGGAGGAAATAAAAAAATTTCCTGACAGTGGCTGCCTCTGGAGTTGGCTCAAATATCTGTAATGTCATGTCTATAACTATAAAAGTAAATCTGCAGCAAGAAGGGTAAAACACTAATATTTGTTCATTTTTATAGTGGAGGGTATGGTCTTTGTTAAACTATTCTGTATCCTTCTGAATTTTTTGAACTTTTCAAAATGAAAAGGAGCTATAGAGAATATGGTATAAATGGTTACTGAACAGTACAGGGATTTCATGCATTAACCATAAATATCTTACTTCTTTCTCAAGTCTTCAAGCTGAATTAAGAATATCTCAATATTGGGGCACCTGGGTGGCTCAGTGAGTTAAGCCTCTGCCTTTGGCTCAGGTCATGATCTCGGGGTCCTGGGATGGAGCCCTGCATCAGGCTCTGCTCAGCAGGGAGCCTGCTTCCGCTTCTTCTCTGCCTGCCTCTCTGCCTATTTCTGATTTCTCTCTCTCTCTCTCTCTCTGTGTCAAGTAAATAAATAAAATCTTTAAGAAAAATTTTTTTAAAATCTCAAGATTGCAAGACAAGCTCCTTAAAAACAGAACAACAGAATCCATCATTTTGTAATAATTTACAATTGTTAAATTTACTGAATCAAACTTTTTGTGATTTTGCAGCTCAATACAACATAGAGAAATAAATCAGAAAGCAGAGTGAATATTAAGATGTAACTGGCATCTATAATTGCTATTTTAGCTCTTTAATTTGATAGAAATATTGATAATCATTGATGTTGGAAAGTTTAAAAGTTGAAATTAGCAAAGATGCTTATTTGAAACAAAACTTGTTATTTGTGATTTTTTAGGTATTGGGATTGCATAAGATTACATATGAACAAGGCATCTCACTGTTTTACAACGCTCTGCTTTGTAAGAGAATGTTTTACCTCACTTTCTTCCTCCTGGCAGGGCTGCCCTTCAACCCCCAAATACAGACACAGTTACTCTGTACCTCCAGATCTCCCAGCTACTTTTACTTGGGATTTTTCAAGTCTCACAATTCAGATCTTAGGATGTCTCCCTTAACACTATCTTCTGCTACATGATGGTTCTGAGAAAAGAAAAGCCACTTCCTGTCTCTTGGAGGATAGTTGCCCAACTACCTAAGCTTAGGAGGAAACCGACTCCACTCATCTGCACTGAAGACTAAGCCCATACAGTCAGGCTCCCCTTGGCTCTCTTTCCTTCAACCGTGACTCTCTCTGCATAACACAAAAGTATAAAAACAGCCCTTGACCACAAAGGCTTAAATTTCAGTTAAGGGTATAAGAAGTATCCATTTGCAGCATCGTGCAGAAAAACACCACCATAAAATAGGATTCCACATGGCAACCATGAGAGCTAAATCATTTGGGATGACACTGAACAGAGAAAGAATTTTAAGAGAAGTCAGGCCATGGTGGAAGGTATTTGCGGCAAGGTTTTGTGAAAGAAATGAAGCTTACAATTAGACAGCATTGAAAAACAAAACAAAACAACAACAACAACAAAAACTTGGCAATAGGAATCGTGTGGGAAGCAGGAGAATAGCGTGGCCAGGTTATGAAGGCTATAAGGTCAAGCGGGGCCAATGAATAGTAAAGATCGTTAAGCTATGGGAGAGAAACTGGACTGTAGTTAGGGAGCTCCAACAAATTTAAGAGGTGCACAGACTTCATATATAGAACATTCTGTGCTTTCTGACTAATAAAGGCTTCATTTATAAGTGTACTTAACTCACATCACAAACCATCTGGGAAACCATGCAGAAAAATAAGATCCTTCCCCACTTATTACCATCATGAATTAGTGTATTATATTGCCTGTCTTTTATTTCACAATATCTGTTTCCTTCTCATTTTTCAAACCTATGTTTGAAAGTATGCTCATTCTAGGACGTTTTCAAAAAGGGCCCCAAAATGTGAGACACATCAGTTGGTATTTGTGGTACACTAGCCTTTACTTTTTTAGCTCTCGCAACAACCTCATTATCTGTAACTTACAAAGGGATAAATGTAGCACAGAGACGTTCAGTAACTCGTCTAAGATCACACAGCACAGAGGCAGGGCTGTCACAACTTGATACCATGAATTACAGTGTCAGAGTCCATGTGCTTAACCACTCCATTGGGTTCTACTGCCTCTCTCTCTTCCACAAAGATGAGTTTGAATTCTGCATTAGAGTCCATGATATGTACCCAGCACAAATATTTCAATATGGCTTAGTCATATAATATTATGTCTGTCTGAAATATTTTCCTCTTGTAAGTAATGCTACATTGAATATTTTTATACATAAGTCTTTATAGGAGTGTTCAATGATCCTCCCAAAATGCATTTGTATAAGTAGAACTGCTAAGACAGACAGGGAAAAAATTGAGGTTTTACGTTGTTAAAATATTTCCAAAAATACCCACCTATGATAATGGCACCACTCCCAATATGTAAGCAAGAAGAGACTTCTTTATATCTCTTTTAGCTCTCAGAATCATAGTTTTAGTTAAACTTTTAATGTTGAGATAGTTATAGATCACATGCAGTTACAAGAAATAATACATTTTACCCAACTTACCCCAATGATAACATCTTGCAAAACTTGAGTAGAATATCACAACCAGGGTATTATACTGATAGAGTCATGACACAGAACATTTCTATTACCAGAGGATTCCTCATGGTGCCCTTTTATAGACATAAACATTTTCCTCCTGTCCCCAACCCCTCCTGCTTTCCAGCTAGCACTAACCTGTTTTCCATTTCTATTACTTTGCAATTTGAAGAATGTTATATAAATGGAATCATGCAGTATGTAACCCTTTAAGACTTGCATCTCTTCAATAAACACAATTCTTTGGAGGCATCCAGGTTGTTGCATTTGTCAGTAGTTTATTCCTTTGTATTTCACCAGTAATAATCCATGGTAAAAATGTAGTATGTTTTTTTTTTTTTTTTTTTTTTACCATCTACTTCTTAAAGGACATCTGGGTGGCTTCCAGGTTGGGGTTATCATGAATAAAACTAGTAAAAACTTTGTGTTCATGTTTTTGTCTAAACACGCATTTTCATTTTTCTGGGATAAATGCCCCCAAGAGAGCAATTTCTGGTCAAATGGTGGTTATATATTTATTTTTAGGAACACCTGTCAAAAGTGACCTAGAGAAGCCATACCATTTTGCATGTTCATCAACAATGTATGAGTGATCCAGTTTCTCCTCATCCTAGCCAGCATTTTTTTAACTATTTTTTATTTTAGCCATTCTGCTAGGTGTGTTTCCTCATTGTGGCTTTATTAAATTGTGTTGTTTTATTAAGGATTTTATTGATCTATTTCAGAGAGAGTATGTGTTCACGCATGCACACAATGCCGGGGGGTAGGGGGCCAAACAAAAGGGGAGGCAGATGGACAAGCAGACTCCACAAGGATCATGGAGCCCAATGCAGGCTCCATCTCACCACCCTGAGATCATGACCAAAGCCAAAACCAAGAGTCAGAAGCTTCACCCACTGAGCTACCCAGGTGTCCCTAAATCGTGTAATTTTTAATCTTAATGAACTTAATGCAAATCTGTGATTTCTCGTTGTATTCTGGAGGGTTTTCCCACCTTCTCAAATTTTTCAACTATTTTTTTCTATAAATTATAAAGTTCATGTGCTTTTAAAATTTATTTCATGCATTTGTACGCTAATGATATTAACTCTTCATCCTTAAATTCTTTTCCTGATTTCACTGAAATTACTTGAGCAAGTAAATGCTCTAGTCTTCTTTCTTTCTTTTTTTTTTTTTAAGGTTTTACTTATTTATGTGAGAGAGAGAGAGTGAGAGAGAGAAAGCACAAGCTGGGGAAGCATAAGGAAGAGGGAGAAACAGACTCCCCATTGATCACACAGGCTGGTGCAGGACTCAATTCCAGGACCCGGGATTATAACCTAAGCAGATACTTAACTGACTGAGCCACCTAGGTACCCCATGTGTTAGTGTTCTTATAAAATTTCTTATAAGAACTTTCTTATAAAAGTTCTTATAAAATTTCCATTTCTTTTTCTTTTTTTTAAAGATCTTATTTATTTGTTTGTTTATTGGGGGTGGGGCAGAGCAGAGGGAGAGGGACAAGAAGATGCCACACTGAGTGCTAAGCCCACACAGGGCTCAATGCCACAACCCTGAGATCATGACCTGAGCTGAAATCAAGAGTCGGGCACTTAACCAAATGAGCCATCCAGGCACCCCTCCATTTCTTCTTCCATAATCAGGGATCAAATAATTTTCTGCCCCCTTGGTCTGATCCAAAAAAATTCACTGATGAGATAAAGGCAGCGGAAAGGTCAAGACAAAAGATGACCTTCAGTAAGAAAGAAAGCCATTTTAAAAATCCACCCAGGAAATATTCCCATATCAGATGGGGTGGCGGGGGAGAGGGGGTGGACGATGCCTGAAGCTGTTGCAGGCTGTTCACCCTGCAAGTACATTTTACACCAAGGTGTGCATTCACAGCCAGTAACAGTAACTCAAAACCCTGTGAAGGTCAGTCTCAGAAAATCTTAACAAGGCCTGAGATTATTCTTAAGGGCTGCTGTCCATATACACAGCTTGCTCTCTAGATGAAACCAGATGAAAGAACACCTGGAAACTCAACAAAGGTGAAACCGTCTGAGCTAGGACTCTGGGCTGTGGGCTGAGTCTACCCTTCAGACTCAGAGAAAGATAACGTTTGCCAGAAAAGATCCCAATTCTCTCAGGAAAGAGCAAACACTTCCAGCACGGTGAGATTCAATGAAACATCCATCCCTCTGAACCACATTTACCTGTGGAAGGCAAGAATTTACCCATAAAAGCAAATCTTTTTTTTTTCTCAGCTAGAGGAAGCCACCTTCCAGAGTATTCCAAGCAAGGCCAGAATCCCCACACCCTCAGACTCCTGACATTTTGATGTTCATTAAGGCCAGAGGTTGGCAAACAAAGGGCCACAAGCCAAGAGCAACCTACCACCGTGTTCTTGTACAGCCTGTGAGCTGAGACAGATTTCACATTTTAAAATGGTAGGGAAAAAAAAAAATCAAATGATGAACAATATTTCATGAAACATGAAAACTATATGAAATTCAAATTTCAACATCCATCAATAATGTTTTGTTTTATTTTTAGAAAGCATTTATTATTGTCTGTGGCCACTCGGGGGGTTACAACACAATCGTTGTGACAGAGACCAAAAGCCTAAATTACTTACTATCTGACCTTTTAAAAAAATGGAAAAAAAAAATGGATGACCCCTGATCTAGGCCATCCTCCCACACAATCTTTTTATAGACCCAGTAAACCATCATCTTGCTTTGTGCTTCACGCCTGTCATGGCAGGGAGTTCATCACTTCACAAGCAGGCCTCTAACTTTGACAGCAACAATCATCAAAATTATCATTATTTTGAACTCAAATCTCCAACCCACTGGGCCTAATTATGCTCTATTAAAATGACCTAGAATAAGTCTACTCCTTTCAAGCATGAAGGCAAAATGAAATGAGAAGAAAATTCTTTGTTAATACTACACGCATGAGGTGTTGTGTGCTGCTCCACATGAAGAGAATAAGAGCATGTAAGAGCTGGTTACCTCCGAGACTCACCAAGTCCCATCAAGCATGCTGCTGCCCTTGGCTCCTTGCAGGGGCCAAAGCTGTGGTTCTGGAGGAGTTACAGACAGTGATTTGGGCAATGTCAGGTGAGCCCCTGTGGAGCAGAATGGCCGGCATGCTGGCATCCCAGTTTTCTCAATGGTACATCTGCAGTAACTGAATTCTGGTTATTTAGCCTTCTGTACCCAGCATTTTCACTCCTCAGCCTATAAACTTGTCTAAAGGAAGCAATAAGTATTTTTAAGTTATAAGGGTGGGGTGGCTCAGTTGGTTGAGCACCTGACTCTTGATTTCAGCTCAGGTCCTGATCTCACTGATTGTGGGATTGGACACCCCCCCACCCCCGCCGCCATTAGCTCCATGCTCAGTAGGAAGTCAGCTTGTATATTCTTTCTCCCTCTCCTTCTGCCCCACCCCCTGCTCATATATGTGCATGCACTCTCTCTCTCTTTCAAATAAATAAATCTTAAAAAAATAAATAAATAAAAGTTGTAAGGGAAAACTGACAATTTTATCTATGGTTCTTTTTTTTTTTTTTTTAGATTTTATTTATTTATTTATTTATTTTTTGATTGGATTTTTTATTTTTTATAAACATATTTTTATCCCAAGGGGTACAGGTCTGTGAATCACCAGGTTTACACACTTCACAGCACTCACCAAAGCACATACCCTCCCCAATGTCCACAATCCCACCCCCTTCTCCCAAACCCCCTCCCCCCAGCAAAAAGAAAAAAGAACCATAGATAAAATTGTCAGTTTTCAGGTCTTCATGAGGACAACTTAAAGAAGTTTCTCAGGACCTTTCAGTAAAAGCAAGCCTTCATTTTCTATCCACAACAATTATATCAACAATGTACCTCTTTGACAAAGTTGCTTCTTCACTGTTGCACTTTCCCATTCTTTTCTACCTTGGATAATCTCCCAGATAAACTAACAGTACTCAAATCCTTTGTCCTACTCTTTGCTCTCAGGATAAATGGAGCCAAAAGACTTAGATTAATATCAAGTTCTGAATGGGATCTTAGAGCTATTTCTGTCCAGATTTTCATAAACATAGGGACCTTTGAATTATCAGGCTATAAATAAGTTCTAAATGGAGGGGGCAAAAGCAAAAAGTAGAAATTTTTATGTTTGATTTTTAATCATGATTAATTGACTTTATTGATTATTAAAAATACTAACATTAAAAAAAAAAAAAGTTGTAAGGGAAACTCAGGTATCCTCTTATTCACTGTTGAGCGAAGAGAATTCTGTGAGCCAGCACTGTCAGTGTTCTGAGAGCTTGATAAAATTGTAGAAACTCAGGCTCACGCAGATCTTCTGAATTAGAATCTGCCTTTCCGCAGGAACATTATATAATGGAATCATGAAGTATACATCCTCTTGAGATTGGCTGTTTTCACTCAGCATAATTTGAGGTTTATCCAGTTTTGGGCTTTTTTGTTTGTTTGTTTGTTTTCTGTGTATTAAGAATCTGTGCCTTTTTGTTATTGAGGGGTATGGTTACTATGGATGTACCACAGTTTGTTTTACCATCCACCCATTGAAGCACATTGAAAGACAAATATTTATTTAAGAATATATGTGTACGTATTTTAACTAAACGGCTTACTAGCATTAAGCATGAAAAGATTCAGCTCAGAGCCTGTTGGTTATGGATTAGGGTTTGATTTCCAAGAGTACTAGTTTTGAATAAAGAGAGAGAAACAGAATGAGGCAGCCTACCAGGTTACCCCATGAAAGGTATGATCATGACTTCTCCTGGATATTTGTAGATGCTGCTTAGGAAAGCGAAATCAGAACCAGGATTTGAGGCACTAAATTTACACTTGAGGCTCCCAATGTACAGAATGGCCATGGATTAGCTATATAGTTATCCAACTTTTCCATGCATATATAGCATTCCTGAAATAACATAATTAGAGCAATGGAGAGTAGGTTAGTGGTTGATAGGGATTGGGTATGGGGGAGAGGATGGGTATGGCTGTAAAAGGAAAATAAGGGGCATGTGGGTAGCCCAGTTGGCTGAGTGTCTGACTCCTGGTTTTAGCTCAGGTTGTGATCTCAGGGTCATGGGATCAAGCCCTGTGTTAGGCTCCATGCTCAGTACAGGGTCCGCTTAAGACTCTTTCTCTTTCTCCCTCTCCCCACACCCCCTCCCTTTAAAATAAATAAATACATAAATAAAAATTTTTGTAAAAATGGATAAATAACATGAGAGGATCATATGGGGATAAAAGTTTTTCTGTACTTTGATTATGGTAGTGGTTATACAGAGTTACACTAGTGAGAAAACTGCATGGAGCTAAACACACAAATGCGTGTGCACACACCCATGTGCAAGCCTGACTGATGAAATTGGAATAAGCTTTACGAATTGCACCAACAGTAATCTCCAGACTTTGGAGTTAATAGTTAATGCAATAGTTAATGCAAGTTGCAAGTGTTGGGGGGAGGCCCAAGGAAGAGTACACAGAACCTTGGTGCACTTTTCTTGTCAACTTCCTGTGAATCTGTGATTATTTCACAATAAAAGGTTAAAACAAGAAAGTTTCCAAGATGCATTAACATCAGGAGGTATAAATGAGCAAATCAACAAAGAGAACATTATCCACAATAGGAGGGAAGCAGGGCCCTTTCAATTGAAAATGTGTTTTCTCTATTTTTTATCGCAAACTATTTCTAAGATTCCATTGGCTATAACTCTGTCCTCTAATTTGCCTGGTTTCTAACTAGATGTAGTCTTGGCATTTGGATAATGAGGAGACATTTTAAGTTTCTGATAACTATATGTAAGATATGACTACATAATAAATCAAATGTCAAAGATCTAGAAACATTTCTTAAGGATAAATCTTGTCTTTCTGTAAAGGTGCAAAAATTCATCATGACTCACACATAATTCTTTGATCTAAGACATTTATTTGGGGCTGAAAGAATTAAAAACACAGTCATGGGACTATGAGGTCAAGATCTTCACATGATAGGTCCTGCCCCCACCTCCTGCATCTCAGAATTTTTTTTCCTTAAGAGCCGTCTTAACTAATGTGAAAACAGGCCATGCATTTTAACACAATCGCCACTTTTGCCCTTGCACGTGTAATTACTCGAATTTTAGTTTTAATTCTCCCTCTCTCTTGCTGTAATTATGAGAACAATTAAGTGTCAGAGTTCAGAGCCTCTCAATTTTAAGAAGAGAAGAGCCAAAATGAATTTCTCTTCCTGCCTCGAAATACCAGTTGCTAAAACAGCTGCAACTAACATTTTCATAGTGCTTTGCAACTGATAACACACTTTCACTTAGAAAGATCCATTCAGGGGTCAACTTAGACAGTACTGAAAATGGTATTAAAAGCTACTAAAGTAGGAACAGAGAATTGCATGGACATTTGCCCACGAATCAGCAAAAGCCTGTCTAGGTACATCTGAGTCCACTGACTCCAAGGAAAACCAGGACACCCCACCCTTTGCCACAATCTCTCGTGCTAATGCTTTTGAACTTAAAATCATGGCCACCATCACTCTCCAAGAGAACTTGTATGTGTACTGAGCTTTGAGAAAATAAATTAAAGGTATGAATCAGGACTTGAATCTGCCAAACCACTGTAAAAGCTAATGGCTTGAGTTTGGGTGAGCCAGAGTCCACCCAGTGAGATAGGGCGTCCCACTTATTGATTGTAAAATCTACCCATTGACCAGCTTCTTGGTTCCTGTGACTCCTAGGAAACAGGGCAGTGTAGTTCTATGGGGTCCAGAATACATGTATTTACTGAATTCTCAGTAAGCATGTGCTTTGGGAAAAGCAACCGTTATCCAAGGCTGTAAGGGATATTGAAATGGGTTGAATCCAGAGCCAACCTAGAACCCAAATACAAAAGTTCAAAAGGACAAATGGTAATTTCACTAAATTAGAAAGGGGTAAGAAACAGGAAAAAAATAAAAATAAAAAGCAAGAGTGGATAGGGGCACACAGCTCTGAAATCAAGCAGCAAGGTGCAGCGTGTCCATGAGGAATGACTGGGGCATTCCCTAGGGCAGACAGTTTTCTGCTGCCATCTTTTGTGGACCATGCTGAATGTAGGGAAGCTGGGTGAGCAATAAGATCAGAAGGATCTTTGTAGTTATTTTGTTGATAATAATGTAGTTATTTTCCTCAAGCGCCTTAGAGTACAGTGGAAAAGTTAGATGCATTCACTGGTAATAAACACAAGCATACAGGTGTAGGGGGTAAGCCTTCCCAAAGAAACAATGGCCCTGAGGGAATGGCCTTCTAAGAGTCCCTAAATCAAAACCAACTTTTCCCATGGGAAAAAGAAAAGTTGGTTTTGATTTAGGGACTCTTAGAAGGCTTTGAGGAGAAGAAGCGTTTAAAGTGGATTTTTTTTTTAAGATTTTATTTATTTATTTGACAGAGAGAAATCACAAGTAGATGGAGAGGCAGGCAGAGAGAGAGAGAGGGAAGCAGGCTCCTTGCTGAGCAGAGAGCCCAATGTGGGACTCAATCCCAGGACCCTGAGATCATGACCTGAGCCGAAGGCAGCAGCTTAACCCACTGAGCCACCCCGGTGCCCCTAAACTGGATTTTTATAGATAGCATTTTAAGAAGCAGAGAAGTGGGAAGACAAATTCTGAGAGAAGGAAAAGCATGATCGAAAACAAGAAAGGTAAGAATATATGAAGACTCCTTGCAATGTGTTATTTGAATATAAAGAGAGCAACTGGCCTCATGGGTCTGTGGGCCTGGAAAGAGGGTGGGCAGTCCAAACTGGACCATTGTGGGCTTTACCTCAAAGGGAAATGACTGCATGGTAGAAACTATGGAGAACAGAAGAGGGGAAGAATGGAGGCAAAATGTCAGTGAGTAGAATGTGTCAAAGAGAGGTCATGAGGTTCTTGACCAGATGTGTTCAAGAACCTGCAGAATTGGGTGACTGGAGGCAAGTCAGTGGAAAAAAAAGTCAAAGATATTGTTGAGATTTCTAACCAATATCACTGGAAGATGGTGGTACTGCTCAAAAAGTATTAGTACTAGGATATTATGAGATGGTTTTAAATATTCTTTTTCTTTATGTCAAATGATTCATATCAAAAATAGACATTTCTGGGGGCGCCTGGGTGGCTCAGTTGGTTAAGCCGCTGCCTTCGGCTCAGGTCATGATCCCGGGGTCCTGGGATCGAGTCCCGCATGGGGCTCTCTGCTCAGTGGGGAGCCTGCTTCCTCCTCTCTCTCTGCCTGCCTCTCTGCCTACTTGTAATATCTCTCTGTCAAACAAATAAATAAAATCTAAAAAAAAAAAAAAATAGACATTTCTGTTACTCTGAAAATCACATAGAGATTATTTATAACTTTAAGTCATTTCCCATATTAATTTGGTTGGATTCTTTAGGTTGAATTTATTAGAAGAGTAGCCTGGGATTTGGGAAGAATTTGGGTCCCAAGACACATGATTTATTGAGAGTGCTCTTAGGAGAAATTCATAAGGGAGGGAAAGAAGCAGGTGGGATAAGGAAACTAGTTATCAAGTTCCAGCCTCAGCTTTGGTCCCATGGGAATGTCTTGAACATGGATAGCATCACAGAATTGGTCTCAATTTGAGGTAAAAGGATCAACTTTTTGACCCCTGAATCCATCAGTCCTTGACTTCAGGCTGTCCTGGGGCTAAGCATAGAAGCCTAATTACCTGGGTTTGAAGGTTCCCATTACCTTAGGGCAATTCTCTGAAGAATGGAGCAGGTGTGAGCCTTTAGTGGCCAACATTCACAGCAGCTGGGCATGGTGTACCATCTTAATATGAGGAACCTAGATGGGGTACCTTTACTGCCTACTACCTATGAGTTTGGGTATTCACCTTAGATAACCATATATATCCTAGGCTTTTATAAATGAAGGATATTTTGGTAACTTATTATTTCTTTAATTGTCCCCTGTCTCCCCAACTGAGGATGAGCTGGAAGAGAATATATTCCAACTCACATCTCTAAATGGGACACTTTGGACCAAGTCCTTTGAGAGCAAGAATATTGCCAAGAGAGTGTTGAGTTCTCTGAAACTTCTCCCATTTTTAACCGCAGCTTCTGTCTTCCCCACAGAATATCATGATCAGAACATATGCTTGTCTGAATTCATGGGCCATGATCTTTGTTGCCTAGTAACATTTTAGCTTAACCATCCATTGAGTTCAAACTACAGGAAACATCTGAGCACAGAAGTAGAATGAGCACTGGGTAAGTGCCCAGGCTTTGGTGCTGAAATTCTGAATCAACAAAGACCATCTGTAAGAAGAAAAATTTTTAGATGAGCTCTGTAGAGTTTATAAACAAGAGTGAATGATTTTCAGGGAAAGTGGCTTCTAAACAAGAATCAATGAAGGTTAGTAGTTGGATTTATTTATTTAATGAGCTTGTGAGTTTCTGAAACATGACCATAGAAAATAGTCTGTTCAGGTTTGTTGATTAAGCAAGAAAGTTTTAAAAACTACTCAAAAGAAAAAAAAAAATGAGGTTGTATCACAAGGCCACAGGAAGAAGTTTGAAGGAACTCCTGAAGGCCAGATCTAAGACAATTGGAGCACCAAGATATTTAAGGAAGTTAATCTTCGAGTCTATACCAAAAGTAGGTGGACAAATTAATAAATAAACAGCAGGAAAGGAATGCTCAGAAAGAATGCTGATTACTGGATGGCAGATGCAGCAGATGAAATGTAGTTAGAAAATCATTATTATTTTTTAAAGATTTATTTATTTATTTATTTGAAAGAGAGAGAGAGAGAGCATGCACATGCATGAGCGGAGGGAAACACAGAGGGAGAGGATCTTTAAGCAGACTCCCACTGAGCAGGGAGCCCAATGTGGGCTCAATCTCACACCCCTGAAATCATGACCTGAGCCAAAATCACAAGCCAGATGCTCAACCAGCTGAGCCACACAGGCAGCCCTGAAAATCATTATTTTGCAACCATCATAGCAAATATAGGATCAGGCAAGAATTATCAGAGTTATATTCATGGAGAAATATTGTTGAGGAGCAAGATAGTTGCATGGTCTTAAGTGTCTTCAACAAACTTTTATTAGTTGCAAAGGAAGTTTATTAACTATACTGTAAGGAAATTGAACAATCCCTTAGTGGGGAAAAATCTGGACAATACCTTCATTGATCAAAATCAACATGACTAACGAGGAGCCAGTGGACAAAGTATGTATCCTAATGTGATATCATGACAAGGGCCCAATATCCCCAATGCAGTATTCTAGCTGAGAAGGCACAGCCTCAATCTAGGGATGAGGAACTTTCAGAAATCCCCATATGAGGATTATTCCAATAAAGGAGGCAGTTGTGTTATTCAAAATTGTCGATGTCATAACTAAAAAGATAGGCTGAGGAACAGTTCCAGATGAAAGAAAACTAAAAAGATATGAAAATTAAGTGAAATATGTGATCTTAGATGGCCTCCTATACTAGAAGGAAAATAATGCTATACATGTCCTGAAATTCACAAGTGACCGTGGTTATTTAAAGAATGTCCTCATCCTTAGGAAACCTTGAATTCTTAGATTTATACTTAGATTCAACCTTAGATTCATACTTAAGAATCTAGGGGGTGAAGAGTTATAATGTATGCAACCTACACCCTAATGGTTTATAAAAATCAGTTTATACATGTATGTATGCATGCATATGCATATTTAGAATGAGAGAGAGGAGAAAAGGCAAATAAACAAATTAAGTCAAAATGTTAACAAAAGATAAATCCGGGTATTCCAGCAGGTTTTCTGTAAGTTTTTAGACAGAAATGTCTTTATGTTAAGATGCTTTAAAAAAAAAAATAGGGCAACTCAGTACAAATATACCAATACTGTTATCTCAAAATGAGTCTCTGCCAGCTGAACAAAATGGAGGCCATTCCTTGTCACTTGACTCCAGCAAGCACCAGTGACCTGGCCTGCACACCTCTACTGATGCTTCTACTGTGACTTCTCAGCTCTCAAATGTTCCCGCTCTGATCACTTGGCCCACCAGACATAAAATGATATGCCTAATAGAAGCACAGTTAGTGTGGTGCCCCCTCTCTGTTCTAAGGTCCCTTGTTGACTAGCGATTACAGATCAAATTCATTTGCTTGACCTTCAAGACCCTCCAAATATGACCCCAATTGGTATTCCTTTCTAATTTCTACTGGCATCTGTGACAAAATGCTGTGTATTAGAATACAAGGCTTAGGGTCAGAAAGACCCTGAATGGGGCGCCTGGATGGCTCAGTGGGTTAAGCCTCTGCCTTCAGCTCAGGTCATGATCTCAGGGTCCTTGGATCGAGCCCCACATCGGGCTCTCTGCTCAGCAGGAAGACTGTTTCCCCCCCTCTCTCTGCCTGCCTCTCTGCCTATTTGTGATCTCTGTCTGTCAAATAAATAAATAAAATCTTAGAAGAAAAAAAGAAAGAAAGAAAGAAAGACCCCGAGTTCTCACCTAGCCTCCAAACTTCTGCGTGATATAAGGCAGATTCCTCAACCTCTCTCAATTGCATTTTCTTCCTTTCACACACACACACACACACACACAGAGTGACCAGGACCCCAGTTCATCAGTTTCCCAAGTCTACAATAATTGCCATTCCTCGATTCTCTACAGAAGCTTCTTCTGACTGACATTTCCTCATCCTTAACTGTTTTTCTCTGTGAGAGCATTCTCTGATCTAAACTCAATCTCATACCTTTTGCGGAGATTTTCCATCTTCCCCACACATTTGCAATTGCCTTCCCTTCCACATTCTCATAGCCCTTTGGTCAGATCTCTATTATGAATTCAGCTTTTATTCCCCATCTTCATCTCAGTATTGGACCAAATGAGTTCTCAGTATGGGTGGGTTCAAAACACATGGGCCCTCCTGTGAAGCACTGGGGGGACAGTGCTTACTATTGTATATACTAAGTACCTATATAGTATCATCTCCCACTTTGGATTACACATTGATTTAGGGTGGTGGCCATGTCTTCAGGTATCTATTTGAATTCCCCACAGGACATGCAGCACAGTGCAGTGGGTCCTGTGCCCTCAATTTCGGTGAAATTATAGTAACCATAACGATAATACTAGCTAATGCTTACTAAGCATTTACTACATTCCTGATTCTGTTCTAGGTACTTTATACCTATTAAAACAGTTAATCCTCACAATGATTACATGAGGTACGTACACTTTATTACTAGTCCCAGTTTCCAGAGAGGGAAACTGAGACACAAAAAGGCTAAATAATCTGCCGAAGTCAGGAAAGCAGCATAGCCAGGAATGAAGCCCACGTAGCTGAGCTCCAAACCTCACTCTCTGAAACATTCCTCTGCACCCTTTATCCTCAGACTGTATTGGAAACTTTACATCTGAAGGATAGCAGACTGGCCCTGTGAGAGCAAAGAGAATGTCCCCAAACAGGGAAGAAGCCTGTAATCAAAAGTTTCAATGCCACAGGGCAGCCATCCCACCTGGTCACTCTCAGGAGATTATGTTTTTTTACTCAGTGTCTTTCCAGCAAGAACACTCTGCTTTCTTCCTTCCCCCAAGTCAAAAGCTACTGACTGACTACCAGTTTATATTTGGAAGCCCTATATCTTTGATACCTTACCCGTAGCCACCTCCTCGATTGGATTTTACCGTGACAATGCTGTATGAGTAACTCCCCAAATCTCAGTGGCTTACAACCACAAATGCCTACTTTTCTTGTTTTCCTCTAAAGATCAGCTGTGGGGAATACCCGGGTGGCTCAAGCCTCTGCCTTCGGCTCAGGTCATGATCCCAGGGTCCTGAGATCAAGCCCCACATCGGGCTCCCTGCTCAGTGGGGAACCTGCTTCCCCCTTTCTCTCTCTGCCTGCCTCTCTGCCTACTTGTGATCTCTGCCTGTCAAATAAATAAATAAAATCTTCAAAAAAAATAAAGATCAGCTGTGGTTTGGTCACTCTTGGTCAGGTTTACCTTGGTTTGAGTGGGCAGGGCTGGACTTGGCTTTAGATCACATTCACCTCTGTTCCATGTGTTTTCATAAATTTGAAACCAGATAAATGCCAAAGACAAGTACTTCACAGAAGAAACAGTAGAGCAAAAGAGAGTAAATTAACTATAGACCATATTTAAGTCCTCTGCCCATGATACGTCTGCTAATCGCCATTGGCAAGCGCATGTTGTATGAACCCATAATGACCAAGCATAGGGATTCATACTCTGCCTACTTTACTGAGAGGGAAAATTGTGTGACAAAAGAGCATGGAACTAAAACTATATTTTAGGAAGCACTGGAAAAGTGGGAAGGGTAATCCAATCTACAGAACTCTCCAGTGTCCCAGAGACAGCAAGGCAGGGGTTCCTAACACAAACAGCATCAGGAATAGCTCAAAGTCTGGCTTATCCCCCGGGCTCCAATGTGGACTCAGCCCCAGCCGTCATCTGGTAGTGGATGGATGAGACCACATCACAAAGGATGGGCAGAGAACATACTCGTGTATGATGTACCTACTTCAGAAAAGTCATGTTCCCCCAATCTGATTAAGTGAGGTATAGTGATGTGATTATCCAACAAATGGCTATTGTGCTTGGAACTCCAACACTGACTTGATGCTGTTGAGTCCCAAAGAGAAGTGGTACGTCAGGGACCATTTGACCTCTCTGGGAAGACAGGACTAACACACTTGTGATACTTCCTGAACAAGCCAGTGTGTGATTAAGTTCTCAACCACACAGAGGAGCTCCTAGAGAAAAGGACAGTATTTTATAAAGTGATAATTGCACAGCAGGAAGCACATGCAGAGAAAGCCTTGGGGAGTTGAGAGCTTTGAAAGAGGACCTTGAATGTCCTATAGATAGAAGGAGCAGATAGAAGAATGTGAGATACACATTTCCAGAGAGGATAAGCAGATGAGTCAGGAGAGACCGGGGGGGGGGGGGGGCAATAATAGTGTGGGATATTCTATTCTAGGATTGTCATTTCATAGAGTTTTAGAAAATCGTATTCCAGGAGCAAGGGAGGGATAAAGGAAATTGGTCTGAACCGACAAATAACTTGGCTGCCCTGGTCTGAGAGAAATTCCTGAACTGTCTTTTAGACTCAAGTTCTATTTTCTGTGTTATTTTTTTTTACAGCTTCAAACCCCTTCACTTTCTGACTAAAGTGTGTGGAAAGAAATGAAATTTAAATGATTCAACATATGTCACCCAGGACTACTGGGCCCTGCCGTTCTTTTTTAAAGACAACCCCCAGGAGACTTTCTATTTTCAGTTTGAGCAGATTTCCATTTCAACCAGACCTAACAGGGATGATACTTTTCCCTTCTCTCCCATTCAGCGTGGGAGCCAGTTGGGATTCTTTAGAAGATCTGCTGTGTTGCTGAGTGTCTTGGAAGAATGCAGCATTGCTGTAGATCCGACTGAACCAATAAATCATGACCTGGACACAAAGGCCATTGTGCCCTCCTGCTTATCACCAAGAAAAGGAAATGCAGGGCCATTTCTTTCTTCCTTCGTGGCAATGTAGCACCAAAGGGGTTACCATATGAGGAGGAAGAATTAAGAGCCGAAAGCTGGATATTTTTCTAGCTTGAGTTAGAATTTGACTTTGGGATGATAAATGTCATTACAGAGAATTTTAGTGCTTGTCCCAATCTGGTTCTAGGAGCATAGGAAGATTAAGCATCCCTACTCTGTTGCTGCGGGGTGGTTATATTTGACTGGTTCTGGTCAATGGACTGAGACATGGATGAAGCTGGGAAGGACCCACTCACATTTCTCCAGTGCCTCATCCTCTGCCTGTTGAAAAAGAAAGCATGGAAGGAGGAAGGAGGCATGCTGTTGGTGCAGCAAAGAGTGGTGCCCCATCAGCCCGAACCACCAAGTTATTGTATGGAGAACAGCTGTCCTGAAGGATTTCCTGGACACTCGGAGGACATTGCCTAAACAAGAAAGATCGCTTTGCTATAGGTAGTCGCTAAAATTCCAGAATTGTTTGTTACCAGTTTGACCTAGCCATGCTGACTAATAAAAGCTAACCCATATCTACAAGGCTCTAAAAACAGTAAACTTGATTTAGGCTAGAGTAGTTAAGACTGGACAAAATAGAGCCCAGGGCAGAGATGTTTGAGCAGCATGAAGTACCCCTAAGCTCCAGTGTGGGTTTTACTCATAGGTGAATCCCTTGCCATCTCATTTAAAACCTAACAGTTCTTACTTTACACAAAATTCTAACACAGCTTCTCCTTTCCTCTCTTGCTTAAAGCAGAACATTAGAAATGAGAGTGTTCAGAGACACACTTACAGCAACAAACAGAGATAGCTGAAGTTCATCAGTTTGGGTGTTTTTGTTGCATTCTCAGTCCTGAATTAGTTTCCTGTGACTTTCTGAAATGCCATTTAGTCCGTATCTTGGCAATGATTGCTTAATGCCTTCTCTGTGACCCACCACCCTGTGATGCAAAACATTACCTAAAGAGGATATGGTGGAAAGAATATCAGAAGCATGGTGCTGTTGACAAGAAGCCAGTGCAAGCTCGTTAGCTTGAACATATACTCTGGCTTCTTACCACTGGCCTCCAGCTTTGGATCTGAGTGTAGACACAGAACATGTAAGGGGCTAGAAGGCATCAGCTTCTTATTCCTGAAGAAGAGTATGATTTATAGAAGCAAATTCATTATACAAATGTGGACATAGAGCAGCCCTGTCTAGTATTGCAGGCTTCACTTCTTTGGGCATGGACTCATGAGGACTCATTTCTAAAGTTAATTCTACCTGCAATTAATAATGGCAGGTGTATAGAACTACAGTTCTTTGATTGCCATTTTCTCCCGTACACTTGAACGAAGAACAAAGTTGACAAGTGATGCCTGGGGGAGATATCTCCCCCAGAAGGAAGGAAGCTAACAGATGACACTATGCTATAGCCATTAGTCATTTATAAAGCCATGTCTAGTTGTTCATAACCTACCTCTATAGGCCATCCAAATCCTATGGTTTATTATGTAATCATCCATCATTTTTCCATATCTGAAGCCAAGCAAGGAGGGAGTGACTGATAGAGAAACTAGGGTGAATTTAATTTTCTAACCAGTTATCTCTCTGAATGGAGGCATTTCTTATGAAAGTGCCTTGAACCTTAAGAAGATGGGTGCCTGTTTCCCTGGCCAGTCTATCTTCCAGAATTGTGTCTGAACATGTCTCGCCTCTGAGTGCTGCTGGTTATGTTTAGCAACCAGGAGTTTGGAGAGTTTGCTATGAGGATGCATGAGGTTGATCTATGTCGGGTAACAAAGTAAGACATGCTAGAGGTCTCTACCTCTCAGTGACTCCTGTTGAAGGATCCTCGGTAAAAAGAGTCCATACCGAATTGGGAAACGTTCACAGAGAAAGCATTTAATAGTGACCAATTCTTTCACAAATTTGGTAAAGTCAAAGCTACCTACCCCTGCCACAAGAAGGATCAGAGCTCTGCAGTGATCATTTACAACGTGGGCTGTCAGACCCAATCCTTGGTGAGCACGGTTAAAAGTAATGAACTTGCAGACAGGGTCTTTATCTCAGTTGTACCCTTCTCTATCACTTAGAGCAAATGGTCAAGCTGAAAGGATGGGATTTCAAAGTGGATCTGTGGATGCTACTAGCAACTCCACTCTGATTTTCCAGAGTACGATTCATCTGGCATCAGAACAAATTTACTAATAGCTTAGGACTTGTCTTTATGTAGAATTAAACAATGAGATAAAATTAAAAATAAAAGATAAAGCGGGTATAAAGAGATATTTTTCTCTCTGATCTACCCATTTTTACTAGGGAATTGCCTTTTTTTTTTTTTTTTTAAAGAATCCTGGAGGTGAAATCAAATAATTTCCTGCTGTAGTAACTGAGTCACACACAGTTCATCTTTTCTTGCAAACTCAACAATGCATAGATCTGATTGAGGAATGAGCATCTGCTCACTTTTGAAGAACTTCCTCCTAATGTATAAGAGTTAAAAAACCATTAAAAATAACAACTTAGTCTCACATGGCAGATATTTTGCTTATTTTTGAGGGGCCACAAAATGAAGGATTTAAACACTGTATTTTTATTGTCTCAAAGCTTCGAAAGTAGAGTCATCTCCTATTTATGCTCCTAAAGGTACAATATCAAGGTCTGTCATTTGCTGGTAAAAAAGGTTGGAAGACTAACATGGAAGCAGTGGGTAATGGTACTTTTCTTTTAGGAAACCAGAGCCACTGAGAGGGGTGTATCACTAATGAGATGTTGTTGAAGACTGATTCTTCCCTGTCCAAGTGATTCTGATATAACACTTGTGGAAGAAGACAGTTGAGTGAGTGTAATATGAGTTTGTGTATAAGGAAGAGGTGAAAGTGTTGAGATATTTCCCAAAATTATTATGTGTGACTACTTAGGTTTGTTGACTCAAAACTCATCTACCCACACAACTAGTAGCACTGCAATTTATCAGAATATGTGAGTATTCCTACCAGTCTCTGTAGGTCTGTTTACAGTTTCATTGTTACCAAAAAGTCACTTTCTATATGAGAATGCTAGAAAGGAGACAACCCAGACTGTTCTTGGCCAACATTTACTGTCCTCATTATACTGGCGCTCTGACCTTGAATTTTTCTAGTTTGGCTCTTTCCCTGAATTCAGGGCCCCTGGATGTTGGGGGAATCTATGTACACTAAAATTCCATGAAACATGTGCTAGTTTGGGTGTATGCCAGTGTGTGTGCGCACACGTTTCTGACAACAGGGTCCATAGCTTTCATCTTGGTCTCAGACTGGTTTTGTAACACTAGTTCCAAAGAATGATAAGGAACACCAGCTACAAAGGAATGTCTTCTACAGTAAGCACCCAGCTCGACAACACATTTGCCTTTTCTCGTCCTTTCAAAGTCTCTTTGTGGATGTAGGTTCATCCCCGTCCCACTCCAGGTTCCCCCCTGTTTCTTCTCTTTCCCTCGTTTTCTTCTCCTGCGTGAAGCATCCTCCCTTATGAATCACATCTGAGTGGTCTCTGATGGAATTATTCCCTCATAGGTGTTAACTGCAGGATATAGGATCTCTTCCAGCATTCTTTAGCTTGACATTTTAAAACAAAGTGAGAGCTTAGATTGAACAAACAAAAGTGACAGAATTTCAGACACTAGGGTCTCTTGTTTGAAATTACTTATGTGCCCCTCACGGCACCTTTCCCCTCCCATAAGCAAGTGACAATACCGTGCCTCTTACATGTGTGGATGATTCCAAACAAGCCATTTTCTTAAACTACGGGAAGTCACCAAGAGGACACATTCTAGTTCAACAGGAGAAACAGCAGCCAAACCTGCTGAGAAAGTAAATATGCGTTGGCTGATTCTCGTATGAATTTGTAATCTGATCATGTAGTCTTCTCTCTAAGTTGTACAATTATACCTCTTCAGCAACCTCAGACTGTTGAAGAACCCATATCAGTGTCCTCTCTACAAAGAGAAAAGGGCAGAGTGTGGCCAGAATTTCTTATCTTGCTTTTTCTAAAACACAGAAGAGCATCATCCAAAAGAAAGTGCAGGCAGAAGAGTAGTGGGCTCTTTCCTTCCTCACACAGCATTTCTCCAACCCAGAGGAGCTTTTAGTCTCCCTTTCAGCTCTTTCCACACCTGAGGAAAGGCAGATGCCCCCACACTGTCCTTCTGCTTACCCACCGACATTCTCATGGGAATACCTGCAGCTCCTCCAGTGCCCTATCCACTCCCTTTCTTGAAAAATATACCTCACATCCCAAAGGGTATTCCGAATTATGTACAGAGATCTCAGCATCTTCCTCCTGGAGAGGAGACTCTAGCCAATTACCTGTTAACCGTTCTGAGAAAACGGTCTATATATAATAAAACTGCTTAAATAAGCCCACAAAGAAGGATCATGTCAGGCCCTCCCCACAGCTTCTTCGAGTCTCCTGTAACACTCCTGAAACCTAATCATCTTCCCTAGTTTGCTTACTTTTCCGAGCAACAGTGTGTGTGTGTGTGTGTGTGTATGTGTGTGTGTGTGTGTGTGTGTCTATTCCATTATCATTAATGGGAACTGGGAGCACTTAAGAGGAGGCAAGCCTTTCCCTAGAGAGGTAATTTCATGCATTAAGATATCAAAACATGAGAGAATACACATTGATATGTGGTGGATTCATATGATTGGCTCCATTAACACTAATGGGAACGAGGCCCCTGTCTTCCCGCCACACTGACTGGACAGATATCTCAGGCTTGGCGCCTCAGGAGGCCCAGGCTTGATGACTGACCTCACCCTTGCATGTAGTTTCCTTTGTTTTCAAAACCAGCTGGATAAATATGGCAGAAGCCCTTGATTGAATATAGATACGAGGCCTTCACCCTGGCAGCGGGCGGTCTGTGGGGTCTGGCTTTAAATGAATGCATGAGACTGACTCCATAAACCACATAAACACCAGTCTAACAGACAAAGCAAATTAAGGATATCTGTCTTTCTGGTGTTAGAAAGGAGACAAAGACAGCAGGCCCAAAATGGAGTCACTTATGCTAACCTCCACCAAGACTTAACACTTAACCTGACAGCAGCTTCAGCCACTCTCAGAAATGTGACCTTTAACCAGCCATCCTGGAATTTCTTTGTTAACCCTAAGAGGTAATCCACTAATAGACCCGTTTCATTCCCTGTAGGAGGGCAACCTTGCTAACCACAAAGCATTCTTTAGTAATAATTACCATTCTCTACTCTCTCTCTGTCTTTAAAAATCTTTCCCTTTCTGTAGCTCTTTGGAACTCCTTTCTATTTGTTAGATGGGATGCTGCCTGATTAGTGAATCATTCAATAAAGCAAATTAGATCTTTGAAATTGAATTTTTGTTATTTAACTCTAGAAAGGAGATGCAAAATCCTTAACCTCAAAGCTCTACATATGCTATGGATTCAAGCTACCTAGAGGACCAGCTATCTCCTGATGGGCCCACTGTTCACATGCCCTCTCCTTAATCTCTCATGAACTATTCCATGAGCAGAATCTTAGTAACTCCTGTCCAGAGACATTGCGCAAGGCTGAGCAAATATATCTGCCAGGCAACATACTGTATCTATTCACAGATCATCATGAAGCAGTGAGTAGTAAAGTATCCCCTTTATCTTGTTTTCTGCCCTTCCCTTTCCTGCCTCACTTTCTTTTGTCTTCACCCTTAATACCCTGGGTCTGCATCTCCCAAATAAAGCTTCAGCACTTAATCCTTGCCTCGGGCTCTGTTTCCAGGTAACTCTGCCTAAGTGCATTTATTGTATATCTTGTGCATATATTATATGTAACTTATAAATGAGTTAAAGATAATGAGAATGTATCAATATTTGTCTAACAATTAAAGCTTATAGGAATAACTTCTGTACAAGTAACATGTGTGTTCAGTCCACTAATAAGGAGAACTCAGATCTTTTTTGTGATAAAGTAATAAGGTTGCTGTGTAACACCTTGGAGAGCAAGCATTAAAGTAGGGATTGGGAGGGGGAAAAATTGCTTTAGTGCCACAGCTGGTACTGGTTTTAAGTTGGATGTGAGTTATGCAGCTGGAAGTGTTTTGCAGAGCAGTTTAGATGAGTGGAATGAGTGAAAGGACCAGCCAGCAAAGCTGTGCACTGTATACACACAAAGCCCAGAATCCAGAGAACTAAGGGCTTTATCTTCTAAGAGTCTGCATTTCCCAAATACGACCCAATTACTCTCCTTCCATCCTTTCCCTTAATCCATATTCCTCCCTTCCCTACATTGTGACAGAATGTCTAAAGCATTTCTGTAAATGGAGAGATAGAAAATAAGAAAAACAAATCTTCTCAGACTACAGAAATGAACTAATATGGAAGGGATGTTTGCTCCCTCCTGTCACTATCCCCAGATTCTACATATTCTTATAAGAGATATTCAGAGAGCCTCAATATCTTGAATATCTTAGAAGAGCTAGTTCTTCTTAAGTTGAAGGGGGTGGGATGGGGTCACACATGATCAGAGTCATGATACTGTAAAGTTATCTGTTAAGTTATACTTCAGTTGGCATGGCCTCCTCAGTTTACTGAGAAACTAAAAGATGGTGTTCAGAATGTAACTTTGAAAAGGAGCCAAATCTGAGTTCAAATGTGTGTTGTCATCCTCAGCAACCCTGTGGGAGGGTTATACAAGTTGTGTTATTGACCTTTTTGTGTCTTATAATTGGTAATAAAATCCTCTTAGACAGGTGTCATAGGCAAGGTACCCCTGATATGAGAATTCGTGTACAAACATGTTTTTTAAAAGATTTATTTATTTGAAAGAGAGAGAGCTCATGAGCAGAGTATAGGGGTGGAGTGGAGGAGAGGCAGAGGGAAAGGGAGAGAATATCAAGTAGGCTCTGCCCTCAGCAGGGATCCTGACACAATGCTCATTCCCAGGCCTCTGAGACCATGACCTGTGCTAAAATCAGGAGATGGATGCCCAACTAACTGAGTTATTGAGGCACATATGGTGGGATGTTTCTAATAATGATTTTCAGTACTACTGAAGAAATTGAGCAAGTTGCTCAGACATCACACATCTAGCCAGAGCAGAGCCCTAAAAGAGGACCTATGCTTTGTTCTCTTGCTCTGACTCCCTGAAAGCTACATGCCTACACTCTGGATTATTTGGTACCCAAGTGTCTTCTTCTGGGTAGTTCTATCCTAAAGTCAATTAGAATTAAAGTGAAGAGTTAGAATGAAAGTGATTCTGTCATGTGTTTGTTAGCGCTGTTCTGGAACTCTGAACAGAAAAGGTCAGACAATTCAAAAGGCATTCATCCATGTGGGTGTATTCACATGGAAGCAAAGCTGAGTTGGAAACACTTCACATTGACCAGTGTCATATTTTCGTTTGAAAGTAGAGCCTTGTCATCTCTCATTAAGTCTCTAAAACGAACCTACTATATTATGTGAATAAATCCATACTCTTTCCTGGAACTACTCAGCACTTTTCCATCATTCTTCATCCTCATTCTGTATTCTTTGCTTCTAATAAAGAAACAACCATGTGCCTCTTGTTGGAATAATATTCTTAAGCTACTCAAGCCACTTTGCCAGAAGAGCTGAGAGTCTATATATGCCAGAGCAAACCTTTACTGATGACAGATCATGCTGAACTGAGAAGTCCTAGTTCCCTCATCATGAGGTAGGACAAACTATGGAGCTCCCCTTGGGGTCAGGCTGAGCTGGAAATTTTATGTGAAATTTCTCTATCCTCTTCTAGCTGCTTTAAGTTCCCTGTTAAGTTTCCTTCACTCCTTCACCAGTCTTTTCTGGGAGCAATTCCATAATACGTCGCTTCTAAGTGAACCTCTGTCTAAGGGCCAACTTCTGGAAGTCCTGACCAAAGACGCTAATACGAAAGGATTTTCTTAGTAAGTGTAAGAATAAAGCAAGCTAGCAACACTGCATAATAAAAACAAACATTTTTTGCATGACTATTAGTTATCAGTTAAAGGAAAGGAAAGCAATCTATAGTTTACAGTATGTATGGGCTAAGTTTACAGATAAAGAATAAATTATAAAATAAAACCTAAAAAAGTTAAGTAAGCTATTCATAATCACACAGCTAGTTAATGACATCTTGAATCAAACTGTTTGACAATAAAGCCTAGACTCTTAACCAGTCACCACCTTTGAACCCTTAAACTTGAAATGAAGAAAGTGTGAAAGAAGATCCTTTTGTTCTTATTCCAAGAGGCATCCATTTCAATCTCTGGATTAATTGTCCAAAGAAATTCTTTGTTTTCAGATTCTCTGCTAGGTCAGCTTTGTGAATGTTTCTGTATTTTGCATCATATTCCATGGAGGAAAGTGTAGACTAACATTTCACTTGCATTTTTATACTTGTGTTACTTAGATCTTCTTAGAGACCCCATTGAGTCCCAGTGCTAGCTGCCAGTGACTCTCTACCAGGGAGTTAGGTTTAAAATTATCACTGACAATAAAGGCTCATCCACCAGAAATGTAATATCCCTGAAATATGACCTTCTTCAAGTTCAAAAGATAGTATCACTAAACTGAAAAGAAATCCTTCTATGTAGGGTTGATCTTATTAACTATAATGAGGACCAGAGTTTCGATCTGCTCACCAAGTGTGTTGTAAGAAGGAAGAAAGAAAGAAAAACCAGAAAGTGGAGATAAGGCTAATTCAGTGGAATTCAGTCCCACAAATGTACTGAAGGTTTTCTGTCCTTTCTCACTTCATTATACTGGGGTAGCGCCCCTGCCATCTCCTTTTCGAACTCCACCATAACTCCTACAACCGCATTCAGAGCAGCAACAATACTTCACAATGATTCTAAGGATAATACTCCCTAAGTATTTCTCCACTGCTAATAAAATCTATTTGGAAGCTATAAAGCTAATGGTCATAAAAAGTAGTGAAAACAGATGCAGAGTCAAAGAGAAAAGAGCCAGGGATGGAGGGATGTTTCATTGTTCCTTTACTCTTTCCCTCCTGCCATATATTAATGCAAACAATAGTAGATAGTAGATCACTGGGACGCCTACGTTTGTGGGTGGATCCTCACACATCTGGAACTATGTGAAAGATACCCTACTAGGTGCAGGCATCTTCCCTTCTGCAAGAAGCTTATTGTCCAGACTGAAGGTTAAGACTTTTGAATTGACTGATATAGCATAAAATATGTAGATTCTATTCATGATTGTGTGGACTTAGCAAATGAAAAAATCAGATTGATCAAAGCAAACATTGTGAAGGAGATTGATTTTGAACAGCAGCTTGCTGTGGGCAGGCTAAGGGGACCAGAGGAAATCCCATGCTCCAGGTCTAAATAAGCAAATGTGTGGCAGAAAAAATTTAGAACATGTATCTGACAACAATGGGCCTACAGGCAAAAAACAGTCATAACAAAAACTTGAGAGATCCGAACTAGGGCTAAATTGTCTTTCAAATATTTTTGAAATGTCAAAGACTTCCCTTATCAAACACCCATTGATTATTGCCTAAAAATATATATATATGATTAATCTATTTGTGTATAACAAACCACCATGATGGCTGTTGATTTAAGACAACAACCATTTTGTTTAATCATAATTCATTTGGGGCTGGGCTCAAGTGAATGGTCTTCTCTTGATCTAGTCTGGGGTCATTCATGGTTTTTGCCATTCTGGCAGCTCAGGTGGGGTTAGGTGGTCTTGATGGCTTTGAATATATGTTCCTATGTTGGAGACAATATAAAACCACAGATTCGTTAATGCTGAGGAACAAGCTCTATCACCACCTGCTCCCCATGCCCCAGAGTCTGCAGTAGGTGGAATCTGGCTCATGGACTCTGCACTTCCATCAGTGTTATAGTGAAGATTCTAGTAAACAATATTGACAGAGCTAAGGGGGTTAGTTAAGGGTTATGGATCTAAACCCAAGACATTTATCATTCTTTTACTATAGAGAAGACATTCTGAGCAAGATTTCAAATTTGGAGATAAATCTATGCAATTTATCCAACTTAAAAAATCACCCAGTACCATGAATTTTTGGAATGGTTAGATTGAGAGATGGTCAACTCACCTTGTTCAGTGCCCTATAATAAGACATGGAAGGAGTCTCTGGTCTCAGGAGAACATAGCTATGAGGAGCATGAGCAACAGTGGTGACATTCTTTATCAGTGGAGAAAAAGTAAATCTGTGTGTTCCTAGTATATATCTGAAGGTTCTGGCATAGATATGGAAAGGACATCTTTCTCCCTTTGGGCTAAAACACAAGACATATAGCATACTAGCAACACCTTTCCTCCTTAACACCTACCTAGGGATTTATCATACCTGAAAGTAATATATTTTCATTTACTCTTAGTATTGAAAATCTAGCTCCTTAACCTTCTGATATTTGAAAGGGAAAAATGTCATTTAATGGCCCGAAACAGAATCTAACTAAATGGTCCCCAAACAGACTGAAAATTGTCATCTGCTTTCTAAAAATATCCAAGAGAGTCTTTGGTACAACACTCTGTCTGCCTACAGTGGTTTTCCCAAAGGGTGGGGACAGTTCTCAAAGTACTTTAGAAATGTTAACTCATTTATCCCTCAAATACTCTTAATTAATATATAAAGAGCAAGAATTTATTGCCTTTTTTTTTTTTTTTTTGTAAGAGTCACAGTAACATCTGTCCATATCCCCATTGGCCCTACCCTGTGGTGCACATTGACCTGACATCCAAATGTCACCATTTGCATATCTTTGCCCAAGGGAATCTCTTGCCATCACATTTCCCTGCCCTTATGCACAGCAGAGCAAAATGACTGGAGAATTAACAGTCCTCCTGTTAAAATTAAATTTGTCAGTCCTCCTGACAAAAATTAAAAATCAGTATGCAGCACTTCTCCCTAGACAACCTCTACCTGCTGGTGGGATAACTCTGATCCCCATGTTCTAAACTGGCTCTCGGGTTCCCAGTGGGATGGAGCTCCAGTGACATTCACAGAGACAAACTGAAAATCCAGCTTGAGTCATCTGCCTCACTATCCTGATTCTTCCTGGGGTTGCTTCCTAACTAAATCTCTCACATGCAAATCCTTGTCCCATATTCTGCTTCTGGGAGAAACAAACTAAGGCAAACAGTGATGCATAGAGTAAAACTGTTTGCTCTTAATTAAATTAAATCAGATCTAATCTTCAAGTCTGGGTTCCAGAATTCCGTCCATAAGACCTTGCTCTTCTTTCTATATTTAGAACTGTGAGGTTTATAAATTTAAAAAGACCCTAGAGTTTCTTCCAAACTCCTCATTCTACAGATAAGGAAACTGAAGGTCAGAGAGATGAAGAACTTGCTTCTTGGGGTAAATAAAACAGAACACTTTCTCCTTCCCAGAACAGCACTGTCCACATTAAGCCACACCATACTGATTGTTTTGAGAACATCTATAGGTCTTTCCTTATTGAATATGATGCAATCAAAATAACATAGACCAATAAGGGAGAGATACAAACTTGCAGATAGCTAGAAAAATAGGCTAGAATAAGAAATAGGGAGCAAAAACAGGTAAAGGGGAGTGGGAGGTATAGGTTTCCAGTTACGGAATGACTAAGCCATAAGGATGAAAGATATAGCACAGGGACTATAGTCAATAGCATTGTGATAGCTTCGTATGGTAACAGACCATAGCTATACTCATGGTGAGCACAGCATAACATCCCCAGACTTGTCAGATCACTATGTTGTACACCTGAAACTAACGTAGCATTGTATGTCAACTGTACTGCAATAAAAAAAAATAATAATAATAAATAAATAAATAAATAAATAAATAAAAATTCTAAAATCAGGAAAGAGTAAAGGAAGAAAAGACAGGTTAGCCTAGCAGCGGAAGGCTAAATTGAGTACAGTGGTTCTCATCTTGGGACACACACTGGAATTATGTGGGGTGTTTTTAAAAATACTGAAGCCTGGATCCATTCTTCCAGAGATCCTGATTTAATGGCTTTGGTGTGCAGCATTAAAAAAAACAAAAATGTGCTCAGTTGACTCAAATGTGCACCCAAGATTGAGAACCACTGGTTTGATGTACCAAGCTGTGTGATATTTCCATTATCGAGATAAGAAATCACATTGTTTCAAGTAGAGACTCTTGAAAGTCAGAGAGGCTCTAAGCATATTAAAACATGAAGAAACAACAAAAGAATCTGTAAAAATGTTGTTATCTCTTGAAGGTTTACACTTCATCTATTAACATTTACAGAGAACATTGTGCAATGACACATTAAATACAGTGCTTCTTGTAAGCCAAATAATGGCCCCAGAGTTGTCTGCATCAAAATCCCTAGAACTTGTGAATATGTTACCTTACTGATAACTGAGATTTTGAAACTATGATTAAGTTAAGGTTCCATAAATGGGGAGATTATCCTGGATTATCTGGCTGAGCCCAGTGTAATTTTAAGAATCCTTATGAAAGGGAGGCAAGAGGGTCAGGCAAGAAGCAGAGGCTGGAGTAATACCATTGCTGGAGGGGCCAGGCATCAAGGAATGCAGGTGGTTTCTCAAAGCTGGAAAAGAGAAGACACAGATTCTCCTCTGGAGCTCCCAGAAGGGATACAGCCCTGCCAACATCCTGATTTTAGTCTCATACAACCTGTTTTCAGCCTCTGACCTCCAGACCTGTGAGCTGATCAATCTGTGCTGTGTATGCTAAGTCACTATGTGTGTAGTAAATTGTTGCAGTGGCAGTAGCAAACTCTTACAGGGCTAGCTGTGTGGTCTATTCAATGAGATACAATTTTAAAGTTGTTTGATAAACGTTTCTTTCACCCCTGTACCCACTCCCAGCCCCATGGATAATGTAATCTAAAGATAAAACTGAAAGCTTAAACCTGGAGCCCTTTGTGACCATGCAGTCCAAGCCATATGACTTTCCTGGCCCCAGTGATCAGCTCTGCCTCCAAGGACATGTGATGATGTTGCAGGTGATATTAAAAGGTCACAGGCTAACATTTGCCTAAATGATGCCCAAAGCAGAGTATTAGAGATTCTGAATGATCATTTGTTCACTTATTTGTTTATTCTTCTACTCGTCCATTTATTTACCCACTCAACCAAAACCTTTTGGCTCCTGCTACTGTGTTTGGCAAGGGTGTGATCTAGTATGGTTAGGATTTCCAGATAAAACACAATAGGACCAGTTAAACTCGAATTTCAAAAAAACAAACAATAGTATGTGTATACCAAATAATGGATCATGTTAATATTGTAATATTATTTTATGTTTACTTGATATTTAAGTTTAACTGGGAATCCTATATTTTTATTTGTTAAATCTCATAACCCTGAGTATTGTGGTTCTCAGCCAAAGTTCTAAGATACTGTTCTGTGTTACTGGTATTTTGTTGCTATACTGTGTGTATGATTGATGTTTATAAAAACTTAGATCTGATCCTCTCAAACTGAATTTATTCTGGTATATAGTCTTGTGCCAGAGAGAGAAGGGTAGAATTTTTGACAGAATAAGAAGAAAAAAACAAGGCACATGCACTTGGACAGCCCCTGGGAGTTAGAAGATGCCATGCGTTTTGAAAGGTAGAAAATAAAGGAAGAGCACGACTGATCCAGTGTGTATTTCAGAGGCTAACGGACCATCTTTTGAATTCTGCCCTGCCATTTACTAGCTGTGCTATTTAAGGGAAATTATGTTTTTCTCTGAACTTTTGGGTCTCTTTTCCTATAAAGTTAGAACATTATCTTTCACTTTTCACAGATGACACGATACTCTATGTTGAAAACCCTAAAGACTCCATGCAGAAATTGCTAGATCTTGGACAGGAATTCAGCAGTATCACAGGATATAAAGTCAATGCACAGAAGTCAGTGGAATTTCTATACATTAACAATGGGGCAGAAGAAAAAGAAATCAAGGTATTGATCCCATTTACAATTGCACCAAAACCTGTAAGATACCTAGGAATAAAGCTAACCAAAGAGATAAAGGATCTGTACTCTGAAAACTATAGAACACTTATGAAAGGAATTGAGGAAGACACCAAAAGAAATGGAAAAACATTCCATGCTCATGGATTGAAAGAAAAAATACCTTTAAAATGCCTATACCACCCATAGCAATCTATACATTCAATGCAATCCTTAACAAAATACTATCAACATTTTTCACAGAGCTGGAACAACAATCCTAAAATTTATATGGAACCAGAAAGGACCCTGAATAATCAAAGGAATGTTGAAAAGAAAACCAAAGCTGGTGGCATCCCAATTCTGGATTTCAAGCATTATTACAAAGCTATAATCATCAAGACAGTATGGTACTGGCACAAAAACAGACACATAGATCAATAGAACAGCACAGAAAACACAGAAATGGCCCCTCCAACTAATCTTGGACAAATCAGGAAGGAATATCCAATGGAAAAAAGACAGTCTCTTCAACAAATGGTGTTAGAAAAATTGGACAGCCACATGCAAAAGCATGAAACCAAACCACTTTCTTACACTATACACAAAAATAAACTCAAAATGTTTGAAAGACTTAAATAAGAGAGAGGGATCCATCAAAATCTTAGAGGAGAACATAGACAGCAACTTCTTTGACCATGGCTATAGCAACTTATTGCTAGACATGCATTCAAAGGCATGGAAAACAATAGCAAAAATGAACTATTGAGACTTCATCAAGATAAAAAGGTTTTGCACAGCAAAGGAAAGAGTCCACAAAACTAAAAGATAACTGACAGAATGAGAGAAGATACTTGCAAATGACATATCAGATAAAGGGCTAGTATCCAAGATCTGTAAGAGCTTACCAAACTCAACACCCAAAAAAAAAAAAATCCAGTCAAGAAATGGGCAGAAGACATGAACAGACATTTCTCTAAAGAAGACATACAAATGGCCAACAGTTCAAAAAATGTTCCATTTCACATGGTATCAGGGAAATACAAATCAAAACCACATTGAGATATCACTTCATACCACTCAGAATGGATAAAATTAACAAGTCAGAAAATAACAAATGTTGGTGAGAATGAGGAGGAAAGGGGAACACTTTTACACTGTCAGTGGGAATACAAGCTGGTACAGCCACTCTAGAAAACAGTATGGAGGTGCCTCAGGAAGTTAAAAATAGAACTACGCTATGACCCAGCATTTGCACTAGTAGGTATTTTCCTCAAAGATACAAATGTAGCTATCTGCACCCTAATGTTTATAGCAGCAATGTCCACAATAACCAAACTGTGGAGGGAGGAGCCCAGATGTCCATCAATGGATGAATGGGAGATATATATATATGAAGGAATATTACCCAGCCATCAAAAAGGATCCATTTACATCAACATGCGTGGAACTGGAGGGTATTATGTTGAGTGAAATAAGTAAATCAGAGAAAGACAATAATCATATGGTTTCACTCATATGTGGAATATAAGAAATAGAATAGGGGATCATAGGGGAAGTGAGGGAAAACTAAATGGGGAGAAATCAGAGAGGGAGACAAACCATAAGAGACTCCCCCCCACCCCGCATGAAAGACTCTTAACTACAGGAAACAAATTGAGGGTTGCTGGAGGGGAGGAAGATGGGTGCATGGGGGTAACTGGGTTGTGGACATTAATGAGGGCACATGATGAAATGAACACTGTGTTTATGCAACTGATGAGTCACTAAATTCTACCACTGAAAATAATACACTATTTGTTAATTGAATTGAACTTAAATTAAAAAAAAATAAATAAAAAGAATATTATCTAATTTATAGGCCATTGAGTCAATCAACCAATGTTTATTATATACCTGTTATGTGCCAAGCATCATTCCAGCTATTAAAGATACTACATTTAACAGTCCAGACAAATTCCTTCTTCTCTTATGTTTCTTCAGGTATTGTGATGATTAAATAAACTGTCACAGTGCTGAAGCACATAGGAGGTGTTCAATAAACATTACAGAATGATGGCTTTGATTCCTGATGGCTTAAGACCCTGTCATCAAGAGGCTTACTCTCAAGTAAGCAGATTCGTCCCCCCTGCCTGCATTGTTCCCCCACAGGCCTGGGAAATCTATTTGGGGAAAACTATTTTCATCTTGAGTAACACAGACTGTCATTTCCCTCTGGCCTAAGAGGAAATAGCAAAGGAGAGAACAGACTTCATTAGGTTTTGTACTTCCTCTGTGAGAGAAGTTTCCACAAAGCAGTTCACAGTGCGAAGAAGTACAGTGGGTTCTATGCCGTGTTTCACTGTAAGTCAAAAGACCCATGATGAGATGCTCCAACTTTTGCAGCTTTGCTTACCCATATGGAGATGGAGATAAGCAACAGTCTTAGGCATCTATGTGTTTACATTCAATCTCCCTTATTCAAGTAACATTTATTGAAGTAATTTCCATGCATGAGGGAGGTAAACTTCAGTTTTCACAGCTGACTGCAGTTCACATTGCTTATGTGCAAAAATTTGGCAGCAGCAGTGTGCTCTGAGATTATATAGGAAAGAAATATCTGATGGAATCCACAATATTTTCCTCATGTTGTGATGCACTATAATTTCCCTAATCTGTATGTGTGCCTCAGAAAATATAAATAGGAAAGACATTTATCACAGCCTAGAAAGTCATCTATTTATTCAACATCTGGCCACCGGATGGTCTTTATTAAGCACAGTACTGAGAAGAGCACAAAAGGCACATAAGACCTTGCTGCTTAATTTGGGCGCCTGGGTGGTTCAGTGGGTTGAGCCTCTACCTTCAACTCGGGTCATGATCTCAGGGTCCTGGGATTGAGCCCCGCATCACGCTTCCTGCTCGGTAGGGAGCCTGCTTCCCCCTCTTTGCCTGCCTCTCTGCCTACTTGTGATCTCTCTCTCTCTGTCAAAAAAAATTAAAATCTAAAAAAAAAAAAAAGACCTTGTTGCTTAAAGTGTGATCAAGCTGTGGGCAATTAGCATCATCAGCAATGAGTTCTACAGAAAGGCAGAACCTCATGTTCTGCCTGAGACCTACTGAACTAGCATCTACATTTTACAAGTTCCCAGGTGATTCAAATGTACGTTATAGTTTGAGAAGCCCTGATAGATGATATAGTTGTGATCATCTGGAGAGCCTACTGCTAGGGACACAGAATTACACACAATATTAAGAAATAATGGGGGGGCGCCTGGGTGGCTCAGTGGGTTAAGCCGCTGCCTTCGGCTTAGGTCATGATCTCAGGGTCCTGGGATCGAGTCCCGCATCAGGCTGTCTGCTCAGTAGGGGCCTGCTTCCTTCCCTTCCCCTCTCTCTGCCTGCCTCTCTACCTACTGTGATCTCTCTCTCTGTCAAATAAATAAATAAATAATGGGAATGACCATATGATTTTTTTCCCTCAAATTAAAATCCAAACTTCCTGCAATGTTGTTTTCTTTCTTTTCTCTCACTGTTGTTTCAAACTTTTTCCTACCACAAGCAATCGGGCTGAACTCATTCAAAACAGTATTATTCCTGTCTTTATGGATTTATTTCCCATGTTTCATTTCTTCCTCATGAATTTTTAGCTTTGGGCATGCAAATTCTCTATTCATCTTGTTTTTGAATAATTCAGCCTCACTAATATGAGAATTCTTTTTGCCATCAGCTTCATATATTCATGCCAATTGTTGGTGTCAGATTAATGGAACAGGTTAAAAAAAAAAAAGACTCCAAAATCAATTATGTCAGAGTTTGCAATATTCTTTACATTTGCAGTAAAGTTTCCTGTATCTCCTTTTCTGTGGACTCACATTGATTTTTTAAAAATTGAAACATGACTCACATACAAAAAAATTATGTCCCTTTAAAATACAACTCAGTGGTTTCAAGCATATTCACAAGGTTGTACAACCACCACCTCATTTCCAGAACATTTTCATCTCCCCACAAAGATACCCCATACCTTGTAACAGTCACTGTCATTTTTCCTTCCCAAAGCTCCTGGTCACCACTAATTCACTTCCTGTCTTCTATGGATTTCCCCATTCTGTGCATTTCCTACAATTGGAGTCATTTGGTATATGGTCACTTGTGTCTGGTTCCTTTTACTTGTCATGTTTTCAAGGTTCATCCATTTTACAGCATGCATCAGTTCTTTATTCCTTTATATAGTTGAAGAGCACTCCATCATATAGATACACTACAGTTGCTTATCCATTAATTTGTTGATGGATATTTAGGTTGCATCTGCTTTTTGGATATGAGTAAAGCAGCCTTGTTTATGAGTAAAACTGCTATGAACATTAATTTAGTGGTATTTGTGTGAATTGGTGTCATCAATTCTCTTCTGCATGTACCCCGGAATGGAATTGCTGGGCCATATGGTAACTCCACGTGTACCATTTTGAGGAAGTGCCAAACTGTTTTCCACAGCAGTTACACCACTTTAGATCCCCAACAGCAATGAGTGATGACTCTAATTTCTCCACATTCTTGCCAACACTTGTTCTTGTCTGTGTTTTTTATTATAGACACTTTTTGCTGTGAAATTGTATTTCATTGTAGTCTTCATTTGCCTTTCCCTAATCAGTAAGGATATTGAAAATCTTTCATGTGCTTGGTGGCCATCTGCATATCTTCTTTGGAGAAATGCCTACTCAAATCTTTTGCCCATACTGGGCTTTTTACTGTTGTTCTGCAAAGTTCTTGATGCATTCTGGATATTAGACCCTTAATAGATTACTTATTTCCTAAAATTCTCTCCCATTCTGTGAGATATTGTGTCACTTTCTTGATGATGTTCTGTGAAGCACAGACAATTTTTGGTTTGTTTGTCTTAATGTAGTCTAATTCATCCACCATTTCTTTGGTCGCTTGTGTTTTAAAAGTATCATATCTAAGAAACTATTGCCTAATCCAAGGTCATGAAGATTTGCACTTTTATTGTCCTTTAAGAGTTTTTAAATCTTAGCTCTTATTTAAGGTTTTTGGCCCATTTTGACTTAAGTTGGGCATATGGTGTGAAGTAGGGGTCCAGTTGCTCCAGCATCATTTTTTGAAAACATCAGTTTTTGAATTGCTTTGGCACCTTTAACAAAAATCAGTTGATCACAAACATATAAAATGGGTTAATTTCTGGACTCATAATTCTATTCCACTTACCTATATGTCTGTCTGTATGCCACTAGCACACGTCTTGATTATTGTATTTTGCATTAAGTTTTGAATTGGAAAGTATGAGTCCTCCAATTTTGTTCTTTTTCAAGACAGTTTTGGCCATTCTGGGTCCCTTCAATACGACTTTTAGAATCAGCTTGGGAAATATTGCCATCTTAATATATGAAATCTTTCTATTCAAGAACATGAGTCATCTTGACATTTTTGTAAGTATTCTTTCATTGCCTTCAATGATGCTTTTAAATTATCAGTATAGAAGTTTTATATGTCTCTGGTTAAGTTTATTCCTGAGTATGTATTTCTTAAGGGTGCTATTATATGTGGAATTATTTTCAGAATTTCATTTGCAGATCTTTGCTGGTGTATAGAAATACAATGAATCTTTGTACATTGATCTTGTATCCTGGAATTTTGCTAAACTTATTTATGAGCACTAATGGATTTTTGTGGATCTTTTAGTATTTCTATAAAAAAGATCATGTCATCTATAATCATAGCTTTACTTCATCCTACGTGTTATATGCCTTGTATTTCTTTTTCTTGCCTAATTACACAGGCTCAAAACTTTGGTATTATGCTAAGTTGAAATGACAAGAGTACATGTCCTTGTCATATTCCTGATCTTAGTCCCTTAGGTCCCTTTGGCCATGGAGGCAAGAGACACATGACCATAATGTGTCCCTTATTCTATTAACTCATTGCATTATATTGATTGATTTTTATATTTGATGGAATCTTGCACTGCTGGAATAAATCTCACTTGGTCATGGTGTATAATTCTTTCTATATGTTGTTGCATTCAGTTTGCTAGTATTTTTTTTTAGTATTTTTTAATCTGTATTCATAAGGGGTATTGGTCTATGGCTATTTTTTCATAATGTCTTTTCCAGCATTGGGAAGTGTTTTCTTTTCTTGTGTATTTTGTAAGAGTTTGCATTATTATAAAATATTCTTATTTGTCTCTAGTAACTGTTTTTATCCTTAAGTCTATTTTGTCTAATACTAGAGCCAATCCATGTATCTTTAGCTTAATCTTTGCATGGTAAGTCTTTTTATATCTTTTTATTTCCAATCTATTTTTGACTTTGAATCTAAAGTGTATTTCTTTTAGACAGCATATACTTCGATCATTTTTTTGTCCATTCTGCTTTTTGATTTGAATGTTTATCCATTTTCACTTATTGTAATTACAGGGCAAGGCTTATATTTGCTGAATTTTGCTATTTGTTTTCTGTGTGTCATATATCTTTTTGTTCTACCTACCCATTACTACTTCTTTGTAGTAGTAGTACTACTACATCATTTTAATTTATCATTTTATCATTTTAATTCCATTTTCCTTTCTTTTACTCTATTTTTGAGGGTTATTTTCAGACAGGTTGCCCTGGGGATTATAATTAACATCTTAATTTATAACAATCTAGTTGCTTTCACACAAATTTAATTTCAATAGTATGCCAGAACTTTGCTCCTATATTGCTGGATTCTCCACTTGATCTTCTGTGTCATTACTGTCATATAAATTACATCTTTAGGCACTATGTGCTCATCAACACAGATTTATGGTTGTTGATATATGCAGATATTCTTTAAATCAGATAAGAGAAAAAAAGAGCTATAAGCCAAAATACATTTATACTGTCTTATACATTTATTGATATCATCATCTTCAATTGGTATGTATTATTTTTAATGTGTCTTCAATTTACTGTTTAGTGTTCATTAATTTCAACCTAAAATATTTTCTTTAGTATTTCTTGCTGGTCTGCTAATAATGAACTCTCTGTTTTTATCTATCTGATAATGTCTCTTTTTCATCTTCTTTTTTGAAGAATAGTTATGTTACAGAATTCTTGATTGAACGGATTGGAAAGTCTTTCAGCACTTTATATATATATCATCTCACTGCCAACTGGTCTCCATGGTTTCTGATGAGAAATCAACAGTTAATCTTACTGATGGTCCCTTATACATAATGAATTCTTCTCTTGCTGCTTTCAAGGCTTTCCCTTTGTTTTTGTCTTTCAACAGTTTAATTATAGTGCATCTAGGTGTGAATATCTATGAGTTTATTCTACTTGAAGCTTGTTCAGTTTCTTCTATATTCAGATTAATGTTTTTCAAAAAAATTTGGGGAATTTGGGGCCATTATATATTTAATAGTCTTTCCTGTTTGCTCACACTTCTCCTTCTGGGACTCCCACTATGAGTATGTTGATGTGCCTCTAAGTCTCTGCTCATTTTTCTTCATTGTTTTATCTTTCTGTTCTTCAGTGTATATAACCTCAATTAATTTATGTTCCATTGTGCTGACTTTCCTGCCAGCTCAAATCAGTTATTGTGTTCTTCTAGTAAATTTTAATGTCAATAGTTGTACTTTTTAACTTGGTTCTTTTAGTTGATTTCTGCCTCTTTATTGATATTCATTATTTGGTAAGACATCATTCTTATGCTCTCCAATAGACTGTATGTTTTTTTATTATAATTAAAATAACTGATTTCAAGTCTTTGTCTAGTAAGTCCAATACAAGAGCTGCCTCAGAGATAATCTCTAGTGACAGCTCTTTTTCCTGTTTAGGCACCATCTCTTCCTATTTTTTTTTTTCTTTCATGTCTCATAAGTTATCAGAAACTGAACATTTAAAATAACATGGCAACTCTGAAAATCAGATTTTCATCCCTTCCAGTGTTTTGCTATTACTACTAGGTTTTGTTTTATGTCTGTGTGTATGTGGTTATCATAGTGGTGGTGGTGGTGGTGGCTGTGGTTTGTTGGTTTAATGGCTTCCCTGAAATAACCTTGTAATGTTAATTCTCTATTCTTTTTCGTTTGTGGTAACTTAAGTCTCTGCCTAGTCAACATCATGGTCAGTTAATGACTGGATAGATTTCCTTAAATGAACCAGTAAGTCTACCAGGCTCTGTTGAGGGCCTCTGTCTGTCTACTGGGGAACATATTCAGGACTCAGCCAGGTATTTTATGATTCTACCTTATGTTTCACTTCCTGCTAACACTGAGCCTCAAGGTAGGCAATAGGTGAGAACTTAAGGTCTTCTCAGGTCTTTCCTGACCATACATATATCCCTACACATGCATATAAACTTTTCTTCCTTGTGATTGTGTCTGTGAGTTTTTCAAAACCCCTGTGGATATCTCTTTTCCCAGCTTTTCCTTTAAAGCTTTTTAGTTAGTTTATGGTTTTCTCCAACTGCTATCTACTGCTTCAGACAGACACAGAAGTAGGCAGTCTACCACTAATTATTTTTGGCAAACAGTGCCATGAAACAAAGGGTTTTTTTTTTTTTTTTGCATTATAAGAGGTCCAAGTTACGGGAAATAAAGACTGTCTTGCAGGTGGGGTCTTCCAGGGAACCATTAAATGGGTCAAATAATGGTAATCTATGGGAATGTGATCTAAAGGAGCTTCAACCCTGTTTCTCTTCTAGTTGCTGCCAGGATGGTATATTTAACTATAAGCATGGGCTCTAGGTTTTCAAGGCAACCAGTTACCACAGAGCTTAAGGATCAGAAGATGGCAACAGGGCAAGTTAAAGTACTCTAAGAAGAAGGCTCACTGTTTTTACTGAGACCCAACCATTGTTATTGAATAAGAACTTCCCATAACACTGGAATGAATTTGCTAATTTCTGAAGTTACAAAAATGTTGATTCAGACTACCTGTTATCAATTTTTGTAGATTTGTGGAAGAGAGAATTTTCAGAGATTTTGCCATTTTTGTTGACATCAACAAAATTATTTATTTTGTTAAATAATAAATTTGTTACTCTAAATTTATTTTGTTAAATAAATTACTCTAAGTTAATTATTTTAGAGTAAATATATATACAATATAAAATACTGGTCTGAGGGAAAATTAAAAAGTCTTAAAATTTCTTCTTGTTTTATTGTTCAATACCTCCCATGGGAAAACAATACATTATGTGTATGATACTCTAATTTTATGAACATTATACATATTTATTTTCCTGAGAATTTTTTAAAACCATAAATATGGTCTATATTATATTAAACACAAACAGGAGAATATTTTCTGAAGATGTGTATTTCTCAGAATGTCAGCTATACCTTGGAAATGTGGACTAGCTATTTTGGAGAAATAAATTATTTCAAGCCTAGACTTTAGAATTCAAGCAATATAGCAAAGTAAGCTTTGATTTAGATATTTCATGTTTAAGATAGGGCCTGGGGGCACCTGGGTGGCTCAGTGGGTTAAAGCCTCTGCCTTCGGCTCAGGTCATGATCCCAGGGTGCTGGGATCGAGCCCCGAATCAGGCTCTCTGCTCAGCAGGGAGCCTGCTTCCCTCTCTCTCTCTGCCTGCCTCTCTGTCTACTTGTGATCTCTCTCTGTCAAATAAATAAATTAAGATAGGGCCTAGAACTAAGAGTAGAATTTCCACTGTAGAGCAGGAGCCCCAAAGAGCAAGCCAGCTAGGGTGCCATCAGTACTTTTTGTTATTAAACAGACTGCTTATGATATCAGTATTGGTTGTGTTTTTTTTCCTTGTGTTACCATTGAAGGTGATATCCCTTTCTGAAAGCTAGATAAGAATGTGTACTCAGGAGAAATCTAGCCTAAACCTGGAACTGCATTAAAAAAAACATTTACCAAAGTTAACATTTTTCATATTTCTGATCAAGTGCAACATCATTATATGTCCTTAGAATCAGAGCGTATAGGAGGCCAGGAGAACAATTTTATTTAGGCTGCATAGTCATGAAGGACTTTAGTGTGAGACTTCCAATCTTATCTCCAAATTATATTATCTATATAGTCACTGGATGGGAGGGGGCGAGCACTATAGGAATGAAAAATATATATAAGACATTGTTGCTTAAAGTGCAGTCTGTGGACAATTAGCATCACCATCTTATGAGAGATTTTCACATACACAGAATTTAAGACATCACACTAGACCTACTGAACCAGAATCTACATTTAAACAAGATCTCCTGGTGATTCATGTGCACATTAAAGTCCGAGAAGTACTGCCATAGATAATCTAACCATGGATTGTTGAAATTTGATTGTATACACTCCATTAAACAAGGCCTTGGGGAATTTAAAAGGTTGTTTTTGATCTTTCTAGCTACTCTGCTCCTTTCAATTGCAAAAGCAACAGGGCAGCTAAAATATTTTAACCTCAAAGTGGCCTCTTCTAAGTTATAAGCTGAACTATATTAAATATCATTCTATATAATGCAGCAGTAATAGTTCCATGGTAGAGAAAAGTCATGGTTTTTCCCCCCAAGAATGTTTATTTATTAATCCTAGAGAAATTCCATGGTCAAGCCATTCCATGTACTGAACAGGACAAACCAAAGAAGGTTACTTCTTGAAAGAGTTGCCAACACCATTCTTACATATTCAACAGGGAGAGATGAAAATGACAATAATGGGCAGTCCTACCTTGTGGCAGAGCTGAGATTTCCAAAATTTACTGAATATATGAATTGTCACATTAAATGGGAAATTCAGCATTAGGTTGTCCAGGGGTCTTGGAAGAAGCCCTGAAAGATAAGGAAGATGGAAAGCAGAGCCTGAACTGGAGATTCAGATGTATGAGATATACTGAGGGAGGGTTCTCTGGTGAAGGGGAGTAAGGGAAAAATATGGGCAGGGAAAGCAGATCAACAGTGTGGTGGGAACTGACATGGTATCTAGCTTCAATCTGATCCCACAAGGAACTCTGGAGTATGAATTTCACCACAGAACCCCCTCTAAGCCACAGAAACTAGCCTGTGTAGTCCCCATGTCACAAGTCTCTGACTGCCTCTGGATGATAGACATGACCTCATTGGCTAAGGGCAATTCTCCAGAGCAGGGGCCTCTGTGACAGCCAACACAGCACCTCCTTTATCGAGGAAATCTAGGAGGGATACCAACAGGGCTACAAAGGAATCATATTGGGAATGAACAATGACTCTAAAGCATCCATACTATTATTACCCATGAATACAAAGCTCAGTGTGATCTGACAGCCTCAGAGGAGACAGAAAATAGATCTTGATATAGGGCATATTTTCCATTCATCCATATTTATTTAATCTGTATAATTTTAGCATGTGTGATATGCATAGTTTTAAGCTGAGTTCTGTAAGTTTTTTTTAAGTATTTCAATATATTGTGTCTTACTTTGGGTTCCTTTAAATGCAAACCCTGAAATGAGGACTTGGATGCAGGTAGTGTATCTGGAAGTAAGTCCAAGAAGCACAAAAGAGGATTAAGAAGAGAGAAGAGGAAGGAAGAAAAGGTTCACTCCCAAATGGATTGTGAACTGTAGGTAGTAGAAAGCCCTTGAACAATGTACCACCAATTTGGGCAAATGGAGTTCAGTCCCACCGGTGACATTTTGAAGAATGCACCCAGAATTGTACCACCAATTCCCATCCCTTGTCTTATGAAGATTGCTTCTGGAGGTATGAACTCTATAGCACATCCTGGCTACCATGAACATAGGCTGTACACAATGTGACTTCAGAGAAGAAAAGAACTAAGTTTAAACTAATCAAAGCTGTTATACAGGAAGCAAGATTCAAATACAGGGCTTGAGAAATTGCTCCAGCTGAGACAGAAGAAAAGCTAAGGACTATGATACTATGCCAAGTAGAAGGAAGGGAGTCTGCACTTGACCTTGCAGAGAATGAGGTGTTATAAAGATTAATATGGGCACAGAATACAATAAAAGCACTAATTTATTACAACCACTATGACAGAAGCGTGTACCAAAATCAGCAAGCATGCAGTCATCCAACAACTATGCATTTAACACCAACTGTATACACAGCCCTCGCAGCATTAGGGTCAGGGAGAGAGCACCCCAGAACTCACCCAGTCTGGTCCTCCAGTCTGAATTAAGTCAAGAGGAAGCAGCAATTCCCCCACAGCAATTCCCCCACAGCAAATTCCCCCACATGTGGTACCAACTTGCCTGCTCTCAAGATTCAGGAAGGCAGTCCCAGACTCAGTTGAACCTGTGGGGTCTTGGAAATATCCAAGAGAATTCGTCCTCTATCTGATGGGCAGTCACTAAGCCAAAGTTCAGAAGGCCAAGGTTCTAGTTCCTACTCTGCCAGTAAGCTTCACAAGTTTTACCCTCTCTGGAACTTTACTTCTTTTTCTCTAAAAGTAAGGAAACCCACCTTGGGGATGTCTGCAGCTTTCTCCAATAAACATTAAGCTTTAACGAAACCCCAACCCTTTTTGTATGGAACTACCTGGATGATTTCCTACCTCCTCAAAATCCTGCCATTCATCCCACACATTCTTTCAGAAAGGTCCAACGATGTTTTTGGTCCTGCCTTTAAAGTAGCATGGCAAAGTCATTCCACATATTAAAGGTCATTTGCCCATTTGCAAGGTTCATAAAGCAACTACATTCTTTTTTATTTGTTTGAAATTAGCTGCCTTGTATTTCACTTAAATAAAAATCTAGTGGAAATTCTTCACCTCATCAATTTTCATAACTCCAAGCAAATTCAGTCACGCCTTCCTTTTGTGCAGAAAACTCTTCTGTAACGTGTCTTGGCTTTCTTTCTACATGAACAAATATCTCTAAATAATGTTACACAACATTTGTTATTTCCTATAATACAATATTTTTTTTATAGAACAAATGATGGTGGTAACTGATTTTTTTTAAGATTTTTATTTATTTATTTATTTATTTGACAGACAGAGATCACAAGTAGGCAGAGATACAGGAAGAGAGAGAGAGAGGAGAAAGCAGGCTCCCCATGAAGCAGAGACCCCGAGGCAGGGCTCGATCCCAGGACCCTGGGACCATGACCTGAGCTGAAGGGAGAGGCTCAACCCATTGAGCCATCCAGGCACCCCAACCACAATAAAATATTTTTTAAAAAACACATACACACACACACACACACACACACACACACACACACACACACACACGACAAAATGTGAGATTGATAACAGAATAATAGACCATGCCTATTGGAAAGCCTTTCTATTCACAATACAGAGCCACTACAAAACCAGGGAGGGATGGGGAGTGCTGTGAATTGTGTAAGACTGATGAATCACAGACCTGTACCCCTGAAACAAATAATACATTCTATGGTAGCTTACATACAACTTCGCCATAGAATCCAGGAAGAAAGAAAACACCATTCCAGATCTGTAAAATGACAATAAGAGTCAGTGCTCATAAATATTCCCAAATCTGCATGGTCAAGAGTACAATCTGAATATGCCAGGTGTTCCACCTCCCAGCCCAGACAGAGATCTAAGCTGTGCTTCTCTGAATAAACCCATCTGAGAGGATCAAGAGCACATGTCGTCCTTGAATTCTGGAGTAACTTGGCAAATGCAAGTTCAGTCAAAGGAGTAATATAACAAGTGTTCCAAGTGTAATAATAAATTTCTACAGCCAGATTAATAGGACATGCAAGACCTAAAACCTAAGTGGGAATGAAAGCTGTTCTTTTAAATGGGGGGAAAAAAATCAAAATGTGTAAATGAGAGGTGTGACATTGGTCACACATGCTATAAAGGTCTAGATTCCCAGGGACAGGGGCATTTTTTTTTTTAATTTCACTAAGAGAATAAGTGTTCATGGCTAATGTTGCAGTACTAAGTTGCACTAAGTGAAAAATCTCATTTGGTTGCTATTTTTGATAAAAAAACTATTTGTGTATGTTCAGCGAGGGCTGGACTCCAGAGGGACCAGATCAGAAATGTCATGTGTTTAGAAGAATTTGAGAGAAAGAAACAGTTTATCTGTCAGCCTTGGACATGCACCCATGATGCCTTAAACATTATGCATGTAACAACTTTGGAAAACATTTTAGTTTTGCCCTCTGGGATTTGAAGGAATCAGCTGCAAAGAAATGAAAACGACAAAGGATCCGCTTTACATATTTGAATTCTCTAGCCACCACATTATTTGAAATCCAAAGTTTCATAAAAAGATGGCCTAGGGAGAACACTTGGAAGGCCATTTAGTCCAAGTGCCCATCTATGGGGGAATATCTGAAGGGTGTTTATTCTAGGCTTGGATATTCTGGAGGAACAGCAGATGGGGTCATTTGTCCCACTCTCACTGTCCTGCAAAGCCAAGACTCTCCTACCCGCTTCCTTCCTTCCTTCCTTCCTTCCTTCCTTCCCTCCCTACCTCCCACCCCACTCTCTTTCCTCATTCCATTCTCTTTCCTCTTCCCCCCCCTTCTTCTTTCCCTCCCTTGCACCATCTTCTCCTCCTTCCTATTTCCTAGCACCCCTCTTTATGCTTTTTCCCTCCTCATATCCCTCCTTCCCCTTCTTCCTTTTTAAAAAAATGCCTTGATGTTGAGAAGGTTTACCTTCTGCTGTGCTAAAAATCCATTCCCTCTAAACCGTCTCAGCAATGTACAGTTTTTGGCCTCACAACCCACCAGAATGCGTCTCTTTGGCCTGCAGAACTTTTTTCTTCCAAATTCTACCAAAGCCTCCATGCTTCTCCTTTCCCAGCTTCCAAATCTCTCCAAAAATTCATACGTATCATTTATGAACTGGAAACCAGGATTGCAAATTGGGAAAGTAGCACAATTTTTAATGCTTCCGTATTAAGCTACATGTTTATGATTTTCATACTTTACCTTAAGGATACCAGAGGAGCTAGCCAGGTAGTAATAATACAATAGTCCAAACTGTTGCCTATTTACCACGTGTCCAGAAAATGTGCAATGTGTTTACAGGGGCTAGCTTACTGAATTCTCTCCTCCTGCAAGAAAGCTATTTATTAGCTTTTTTTGTACAGAGTGTTGGAGAAACATGCCCAGGGGCAGCGAGCTAAGAAATGATAGCCCTGGGCCTTGAGCCTCTATTCATCTCCCAACCTAGTGCTCTCAACCTCTACCCAGTACTGGCTTTACGTGCACACAAGGTTTCATTTCCAAAAAGGCATTAGGGCTAACTTATAATTCTACCCCATTTTACAGTCAGCATCCTCAGGAGTGCCAGCAGCCTTGCTCCCATTTATGAACTCTTCACCGCTTAGAGAGAGGTGCTCAGCAGCCGCAAAACCCACTGGACTGTGTTTTGCCACCTCACCCTAGTCCGGGCTGCTCCTTCGTCCTGGAAGGTCCTGCAACCCTCCACATGCCTCTCTCCATGCCATGTCTGCACCCAGCCTTTTGGACAGACCTGTGAGTATCCAGCCCTCCCCATCCTCGCACCCAGGACATCACCTCCCACCTGCCCTTGCCTATCACTCAGCACGTTGTCTTAGCTCAAGAAACTTCCCGGCCCTGAGGTTCTAATGTGGGAGCCTCTCACTGCTCTCAGAGTATGAGGGTTTCCAGGGCAGAATCCAGGCCCCAGACAGCACTTTGCACACGACAGGCCCTCAGCTCACACACGCTGGACACATTGATCAATGCATCTCCTTCCCCAGCATCTCCACTGAAAACTGAATGCCCCTTCTCTCCGGAGCGACGTGCACAGCTCCAATTTCTCAAAGGAGCATGAGCGGACCTCAACTCCCAAATTCCTTCCCAGGCTTCCTTGTTTGCTTTACAGCATGGCCCAAACTCTGAGTTTCTCCCAGCAGTCGGCATCGAAAGGTGAGATTTAATAAGCAGCCAACAGTGTATTTTGTGCTCTAATTCATCATTCGCACAAGACCAGAAAAGAAAAAAGGAGAAGAAAAAAAAAAAAAAAAAAAAAAAAAAAACCTGTACTAGCCCCCAGAGAGTCTCAGCTTCCAAAGGAGTTGTTAGAAGAAGATTGCCCTTGACGGAGGCCCTGGAGAGGAGCTAGTGCTTCCCGTGGCTCGTGTAACCAGGAGCAAAAAGCCCCTGAAGCATTGGGGCATAATTTTCTCTCTTAATAAAAGATTAATTCCCACATAAAAGGCTGTGTGGGACCATCATTACTTGCCAGCAGGGCCATTCCGTGTCCCTGTGCCAGCTTTGACCTGCTCTGGAAAGCTGTATAATGTACTATCAGGGGCATCATTCCAGAAGCGGAAGGATTCAAATGAAACCAAGGAGGAGGCTGTAGAGGCCCAGATTGAGATGCCAGAATTTTGCTCTCAGCTCTGACATTCCCATTTCTGTTCATTGGTTTCCATTCCCACTTACCAGACCATGTCAGGGAGACTGTCTCATTCTCCGCAGCATGACGAGCGTATTAGAAACACCTCTGCATGTGTTCTTCCTTTTGCCTGCTCAGGTCTGGCTTGGGTTTCTGGTGGTGGTAGCAGCTCCTGCCAATTTTTGAACATCTTCTAGCAGAATAGGCCCAATGCTGGGCATCTTCCTTTGAGTTGTATCTCTTAATACACGTTAGGTCTGAGACAGACACCTGTATTAAAATTGTAAATCTATAATCAATAATAATATATGGTCTATCCTTCTATGTAATTGAATTACTATTTATAAAATGTACAGCGGATGTGTGATTATAAAATAATACTCCCGGGGCTCCTGGGTGGCTCAGTCGTTTAAGTGGCCAACTCTTGATTTCAGCTCAGGTCATGATTTCAGGGTCATCAAAAGGAGCCCATCAGGCTCTGCCATGGGCATGGAACCTGCTTAAGATTCTCTCTCTTCCTCTTCCTCTGCCCCTCCCCTCTCACTCTCTCTTAAAATAAATAAATAAATAAATAAAATCCCTATTTTGCAACTTCAACTTAGGTTGGAAAGATCATCCTGGGTCCTTCAGCTAATTAGTAGTAAGTATTACATTTAAGTCAAGGCTTTTCTAACTTTTTTAAGTTCTTGCATCTAACTAGTCTGATATATTACCTGCGTGTTCGTCCTTCAAGGCCAAGTTCAAATCTTACTCCTTATGAAGAGCCTTTCTTGGTGTCAACAAAGCTGAGCAGTTTTTCTACCACCCTATCACATTTTTACACATAAAATTAAGTAAGTCTGAGCCTCATCAAGGCTTATCTCAACATAGTACCAAAATCAGATCAAATGTCAGTCAGTCCCATATCCAGAAATTGTAGAAAATAAGCCAAAACCTTTTTGCAGGCTCTTAGAAATAATACAAACTGTGGGTTACATTCATTAAACCTAACATAAATGCCAAATATCTTAAATTCATCACATAGTTCTCCTCACCCACTATCTATTCTGTAATAGTTCCTCTTTGCCACCTGATAAAAACTTAGCAGACCCTATGACTTATCGGGTCACAATTATATCATCCAAATTCCCCATTACTTTAAATCAGAATTAACATGTCTAATCCTTAGATCTTGTCTAAGGCTCTTGCTAAGGCCTACCATGTAAAAAGGAGGGGAGATATTCAGAAATTTATTTTCCTGTCTGGCTCCTCCTTCCATAGCTCTCTAAGCTTGGTTTCTGACTTTTCTAAGATTAGGACATGGTAAGGGGTTTACAGGGAAGTTTATACTAGACTGAAACTCTTGTAAGCTACCTCTGTACTCTTTATAACAAAAACAATGCATACCGTATATATTATATAAAATAGGCATTATTATATTGTATAAATAGCAACACATAATATAAAATATGTAATACTGGGGTGGTTTGGTGGTTCAGTCAGTTAAGCGTCTGCTGTTGATTTGGGCTCAGGTCATAAGTTCAGGGTTGTGAGATCAAGCCCTGCATCAGACTCCATGCTGAGTTTGGAGCCTGCTCAAGATTCTCTCTCTTCCTCTCCCTCTACCCATTTCCCACTCCCCAAAAGAAAAAGAAATAGGTAATATTAGATGTCACAAGTATTTTCAAAAAATTCAAAACAGCACAAAAAAGGAAACAACAGTTATCCCTAATCCCACCACCTTGAGTGACCTCTACCAACATTTTACTGTACCCCACTGATACTTCTCCTTCATCTACAGATTTCCATGTTGCACGTAGTCTATTTAAGGAAGATACTTTCTCCAGATGGTGTTTTTGAAATCTTAGCAATGATTTTTCTTTCATATGATTCCTGAATGCAATACATACCAAGAAATCACAAATCACCTGTTGATAACAACTATAATGTCTTTGCCCCTCACAACTATGCAGATGGTCAAGTGCGCAAGCTAAGAACCTAGAACTCAGAGCTAGACTCCTTGGGATTCCCCTCCCCCGACTTATAGGTAGTACCCTTCAGTAAATGAAATCAATTAATGTTTTCATGTCTTGGTTTTCTGAACTGTAAAATGGGGACAGTTACAGAAACTGTCCTCATAGGGTTATTGTAAAGTATACAATATACAAATGATCATGGATGTTTAACATTGTTTGAAGAGTGTCCACCAAATGGTAAGTTCTATGTAACTGTTCACTATAAAGATGGGGATGCTGATGCTGACATAATTATACAGTGAGAAATATACTTCCCAAGAAGCTTGTTATTTACTTGGCAAGATGAAATGAGTATAACCTTTAAGTGCTAATCTAATTATTTTGATTCTTATAAAAAGTTGCAACAGATTTTAGCAAACAAGGTAGAACTTGATAGAATTTATATTCATTTGAGTCCGATGTTTCATATATGTACGTTATTTTTCCCTGCATTGGGTTTCTATTTGTCAACTTTTTTCTCAGTCTTCTTCATGTCCCCTAAAATCCAAATAGTTTTTAGAATTTAGGATGACAGTGAACGGCCCTTATCCTAATAAATAAATAAACTGTGCCCTCCCAGGAGAGAAGCCACACATGAACCTCACCACTGCCAGTAGCACTATGGCCCACCACACATTCGCACTGAACTCATCTCTGATCAGACCATCAGAAAAGGGAGTGAGGCTGGAACGCCATCATCATCCCCTCCTCCCCAGTCACCTGCCAGTGGATTTCCAGAAACTGGTGTGACTGGAACAACTCCTCTAAAATTGAGAGATCCCAGAAGGGCTGGGGCATACAGTAGAGGCTAAGAATTAAGAAGGGAAAATTCTTCAGGTGTCAGCTCTCAGGGTGTGGAGGGGGTGTACCAGGAAAACCTAGAGGTAGTTCATGTTCATTAGCCCAGATACTTGTATAATGGTGGTCTCAATGTTCGCATCATTTTTTTCTTTTCCTTGGTTACTTCCTTTTATTCACTGGGTTTGGATTTTGAAGGATAATTAGGAGTTTTTAAGGACTAAGGAAGTAAGAGCATTCCATACAGAAGTATTATCTGCAATGCCGTGGAACCATAAGGTTCCTGCAAGTGGTTCCTAGAGGAGTGGACATGGAGGTGGTCCCTCCAAGTTAGTGGTTCTCTATCTTCACTGTATAGTTAAAACTACCTGGGAATCTTTTAGAAGGTCTAGTGCCTGGCTTTCACCAAAGCCAGTTTCATCAGGAGTAAAGAGGGTGAGACCCAGGCATTAGCATTAAAAGCTCCCTGGTTTATCTCAGTAGGCAGCCAAGGTTGAGAACCCATGTAGAAGGCTAGGGCTACAACGTCTAGCCCTGTCCAGACAGGTGTGTTGTTTTCTATGTACTAAAACCCTGTATCTTAGATTAGGTCCTTGATCATAAGAGGAATGGGTAGAGGTATGGGAGAACTATAGACCTGGTTTTGTGGCCTGAAGTTTCTGGGTTCATATCCCAGCTCTGTCATTAACTCAGCTTCATGGATAAGGATCATTTATCAAGCCTCAGGATCCTTCTTTGTCCATTCAGTGGGAATAATAATAATATCAATTTTGTGGGTGCCTGGGTGGCTCAGTGGGTTAAAGCCTCTGCTTTCGGCTCAGGTCATGATCCCAGGGTCCTGGGATCGAGCCCCACATCGGGCTCTCTGCTCAGCGGGGAGCCTGCTTCCTCCTCTCTCTCTGCCTGCCGCTCTGCCTACTTGTAATCTCTGTCTGTCAAATAAATAAATAAAATCTTAAAAAAATAATAATAATATCAATTTTGTAAGGATTTTGTAACAATTAAAAGGATTATATAAAAAGCGCTTGCATGGTGCCTGGGACATGATAAGAGTTCAATAATTAATACCTGTTGTAGTTATTATATGCTAACTACCTGTAATTTTAGAAATAAAATTAAAAGCATGAGCTATTGACAGGGGAATGGTAATACCACAGTCACGTACACAGGATAGCACAATTCAAATGAATATATGTTCACACTACGGATTTATTTAATGTTAACGCCTGCCTTTAAATTCGTAAGTGCTCATAATTATGTATATTAGTATTCTAAATGGAGGAGGTATTTCCTATGCAGGATGTGATGCAGAAAGGGAATTGAAATTCAGCAGATGCATTCAGTGGGTCTGTTGAAGACCTCTAAGCGATATGGAGACATTATTGTATCCATCTTGGCAGGTATCCAGTGGAGTAGATAAGAATATGGGCTATCATCCAAGGACAGATCAACGAAGTGGCCCATGAACTCCTGGAGTCATAAAATCATAAAATGTTTAACTTGCAAGAGATTATATAGTCCAATGCCTTTAAAGTATATATATACTCTTAGCAGCAGAACACTATCCTCCACAGAAATCTTAACTGTTGATGCCCAGCATTTGTGAGTGAAATTTTTGTGGAAGTGAGTCTTTACCTCCTTTACCCTGAAGGGCTATTTGGAGCTCTAAGGATTCCGCTTTGAGTTAGAACCACCACTAGCAGAGGTTAATTTGGTGGCATGCAATGAAACTCACCTCCAGGTGCTTTGGCTACTGTGCATTCTCCTCTAGCCCTGATTATGGACTTGGCCATGTAACTAGTCATGGCCAATGAGACATTAAGCAAGCATGACGCAAGCAGATATGCATCCAGCTTTATGGTGTCCTGATTTACTGAACCAGCTGTCATGCAGTAATAAAGCCTGAGCTAGGCTGCTGTATGATGAGACTATGTGAAAAGAGAAACCATGAAGAAGAGCATTAACCAGATTTGTGAGTAAAGTCCTTCGGATTCTGCAGCCCCAGGGTAACCTCTAAGCAACTTCAGCATCATGAGAGACTCTAAGTGAGACCAGCAGAAGAACCAGCAAGCCCAGCCCAGATTACAGAATCATAAGGAAATAAAATCAATAGCTTTTAGCTGCTAAGTTCTGGGGTGAATGATTACCTAACAACAGGTAACTGAAAAGTGATTTGCTAGAGCCCCTATTATATCTGTCACATCTATCCCTATGCCTTGCATTTAGAAAATGCTTTAATAAGCACCAAACTGACCTGATTAGCTAGTAAGAAGAAGACCCAGAAATATTATTAAAGTCATCTCATTCTGAATTCAGAGCTTGTCCTAATTCACCTGATCCCATATCAGTGGAATATAACCCGTAAACTCTAGAAACCCAATCTAGATTCCTTAACATTCACTTTATTTTGAGGTAGAAAAGGCTATTTGGTCCCTAAGACCTGAAATCTCATTTCAGAGCAGCTAAGAACAAGAGGCTTTGAAGCAATGAAATAGGATGTCACAATGTCCATGGACTTTTCTTAGAGGAGAGTCTCTCTCAAAACTTACATGCTCTTATTTTACACCAAGTTCTATTTTAACATGTTTTTCTGAATTGTTGGGTTATAGTAGATTGTATGGAAGAGGCACTTGAAGCAAATGTATTAAAACTTCAATAACAGGTCAAGAAGAAAATAGAAAAACTACATAAAAATACAGACATAAATATTCAATAATATTTTAAGAGTCTGGGGCAATGTGGTATAGATATTAACAACCCTATTCACCATATGAATTAATTACAATATACCAGAAGGACTGATTAGTTATCAATGGTCTTTATATCAATAAAAGTTTGAGTATCCTGCTTGATAATTATTACATATGGTTGTCAATCTGCTATCTGTCTTTTGTGAAAATTATCACTTCCACATTCCACAGCCTTCTTATTTGTTCCATATGGTTCTGGTGGAGCTGAACTCCATGACCCTCAAAAAAAAAAAAAAAAAAATTCGTAAAACCCATTTCTGTCCAAAAGTATATTTCTTCCCATTGGCCACAGCAATTGGTTCAGGGACAGGCATGTGTCCAAGTCTGGTTCTTTAGTTTTCCCCATGATTTTTTCCAGAGCTATACAGAGTACTATCTTCTTTTCCCCTGGATCATAAGCTCTCAGGATGCTGTGAGGCCTGGATAGGTAGCAGGAATGGAGGTATGCTAACTGAAGCCAACTTTCTTCCACAAGCAAAGAGCCTTTCTTAGAACAAAGCTAAAAAGAAGTAAGAACTGCCAAGAAATTAGAGGAAAGACAAAATTTTAGTGATGACTGAGCTCCTAAATCTTATTGCAGCTTCATGCTGTGAACTTCCCAGAGAAATGAGCTTAAGTCAATTGCAATTTTCTCATGCATACAAGAGACTCTGGAATAATAAACCCATTTGACAGTTTCTAAAATGTTTTCACATTCATTACCCATGGGTCCCTCATGGTAATCTGCAGAGTGATAGAGCCGGTTAGATGATCCCCGTTTTATTGGTAATTTTGTGCCACAAAATTATTGTCCACAAACCTCTATTGATTAAATCATTCCAGGGCTTAAAGTGGTAGAAATTCAGTTACGAGGAATGCATCATTTCCACTTCTCAGTGGGTAACAGAAGCATCTCTCTTAGGGAATGTATTTGAGAAGCTGCACCATCTTTGGTGTCTTTGGTACAGAGGCAACATTCAGCAATGACTCAAAGGAGGAAAAAAGGCTCAGAGTCTTCAGTTGGGTTCCTTGAAAGCAGAGCCCAAGGTGGGGATTCTTATGCAAGTGGCTTAATGGGGGTGAGCTCATAAGAGATGACTAGAAAGGGATAGGATCAGGGAAGGAGCTGAGAAAGGATGTGATGTCAACTGGCATCTGGCCTCAACCTGATCCTTCTAGGAGTCAGGAGCAAAAATGGCACCACAGAATTACCCATCCCCCACTGAGGCAAGGGGAACCAGCTCTGTGCCCTAATATCAGCTGGTCATTGGCTCTGGGCTGCCCCCACATTGCGGGGAGGGGCAAAATCTCCAAGCATTTCTGGGCAAAACAGCTCCTGTGGTTTGAGCTGATTCTCCTGACAAGAAGCCTGGGGGCAGCTCTGTGCTCCTATTGATCGAAACAGGTAGCTGAGCCCTGAGTTAGGCAGAGAATTTCCTGGGTGGGGTGCTACACTGTTTACTAAGAAGCCTAAGCAGGGCTCCGCCTAAAACACTTCTTTCCATAACCTGCATGTGAAATACCTTATGCCCCACAGACCAAGCATTTGTGAAATAGCCATCTAATGCCAGGCCTGGTGCCAGGAGCAGTGGTGTCCTACCTTACCCAAGCATTATGTTTTAAAGTAAATGGGGAAGATGCAAATAGCATGAAGTCAAAATTACCATAACATCTGTATATGTATACGTGTTTACACACACACACACACACACACACACACACACACACACACATAGACCCCTACGTGTGTCTATGCATTTATATATAAAGGATAAAATATCAACTATGCATAATAAAGGGTATATATATTTATAAATAAAATAATTTACTAGATTAAATTTGTATTTAACTGGATTACACTGCATCTGTCAAGAAGCAGATTAAATCACACGTGAGCAATACTGGAGGATTTTGCTGGAATTCCGTCATGTCCAAGTGCCCAATCTGAGGCACTTCTCAGCAGAGCATTTCTGATGGGGTCTCTGACCTGGGTGCTTCACCCTCACAATGGATCTTTAATTTCCTGCTACTATCATTACCGTATCTGGTAGTTAAGTACTATGCTCTCAAACCTGCAGACCACAGATCAGGTATTTATAAGTACAAAGAAAGAAGTTGGGTGGCTATGGGTTTTATTTCTTTCCTTCCCCCAAAAGAACATGGCAAGGAAATTTATTTCTTCTTAGAATTTGAGAGGACTGTCAAGGCAATGAACTCTGCCTCACTATACTGGGTTAAAAAAATTTACTTTTCTTTATTTGTCACAGTTAAATAAACTCTATTCTCCTGCCTGGCTGATGAAAAATTCTGTCCATTGTTAAAGTATAATTTTCAAAAAAATGACATAATAATGCTTAGGCAAATATAAAATGAACACATGTCAGAGATTTATTCAACTCATTAATTACTGAGAGAAATAGTAAGGTGTTAAAGCCAGCCCAAAGAACATTTGAAAAGATAGGTATTCATAGCCAAGTTAATAAAGGCAGGTTAGGATAGGCTGCCTACAAAGATGGTTTAATGTCCAACAGGGTGATAAGCCATAACCTTTGAGGTAATCCGTTTCACTGATTGGAAGTAATTTGCATTACTACTGAAAAAAAGTCTGCATGAGAGCATGTAGTTTCACTGAGTCCAGGCCTTCTAATCAGTGGCAAACTGTGAGTTAAAGAACACACATTTGCCTAATCCCTGGATGGCCCTGCACTTCCCTATGGTACTGAAAAAGCAAGCTAACATTTCACTTTATATCTACATTTTGAGTAATTTTTATTAACAATCATCATTACTGAGTCACCCTCTCCCTGCTGATGGGCTCTTGCAAAAATCTTGTGTCTCTGAGAAGCCAGGAAAGAGAAAAAAGTCCAGAGCTTTGGCCCACCAGGACATCATTTTTACCAGTGTCTTTCTGTGACCCGATCTTGATGTTGTGTTCAGGCCTTTACTTTAGATTGCCTCAGTGTGAGGCACAGACGCTAGGATCACCCCCAATGACCACCACCTTCTAGCATCCCTGTCTTTGCGTAATTCCCTCCCCTTGAGTGTGGGTGGAATCCAGACCTTTCCTCTAGCCAATAGATTACTGCAAAGCTGAAGTGATTCTGCAGGTGTAATTAAAGTGGCAAACCCATTGACTCTGAGTAAAGAGAAGTTTTCCAGGATGGGCCTTAATTAATAAGGTGAGTTTGAATTAATCAAAGCTCTAAAAAAGGGAAGCTGAATCTGTCACATAAGCTACTTCCTCTTACATTCTGCAAGACAATGGAAGCAGCAGACTTGTCACTAGTCAAGGGAACTGGTGAGTATTCAAGCAGCTTTATAGCTGGGACCAGCACATAACTCTCCTTCTATCACTTTGGAAGCCCTCTGCCATGGACTAGGCTCTCAGACCACTAAGTTTTTTCCTAGAAAATGGGAAAATATGCAAATCAATCAATTTCTTTCCCATCTTCCCAAATGTAAACCATGTTACCCCAGGTTCATCAGAAGGCTGAGGGTATGTATTACATACCCTCATGTATAACACTAGAGAAGAGGAGCAAGAAGTAGAAAGAGCCAAGAAGGGAAGGAGGGAGAGCATATAGGAGGTCACTGCCACTAGGCAAACACACATAACAAATCATGGATGGAGCCTTTGTGAATCTGTATCAGTTACCTCCCAAAACTGGGATGTGATGCAGTGAGAAAGGAGAAATCATGCAACCAGTGGTTCCCCTCTCTAATGATCCAAAGGCCAGTTTCCAGGGAAGGTTGGTGGGAAAGGAAAGCATCAATCCTCCCATGAGGGCACCACTTCCAATACCCAACAATGGAGACACTGGAGAGAATGTGACCCTCAATCTTTTCTCCTTTCTGCCTTTTTCAACAGATTGAGTATCCTAAATTTTCACAGTCACTGACTATGGCTTCATCTGTGCCCTAATTCTTTGTAAGACTTCGCAGCACTCTTAACTTTTCTTCTTAAAAAGAAAGAAAAGGGAAAGAATCAGGGAAGTCAGCATTTCCCTTGCCTTTACAAAGTAACAGAACAGAGCTGAGCTTCTCTGGGGCCCTGATCTTACAGGACATTTTGGCCTCCATGAAACTCTACTCCAGGATCTAGGGTCAGAACCACTTCCTGTGAATCCCCACAGCTAAGATTTGTCCCAGTCAGGGTGAGAAGGGAAGCCTAATCTTCTTCCCAAAAAGTTCTACACAGACAAGGAATACAAGACAGTTCAATTACATGATAATTGACTCTAACTGGCCCTCCCATGGGCTGTTAAATTCTTATCTGCAGCCTGTAGCATATTAGAATGCTGGAACTCCTATATCCTGCCCTGAAGAAGAACACAATAGAAATGTTAAAAACAAAACAAAAAACAACCACTAAGCAGCAGAGCTTGGAAAAAGAGAGCTCCAGTGAGGTCAATAAAATGGCAGCCATTTTAGGAGCAGTTTCAAAGAGCTGTCAGAAGGGAATGTGACACTTCTGACTGCCTTCTAACTGCAAAGAAGGGGGAAAAAAAAGTCCTCAAGGGATTACTATGAAGCACTAAGAGAGCCTCTTAAATGAACATATCTTCCAAAAACTTCTCTACTTTCCTTCATTTGTTCCATATATGCATTGACTTCACTCAGGGGACAGGCACTGAGTTAGGACTGGAGATACCGAGGGCAGATGACGTATGTGGAGCCCAGCTCAGGAGAGCATGTTCAGTGAAGATGACACCAGGACCCGCTGAATGGGCAAGGGTAGGGAGAAAGTGGGTACAGAGAAGCTGGCTGGTGGGCTCTGGGCTGCGGGAAGAATACGGGTAAAGGGCTACATTCAGAGTGGACACAGCTGGAGTGAGCTCCTGAAAAACAGAATGCAATCTTCCCTACCACACACACACAGCACACACACATTAGTCTTTCAGAATGACCTAATATAAAGAAGCACCTCCTCCATGAAACTTCGAGAAAACTTGAGATGACCTCGTTATTTATCTAGACAAGGCCAGACACAGACCCTCCAAATTTCCCAAGGTAAAACACCCTCAGTTCTACTATCCTGTCATGCCCTTGACCTTCATCCCACTTCCCCATATCCAGCTCTTCTAGGTTTGTTCACTCTTACCTATAAAAGAAAAGCCCTTTTTGCTTCACCCTGGGGATGCTGGCAGACCTTATGGGCAGAATCACCTCCCCGTTGCAACAGCCTCTCTCCACATCCCCCCACAGCAATCCTTTAGAATAAAGCCTCCATTTATTAAGTCCTGACTTATTTTCTATTTGACACGAGTAAGAATCTGAGCTAGTGGTTCTTAATATTGACAGCAATTCTTAAACTTGTGCTTAGTCAGAATCCCCTGGAAGCAAGCCTTCTTAAGACACAGGATGCTGGGCCTTTCTGATTTGGTAGGTAGGTCTTGGGAGGGCCCTAGAATCTGCATTTCTAACACGTTCCTCAGGGATGCTGATGCTGATGCTTCAGAACCACTGATATAGACCTGGACAGGGAGAGGCAAGTGACAGGCCTGCCAGAGAATAAGGCAGAGGCCACAACATGAAGGACCATAGGGTTTACACTTTGATATCAGGCACTGATGAAGGATGGAAATAGGAAGACACCAAATCACACCTGCCTCTTTGGAAAAATCCCTTCATCTGAAGCTTGGAGAACAAATGGGAAGGGGTAAGAATCAGGGCAGAATGCCTATGAGGAAGCTGTTGCATGATCCTGGTGAGAAATGATGGGGGTCTGGGTGGAGGTGGGGTGTGGAGCAGATGACTGGAGAGAAGCAGATTCAAGTGATATTTAGGCAACAGCACACACAAGGCACACCAGCTGACTGAGATGGGCCGTGAGGAAGAGGAGGGAGTCCCTAAAGGAAAGTAGGAAAGAGGAAAAGCTTGAGAGGGAAAGCTAAAGGTCTTACCAGATGGAGTTCAGCCTGTTGGAGAGAACTGGAGTGACGATGTCCAGTATGCAACTAGATAGAGGATTCTAGAATGTCAAAGTCTGGTCCAGGACAGAGAAAGGTTTAGGACTCTTTAGATGAAATAAGTACACACGGCAAGCAAAGCCTTGGAAATGAGTGAGACCATGTCCGAGAGAGGACACGGAGTAAGAGGAAAACAGGAGCATAGATGGAAGCCTGAGGAAAAGGAGGTTGACAGAGGACTGATGTGAATCACCCCCCTCCAGGGGCCCCAGCAGTGCTTGTCTCAGTCCTTTCTCAGCACAGTCTTACAATGCTCACATTCCTCTCACAATTACATGGGACACAACTGTCTTTCCTCCACTAGACTACAAGTGGAGAACACTGCTGTTCATTAGTAGTTTTACCAGTTGCCCCATATTGATTCCAACACCAATTCCAATGTATGTGCATATGGGCACAAGGTGGAGGGGTCCCCCGAACACCAAGCAAATCTTTACAAACTGCATGTCCTCCTACTCTACTCAATTTGACTACCCAGAGAGAGCATCAGATACCATAGGTTAAGGTCTTAGTCCCAGAAGACCGTCACCTCCTCTAACTTCAGAAACCAATTCCAAGTCCAGGGTGTTACCTGGACTTCTGACAGACTTCTGACCATGACTTCTGGCTATAAATCAGAGGTTCCCATGAAACCTTACTTGGGTTTGATCAACATGCTAGAGCAGTTCACAGAATTCAGGAAATTTGTTTACTCACAAGATTACCAGTTTATTGCAAAGGATATGAAAGGATAGGAATCCCTAGCTAGAAGAAGAGATACAAAGGCAAGGTCCCAAACAAAGGAACTTCTGTCCTTGTAGAGTTTGGGGCCTAGCTCAGTGGCACATGGCAGTGTTCTTGTTCCCTAACCTGGAAGCTCTCCAAACTCTCTCCTTTTGGGTTTTTATACAAGCTTCGTTACATAGAAAAGATGATTAAATCCTTGACCATTGGTGATGGATTCAATCTCCAGCCTCTCTCCCTTCTCCAGAGGTCAGGGGATGGCACTGAAAGTTCCAACCCTCTAATCACATGGTTGACTCCACTGACAACCAGCCCCCATCCTTAGGTGCTTTCCAAAACTCACTTTATTAACGTGACAAAAGACATATTTATCGCTCTCCTCATTTAGGAAATTCCAAAGGTTTTAGGAGCTCTGTGCCAGAAATGGGAACAAAGACCACACATTTGTTATTATAAATCACAATATCACATCCTATCTAGTCTTTCTTTTTCTTGGAGAAAGTATTTGACATAACCAACCATATTAATTTGTCAGTGTTTGTTTTTAAGATCTAGAAAGAAAGCAGATGACAAATATCAGAAATGGCTTCTCCCTGCACTTCTTTCCTCTAGCATCATTAAACAAATGGAAAAGTGACAGATGATGGAGTGACCCAAGGATGAAGACCCTGTCCAGCAGGCCCAAAGTAGGCATGCAAATGGAGAATTCACACTTGTAAATGGTGCTCAAGATCCACCACATTGACTTCTTTAAAGGAAATAAAATGTAGCACTGTGCCCCAGAAATTGTTTGTCATATGGTTGTGCATATTTATAGAGAGACTGTTATATTTTTAGTGGGAGAGAGGTGGGCTTTTTCTCAGTTTCTATGGTAAATCACTTGTAAAGTCTGCATTTGTATGATTAAAGTAATAATGTTGAATTGGCCAATTTGCCCAAGTAAGAAATGCACCGAATTGCCAGGATTTAAAATACATACACCCTTTATAAGCAGAACCACACTAATGGAACAAAATGGAAGACCCCTTTTTTTTTTTTTTTCTTAATTACCATCTACAGACATGAAGTTAAAGTCTCCAGATCCCACTTGCCTCCCAACTGTATCGTTCCCTGGAGTGGTGGGTCTATGTGCACTCAGCCTGGGGGAGTGGGGAACAGGATCCTTCTCCTCAGGATTTAGCTGATCTTAGATCCATGCTCTTCACTATGAGACCCACAAGTCACACATGGTTACTGAATACTTGATATATGGCAAGTGTAGACAGAAAGGTTCTGTGTCAAATACACAATGAATTAGAAAGAATGTTTTTGATATTTGGGGTTGAATAAAATATGTAACTTTTAAAGATGTTTTCACTGAGTGTTAGTTTCCTAGAGCTTCTGATAATAATGTACCACTAACTGAGTGGTTTAAACAACAGAGATTCACTGTTTTATCATCCTAGAGCTACAAGTCCAAGATCAAGGTGTTGGCTAGACTGGTTCCTTCAGGGGGCTGTGAAGGAAGAAAGGTCTGTCCAAGTCTTCTTCCTTGACTTGCAGATGCCTATCTTCTCACTGAGGTCCCTTCACATCATCTTCCTGATGTCTGTGTCCAAATTTGTAATTTTTACAAGGACAGCTGGCATATTGGATTAGTACCCAACTCTAATGACCTCGTTTTAACTTGATATACTCTTTAAATATCCTATCTCCAAATCAGGCCACATTCTGAGGTATTGGGGTTAAGACTCCTACATCCTTTTATGGAGAAGACACAATTCAACCCATAAAATACTGTTTATTCTTCCTTTTGGTAAAACATAAAATTACATACACAGTACCTCATTATTTTTCTAGTGGACAGTACTGCTCCAGAATTAATAGTGCTCCCCAGTCTGGGCGGGTGGAGGGGGTGGCACAGGAAGGCTATGAAGGAAAGGCAGTTATGAGCTTTCCTGGGATGCTTATCATCTGAAAGCTTACTGGCCCCCTGAATGACATGATCGTGGTTCCCAAAATTCTGTGAGAAGTCTGAACCTAAGTTGACCTTGGAATGCCATCATACTGAGAATAAACAGAAGTTTCTCTATTCCTTTTCTTCTGTTGGCTAACAGAGAATGGAGCCCGCTTTGTTCCTGCGTTCATCCACTGATTCACGCACGCATCCATCCATCCATTCACTCACTCATTCACCTACTCACATTACATTTCAGTCTTTTGGAGGCCTATAGAATATCTTCAAGATCTTGACTAAAGTAGAGTTTGGTCAGGGCAGCTGAGGAAGATAGATTTTTAAATAGGAGAGTAGACAGCAATCTGAGCTAGGAAGAGAAAACAGAAAAGAGATCAGGAAATGGAAGGATGCAGGAGAGCAAGAAACAAGAGACCAATAACCAGCTTCTGTCCAAGGATTTCCTCTTCCTTATTTCTTATGGAACAGTAAGGTATTTTTTTTAAGGAAAGTCTGCCCAGAAGTCAGATGTGAACTCTTCTCACTATGCATAGTTCCTGTCAGCACTTCTTGGCACCTCATTAGCATTCAAGACCTGTGGGAATTTCTACTTTGCCACCAGTAAAACAAAACAAAACAAACAAACAAACAAAAAAACAACAAAAAAAAAAAAAAAGAAAGAAAAGAAAAGAAAAAAAATAACAGTGTTGAATTAATGGTTAGGAGGGAGCTGTTACCAATTTTTGTTCTTTTTTTACCAAGTCAGGGAGCCTAATTACTATAATTTAGCAAAGGCATGGGAGGTGAGCATGATAGTGATGGGGCTCAGAACACACTACCCCAGAATATGACACCTTGATATACTGAATATTTTTAGCTGAAGGAGTTTGAGAAAACAGCAGAAACAGGAAGGTCACTCTGACCTTTCCCCAAGTTTTGTCCTGAAACTGGTCACAAAACCTTCATGTAAGAGGTGCCCTTCTACACTGGGAGGAAAGGAACATCCTTATCTCCTAAGACAAAGAAACACTGAGAAGAATCTGAACAAACCAGACTTGCTACACCTCCCCCAGTCTCCTATGCTGTTTCTACAGGACTGTCTACTCTTCACCAAACCCAACATAAAAATGCTCTGGTTTTACCATTTCTTTGGCTCTTCATTTCCTTCTGAAGCCTCCCTTGTCACGTAAAATTTATACGAAATAACTTTGTATGCTTCTGCTCATCAGTCTTTGTCAGTTAAATTTTCAGACCTAGCCAGTATCCTAAGAGGGTTAGAGAAAACTTTTCCCTCCCCTACAATAGATTCTTGAAAAGTACAGAAGTCTGATGTTCTTTTTGGCTGAATTGACGCTAAGTCATCTCCTGTGTAAAAATCACACGTGGCCTCTCTCCCTGGATGCACAGAATGAATTCTTTTTAACAAGCTTCTGTTGAGTTGTTTGCATCTCCTAAAAGAACCCCATGGAGACTGAGTTACTCTGAACTAAAATTAACTGAACCCCTCACTTCTCAGATTCATAATAACCCTGTGCAGCATGGGGAGTGGTTGGTAGGCATCCTAATCTCTCTGGATTGACCTCTTTGCCATTCTCCTTATCACTATGGCAGAGCACATTTCCTTCCCAGGGAGGAAATGCAGAATAATTCCAAGTCGGCAGAATTGCCCAGAGGAGATAAGGCTGCACTGTATTAACCTTCCCACCCAATACGCTCCCAGCTCCAAGAGGAGGGAAAACAAGGCTCAAATTAATTTGGGTTATTACTGACTCGCTTAGGGTGGCTCCCAGATTTCAGATTGCTTCTCCTCTCTCATGTCTGGACGTCTCCAGCACAGCTTTCTCTGGGACAAAGGGACAGGTAGGTCACACAGATTCTATCTGTCGAAGGGTCAGGAGACAAATGCATCTTACAGCAACTGTCAGCCATATGCCTTTCTCAAATGCTTACATGAAGGCATTTTAAAGGTAGACCACAACAGGAGGTCCTAAGTAGACCATGGAAGAAGGACTTGGCAGAGATAATTGGTAACATAAAATGCCACACGGGGACCTAGTAAAGATGAATTAGCCATAAATCATTTGAGCAATAATATATTTAGCTTTTACTTGGCAAATTAATAAATGAGAAGGGACACAGGATCTCTCAAATCACAAATAGGAAAAAATAAAATGAATTCCTTGTGCTTTTCCCTATATTATCATAATGTAACTGGCATATTGAAAAGCCATCATTCTAGCCATTTTATACTAGTCCTTCTCATTTCTTGCTGTAGTTCACTGAGATCCGTCTAACATATCCTTGTTCCAGGGCCCCTTATGTAAGTGAGAACTATACTTCCTACAGTTGGATTCCTGCCAATTGCTGTTTAAGATCATGTGTGGTAGCTTCATATTTCATTTAGTTGATTTAAATTAAATTTAATTAATAACCTCTGTGCATCTACAACTTTTATCCTGTAGATTCCTAGCCCCTCTTACTCTCTTTCTCTTGCTGGGCTTGGCCACGTGACTTGTATAGGCCAATGAGAAGTTAGCAAATGGGAGGACAACAGAAGCATGAAGAAATTTGCCCATCTCTACTTCCTCCCTGCTTCTCTGCAACTTTCTGTGATAACAGGCACACAGAGGCTGACCTAGCAGAGCAATGTGAGAAACCGGAGTTACGTTTGGGATGGAGACCTGACTCATCTCAGCAGAGGACCCCCTCAGACCAGCTAGTCTCCCAGTCAATCTAAAGATTTATGAGAATTAAGAACAATAATAATAATAATAATGCTTTAAGACACTGAGTTTCAGGTGATTGTAATGCAGCATTATTGCAGCATAGCCGAGAGGAAGGGAAGGTGATAAATGAATACTTGATTTTATTTTTCTTTCTGCCAGATAAGAACTAACAATACATTTTGCTAAAGGGGTACAAACACATCTTGCCATTGCAAAAATAATTTGCCATTTGACAATTCTATGTCTTACACTTAAATCTGACATTCCCAAAAACTTGGCTTGAAGGCTGTGAATACTGGAGGAACTATCTTGTTCCTCCCCCTGGGATCTGTAGGTATCCAGGCAAGAGGCTCTCCCCTGAGCCTTAGGGGTATGACAGGTTCAATTTCTTGCCCCCTGCAGAAAGCAGGATCTCCTCTCCTCGATTTCTGACAGCCTGATCTCAAGCTAATCCCATGTGGACTCCAAGAAATCAAGTTTGTATGCTTGATATTGTATTAATTGTTTTCCTCCAAACCTATAATAAATTTGCCTTTCTCTTGTTTTTGAAAGAAAGTGCGGGGTGAAACATTGAAGCTGAAAGAATGTTGATAATCATCTAATCAAATAATTTTCTTATTTGCAGAAGGATCTATCTTTATGAAGAGAAAATACATGGGCACTGGTAATGAATTTTCTTCAAAGGGAAAAAAACAGAGATTCCCTGTTTGAGGCAGGTTAAGGGGAGCAGAGTAAAGGAAACTTCTCCCTAACGCTCTTCTCTTTCCTTCCCCCTACATCCCTAGAGGAGCCCTATGGCACCAAAGACACCCCCTAGGTCAGATCTTCTCAAACTTTCACAAGTACAGGAATAACCTAGAATCTCATTAAAATTGAGATTCAGTATCTTTGGATTAGGGCCTGAGATTCTGAATCTCTCCCATGCTCTCAGGCAATGTAATGCAGCTGGTGCAGGAGCATCCTTTGAGGAGCAAGGCCCTGGAATCCTGCAGAACAACTCCAAAAACACTACCTTTCTGAGGACCTCCTTTGGCAGAGAGGAAAGGTGACTCCAGGACGGTCACATCTAATGTCAGGGTTGGAATTCCTCACACGGAGACTGGTGTTCTCTTTCCCATCTCCCTATATGACCCCAAATGCCCCCAGGTCTATGCATATCAGCTGATAGAAGCACTAGTTAATAAAAATGTCGATCTAGACTTCATACATGCTTTTTCTTTCTCCCAAAATGTTTTAACTCACCAAAAAGATTCTCTGGTTTTAAAATCAACTAGTTCCAAGAAATTTGGCAGACTAAAAATACACCCAAAGTCTTCTAGTTTAAAATAGTATCTGTCACAATTTCTTACTTACCACAAAACACATATAAATACACAGAAGATAAAATAACCATAACAAAACAAAATGATCAGATGACCCCAAAATGGAGAGTGCTGAGTGACCTTGCTCCAGAATTTGGAAGGAATGTCCTCTGTCTATAAAGTCATTGAAAGTGGGTTGTTCCTGCTTTGCTACATGACACAGAGCAGTTCTATTTGCTGGGAAAAGAAGAGGATGAAAATGCTTCCCACCAGGACTCATAGAGCCTTGGCATCTAACTCCCAAACAAAGCCGGCAGCCCATTTTAGTGAGACAGCCATGTCACGCAGTTTGAGTAGGAGATACCATCCAGTCCAGAAGAGTCATGCTAGGCAGGACAGCTCAACTCAGAGTTACACACATCAGCATTCACTCATGATTCAACTCTGCCATGAGAAAGGCTTTCCAGCACCCCCTAAGGCAGACGGAATGCTGAACTAAGGCCTATCCACAGGCTCTGTGTCCTGATGGATGTCCAGAGAAAAATTTCCCTCAATCAAGAAAAAACAGAATATGCCAATACATGATCTTGAAGAAATTCTACAGACCAAAGGAAAGAGGATTTTATCCTTAAAACTCAGAGGAAGAGCATCATGGAAAGAGAATTTTGGACCTCCTGTGCCCAAGCTGGGCACTTTACCTAGAAGGTTCTCACCTACTCCCTCTTTCTCTCTTTTCACGAGCTCACTGCTTCTCTTTATTCAGATTTTACCTTCTCAAAAAGTCCTTGCTTTATCCCCTAGATTAAAGTAGGCCACTATTATACACTCTCAGGGCATCCTGTGATTTTGTCAGTATATAATTATTTGTTTAATTATTTCATTTAATGTCTGTGACTAATAAAGGTGCTACTGAGCGTGAAAAAGGTATTGGGCAAATAACTGTTGAATGAATGACTAAGTGTCTATTGACACAGAAGCCATACCTTAGTCTACATAAAATAGAAACAGAAAGCCATAATAACAATAAAAGAGAGATGAATACAGAAACTCAGAGTAGGTTACAAAGCAGTGAGTGGAGACAAGGTGAATGAGGAGATAGGGAAGGATTTTAAGGATACTGACATTGGAAAATCAAGTTAAAATCCTCACCAGAGGTAAGAAAGCAGATCCAACATCACTGAAAATTGCAGAGTTGCGAAGGACAGAATTGAGAGATTTTTCTCAGAATTTAAAAGAGAAAGATGACAATAATGTAAGAAATTATATATAAAGAGCTAGGGAGTAAAAATCTAGTTTAAGAGTTACAGGCATATCTGCTGATATAAAACAAAGGGATATCAGAACCAAATGCAATAAAGACCAAGTTTAAAAGAAAAAGAAGGAGTTCAAGAAAGTCCCCAAGTATAATGGTTAATAAAGTTCATCTGTTAAAAAAAAAAAAAAGATAAAAAACAGTAAGAAAGAAACCCACAACTAGGCACCCACAACTAGGCAAAAATGCTTAAAAGGTATTTTTGAATGAATAGAATACAAAAAAAAAAACTAAAATCCACTGAAACAAGGTAGGAAACACAAACTACTCAATATAAAGAAAAATAAGTGCCAGCAGAAAATGGAGGAAAGACTAGAACAGACGAGGCTTGTGAACCAGTAATTTTATACACAGTCAAGCCATTACTTGTGTGAAGGAAGAAAAATAAGGTCTTAAGCTTGCAAGTCTTCAGAAATTATATCAATCTTGTACCCTTTCTGAATAATATTAATGATAAATTACCAAAAGTTTACATCCTGCTGAATGAAAGATGATTCAAATTAAAGTGTCATGTTTTATTGTTCAAATATACACTTGCAATGTAAATTTAGCAGTCGTAAAATGGTATGCATAAAATAACAGCTCACCAAATGCATAAATTAAAAACTGTAAGATGAAATGGACAGAGTCACAACCGATGGAGAAGATTTTAAACAAGATTTTTAAAGTTTTAATAGATGAAGAACACAAGAGGTAAATAAATACATAGAGAATCTAAATAATATAAAATAAAATTTGTAGGGGAGAACGAAAATACATAATCTAGAAACAAAAATTCACCTCTTTTCCAAGTTTCCCTGAAATCCTTATAAAAACTGGTCATGTATTAAACAACATCCACAAAACTTTGGAACTTGTAATTAACAAAAATTACATTTGCCACATTTTCTAGCACAGATGTTTTAAACTAGAAATTCCTAGTGAAACTCTTAATAAGACAAAAATAAACCAGCCTTTTGAGAAACGTAAATTTTGACATAATCTGAGTTGAGAACTCAATATGAGAATATGAGTTTTCACCTTAAACTACATGGTCTCAAGTTTCTCTTATGGTATTTCAGTAAAAATAGAAAATACATGTGTGTGTGGTCATTTTAATCTAGACCACTGGATATTCAGTAGCCCCAAATTCTCCAGAGTGGTTTGTTAGCACTCCATCAAAGACCACACTTTCAGGGTAATTATTCCAAGTTCTGCAGCAATGTTGATCTCAGAAAAAAAAAATCTAAGGTTTTGTGAATTAACATAATTTATGTCAAAAGTGAATTTTGTTGAGTGAGTCTTGCAGTTGTTGTTTTTGTTTGTTTGTTTGTTTTTAATCACCACAATGGATTTTAAAAATGAGTTTGTCCTGGCAACATTAATGGTGCTCAAGGTATTTGGGTTGGTTAGAAATATGCAAGAGCCATTCAGGCCCTTGTATGTACTGGGTATAAAATTCAAGGTATCCTAGATTCTTCTGGGTTAGGAATGGTACCCTAAGCTTGAGTCATAAACAATTCAGCATTCAGCAGATAATGAAGAGGATTCTTGGTTGTCAGAGTCCATTGTATGCTTAGCTGCAACCTGCTGCCTTTGTCTGGGTGAATATTTTATGGAATATTCCAATATTCCAACATTTATGGAAGGTACTATTAAATCACCTAAAAATAGAGATGGAGTCTTTATTGAGCCTGCAGAGCACAGTGTGTGTACTCTCAATTTTACTTGCTAATAAATGTCTGTAAGTGAGGCAGAGATAGCTACACGGAAGATTTGGCTTCATTGCAACTTTTTAGCAGATCTATGGAGAGGAGACTTATCACCTCCCACATTATGGTAGGCTGCTGGAAGTTCTCTCAAAGAATAAACTGGCTGAGTTCGACCTAATCAGTTAAAATCAGTTCCCAATCGGGCACAGCAATGCCTCCAATATACCAAGTTAATGGCCCATTTTGACCTATTATAGGGACTTCTAAGTACAATAGCACAATTTCTCACCTCACTGATTCAGGGTGAAATATTAGCAATAGTGATTAGTATACTGCTAGCTATTAAGATAAGAATACGCTATTATAAAGAACTCATTTCCTAATTTTATATCATTTAAATTAAACAAATTTAAATACCGACATATGGCTAGTTGGCTACCTTATGGGACATCACAGATATGAAACATTTCCATTATCACAGTTCTATGCAGATGACATTAGAATCAAGAAAGTGATAGCATGATTCTCCTGATACACTGCTTCTCTTAAGTCATAACCTCAATTAATAGTATCCCTGAATTCTCCTTGTCCTTTAACTAAGTATTCCCTTCACACTCTTATTCTGGCCTTGGATACATGGCTTGCTTTGGCCAATGGAACAAGAGAAAATGTAACACAAGCAGGATTTCTTTCCCTTGATTTTGTGCAATCATCATAAGAACATGCCCACACTAGTTGACAGAGACACTTGAGAGACATTTGGAAGAGATCCATGTTGTCCCTTTTGAGACCAGCCTGGACTACAGACAGATGAGTGAGCTCAGCCAAGGTCAGTGGAAACACCCAGTTGACCTATAGACTCAAAAGAGACAAGAAATGGTATGGTTTTAAAGCCCCAAGTCTTGACATTATTATAATTGTCTTATTACAACTGCCCTGGAGTTATCAATCACAACCAAACTCAACTGAAACTCAACTGAATAAAAAGAAATAAATGTCTAGGGAAGATAGGGCAGATGAAAAATAGTGTTATGGACTATATGTTCACGACCCCCTAAAATTTGTGTCTTGAAACCCTCATCTCCACTGGGATGATGGTATTTGTTGGTGGGGCCTTTACAAGGCGATTTGGTCATGAGGATGGATCCTTCAGGATGAGATTAGTGCCCTTATATTAAGAGATATGATAGAGTTTCCTTTCTCTCCCTCACCCTACTCCCCTCGCCCCTCTGACTACCCACCATGTGAAGAAACCAGGAAGAGGGCACTCACCAAGAACTCAACCATGCTGGCACCATGCTCTCGGACTTCCAGCCTCCAGAGATGTGAGAAATGAAAGTTCATTGTTTAAGTCACTCGGTCTGCAGTATTTTGTTACAGCAGCCAGAACCAACAAAAGCAGATGGTATTTCTCAGGTAGGTATGTTGTGCCAACCCAGGTAATTTCTCCATCTTTTCTCCACTTACAAGGATACCTACAAAGGAGTCTCTCACCCTTCTCTACTCAATTATTTACAACTCTCATGGAAGGAGGAGTTGATAATCAGATGGATCAAAGTATAAAATATTTATTAGATCAGGTATTGTAAGCATAGGAATTGTATCCATAAAAGACAACATCTAAGGTCCCACTCATTCTCTTTTACTTCTTATTCTCCACCAAGGAGCTCAACTTTATTTGTCTTCTATCCCTGTCACCATGCTAGAAGGATACCATGAAAGGCGACAGGTAAGTACCATCCTTGCCTATGTGATTTGACAAGAAAGGAGGTTATCAGAATCATTCCACTGAAAATATATCTCAAAATATCGAACAACATTATTTAGATTCTGAATAGAATTGGGTAACAACACACTTTGGCCCAAGAAATAAAACCAGCACAACTATCATCTGAATATAGGATGTAGCTGTCTGATACTTGAATGCAATAAATTAACAACATTATTACTTTTTCTCTTTTGGCTACTGACCTTTGTATGCATTTTTTGCATGGTCAGATTCCATTCAAAAAGGAAGCATAAGAGGTAGCCCACCCCTCATAGCTTGTTAAAAAATAATCTTGAATTAATTTAAACTCAATTATGGCTATTTTCCCTTATCCCATATATACGGGCCAAATTTTAGACATTATAATTAAATCCGTTAAGAGAATAGTTATAAAGACACGTTCTGGGAAAAGAAGACATTAATAAATTGTCTATTCTAGGAGACTACACACAAGATTTGTAGTTCAGGTTGAGAAAGTGATTAATATGAGCAAAATCATTTTAAAATATTGGTGTTATGACAGCAAGAGGAGCAAAGGCACAAAGGTGGAGGAAATATCTATCTAAATGAATAACTTGAGATTGAGTTTATACCTTTAAATACATTCAGGCTGCCTACAATAAAAAAAAAAAGACAAAAAGAAATCAATTGAAATCCCATATAAAATGTTGGTGATCCAAAGGGTACAATATATCAGACACTGGTAGAGTAAATGAAAGAGTCTGGGTTTGGTTTTTTTCTCACTCAAATGTGAGAATGTAAATTTGGAGCAAAGATATTGAGAGTAACATTTTTTTCTTCGAGCTCAGAAGTTATTAGAAAAAAAAGAAGCTGCTAGAATATGGTCTTCCATATTGCAAATCACAACTAAGTGTGGGAAACATGGGCACCAGGGGGCATGGAGAGACTGTTACATAGCATAGGTGACTAACACCTATGCTAGAAGAAATGGAGCAGAGATTCGAAACCAAGCAAAAGCAACAGTTTTCTTCAAATTTCCCTCAAAGAAATTAAAAGTATGGCCAGTTTAAGTAAAATAGTAAAACAGAATCCATCTCTATTCTTGCCCCAACCTTCTTAAGTTTGCTTTATAGTCATCTTCACTCTGTCTTAATTCACTGTTACTATCATTCTAGTTTATTCCAAACAGTCCTCTGTTTTGAAGATTTACTACACAGCATAAAGCAGTCAAATCTTCCCACAAAAGTTGTTAGCATCTCTCCTGACCTTGAGTGTTTCTCACATGTAAAACCCAGAACCTGAGTCAATAGAACAGACTGCTCCCCAGAACAGGATTTTAACCATATACACTCAATGTATGGTTAGTCACCTATGCTATGTAACCGATCACTCCAAAAGTTAGTGGCTTAAAGCACAATCATCATTTATGGCCTCTCATGGTTACTGTGGATGAGAGATTTGGGACTAGTCAATTCGGCAATCCTGACTTTGGGTCTTTCAATCTACCTTAGGGTTGTAGTCAGATGGTGGATGAGACAAATGTCTTCTTAAACCTTCTCCACTCATATGTCTGGTGACAGGGCTGTAGAGACATAAGTAACTGGGGTCCTAAATCTCTGGGGCATCTCTGATTTCATTCTCTATCTCTATGTGGTCTTTGTATGTGGTTTCTCCAGAATAGTGGCCTCAGTGTAACTGAACTTCTTATATGTCAGCTCAGGGTCCCAAGTCCATGTCTCAAGAAATTTAAAAAAATAATAATAATAATTTAAAAAAAAACAGGTAGTAGCAGTGTGACCATGTTTAGTTCAACTTTAAAAGTCACATGGAGTTACTTCTACCATACTTGATTGATTGAGGCAATTGCAAGAACCATCCAGGCTCAAGGGAAGGGAACTTAGACCCAATCTCTCCAGGGAGGAACAACAACATCACAGTAAAAGAAGAGTGGGTACATGTAATGGCACAGTAGTTTTGGGGAAATGCTATGTGTTACAACTTCTCTTTTGGTAGCCCCATGGCTCTTCAATTTCTCCTGTCTGATTAAACATTATAATGAACATAAGTGAAGTCAAATAACAAAGTTTATCAAACCTAGACGAGAATGTTAATGCAAGATATATCAAAATCAATATCCTGAATTATCTCTTGGCAGACTTGGACTGCTGAGTTTAAAATAACAAGATGAAGTTTATAAAGAGCCATGTGTGGGAATTTAAAAATAATTCTATGAATGCACAATAGGGAACTCCTGGCTTGGCAGGAGTTCATATGAAAAAGAGTTGGAAATTGTAATCATGAAATGTATCAAGAGTGGGATGTGATTGCTTAAACAAATGAGAATCTGATCCACATTTAGGTTGTATTTGTGATATATAGTGTTCATATTATGGGAAGTAAAAGCCTTTGCATTCAATTAACTATCCATTCACTCAATATGCATTTATTGTGTTCTTACTATATGCTAGTTGCTATTATAGCTGCTGGGAATATACCAATGAACAATCACACAAAACCCTACCCTCATAAAACCTGCATTCTAGTGGAAAAACAAATGATGAACCCGATAAAAAATACTAGAGAAAAAAAATGATGAAAAAGAAAACAAGAAAGGGGAATAAATGTTGGGAATGAGAGGGTTACAATTTTAGATAAGGCTGATAGGGAAATCTTCATTGAGGGGGCTATTTGAGAAAAGATGAAAAGGACAAAAGTGAACAAGCCATGCTTATCTCAGGAAAAAAAGAGAGAAGGGAATATCAGGGCAAAGGCTCTGAGGAGGCCTGGCAGTGAAGAGCCCAGTGTGGCTGCAGCAAAGTGAGCCAGACAGAGAGCAGTAAGAGATACCATCAGAGAGGTGATGCAGAGCTGATTTTCTAGGCCCTTGTGGTTCCTTCTCAGAGTACTGGATCTCACTTTAAGGAAAAAGAGAAGCCAGAGGAAGGCCTGAACAGGAAAGGGACATAAAGAATTTCACCAATGAGCAAAAGAGGCCACTGTACTGAAGCATGCAGGAAGATGAATTAGGAGATATTGTCAATAATCCAGGCAAAAGATGATGGTGACTTAAACCAAGATGGTGAAGTCCCAAAAGTTCATCTTCACTTTTTTTCCTTTGCTTTTAGAGACATATCTTCAAAGAAGTTGCTGTGGCTGATATCAAAGAGGTTACTGCCTATATTCTCCTCTAGGGTTCTGATAGATTCCTGTCTCACATTGTGGTCTTTTATCTATTTCGAGTTTATCTTTGTGTATAGTGTAAGAGAATGGTCAAGTTTCATTCTTCTACATATAGCTGTCCAGTTTTCCCAGCACCGTTTATCGAAGAGACTGTCTTTTTTCATTGTATATTTTTTCCTGTTTTTTCGAAGATTATTTGACCATAGAGTTGAGGGTCCATATCTGGGCTCTGTACTCTGTTCCTCTGGTCTATGTGTCTGTTTTTATGCCAGTACCATGCCGTCTTGGTGATCATAGCTTTGTAGTAAAGCTTGAAATCAGGTAATGCCCTCAGGTTTATTTTTGTTTTTCAACATTTCCTTAGTGATTCGGGTCTCTTCTGATTCCATACAAATTTTTGGATTATTTGCTCCAGCTCTTTGAAAAATACTGGTGGAATTTTGATTGGAATGGCATTAAAAGTATCGATTGCTCTAGGCAGTATAGACATTTTAACAATGTTTATTCTTCTGATCCAAGAGCATAGAATGGTCTTCCATCTTTTTGTGTCTTCTTCAATTTCTTTCATGAGTGTTCTGTT
>NC_081563.1:103255557-103272231 GCF_022355385.1 Mustela nigripes
TTTGGATTATTTGCTCCAGCTCTTTGAAAAATACTGGTGGAATTTTGATTGGAATGGCATTAAAAGTATCGATTGCTCTAGGCAGTATAGACATTTTAACAATGTTTATTCTTCTGATCCAAGAGCATAGAATGGTCTTCCATCTTTTTGTGTCTTCTTCAATTTCTTTCATGAGTGTTCTGTAGTTCCTTGAGTACAGATCCTTTACCTCTTTGCTTAGGTTTATTCCCAGGTATCTTATGGTTCTTGGTGCTATAGTAAATGGAATCAAGATCAAAAGCTTCTGCACAGCAAAGGAAACAGTCAACAAAACAAAGAGGCAATCCACGGAATGGGAGAAGATAGTTAAAATGACAGTACAGACAAAAGGTTGATATCCAGAATCTATAAAAAACTCCCCAAACTCAACACACACAAAACAGACAATCATATTAAAAAAATGGGCAGAAGATATGAACAGACACTTCTCCAAAGAAGACTTACAAATAGCTATCAGATACATGAAAAAGTGTTCATCATCACTAGCCATCAGGGAGACTCAAATTAAAACTACATTGAGATACCACCTTACACCAGTTAGAATGGCCAAAATTAACAAGACAGGAAACAACATGTTTTGGAGAGGATGTGGAGAAACATTATCCTACACTGTTGGTGGGAATACAAGTTGGTGCAGCCACTTTGGAAAACAGTGTGGAGATTCCTCAAGAAATTAAAAATAGAGCTTCCCTACAGTCCTGCAATTGCACTACTGGGTATTTACCCCAAAGATACAGATGTAGTGAAAAAAAGGGCCATCTGTACCCCAATGTTTATAGCAGCAATGGCCACAGTTGTCAAACTGTGGAAAGAACCAAGATGTCCTTCAACAGACGAATGGATAAGGAAGATGTTGTCCATATACACTATGGAGTATTATGCCTCCATCAGAAAGGATGAATACCCAACTTTTGAAGCAACATGGACAGGATTGGAAGAGATTATGCTGAGTGAAATAAGTCAAGCAGAGAGAGTCAATTATCATATGGTTTCACTTATTTGTGGAGCACAACAAATATTATGGAGGAAAAGGGGAGATGGAGAGGAGAAGGGAGTTGAGGGAAATTGGAAGGGGAAGTGAACCATGAGAGACTATGGACTCTGAAAAACAATCTGAGGGTTTTGAAGGGGTGGGGGGTGGGAGGTTGGGGGAACCTGGTGCTGGGTATTAGAGAGGGCATGGATTGCATGGAGCACTGGGTGTGGTGCAAAAACAATGAATACTGTTACGCTGAAAAAAAAAATTAATTAATTAAAAAAAAACAAGATGGTAACAGTGAAAGGGTTGAGAGGTGGTCAAATTATGGATATATTTTGAAGGAAGAGCAATAGCATTTTCTTATTTATCAGACATAGCTTAGGAAACACAGGAGTCGAGATAATATCATTTAGTGGGGCCTGGGCATTTGCTGAGATGAATATTGCACATGAGCAAGTTTTGGGTCAAATAATGTGAATTCTTCTTAGGATATATTTATTTTTAAATATCTATGAAACAACCAATTGGATGTATCAGTCAGGAAGGTGGATATAAGAATCTGTAGTTCAGGGAAGAAGTCCAGGTTGATAATACAAATTTGGCAGGCATCAATAAGGAAATACTCAAATCCATAAGTTTGGTTGAAATAACCAAGAGAGGGAGAATAAGAAGTTCCAAGGATAAGGCCTCTTTAAATATATCCTAAAGCTTAGAGACTGGGAAGGTGAGGAAGAACCAACACAGTGGACTAAAAAAGTGGTCCTATAAGTAGGAAAATCAGGCAAATAGGGTACCCACCCAGAAAGCCTAATAGAGAAGGCATTTCAAATAAAAGAGGAACTTATCATCTTCTGCTGAAAGCTCAAGTGAAATAAAGAATGATAATGAATTTAGGACAAGATTTTTCAATGCAGAAATCACTGGTGACCTTGATAGAAGCAGTTTTAATGGTGTAATGGGGGCAAAAATTAATTGGAGTGAGTTCAAGAGAAAATGGAAGGAGGAAAATAGAATATGGGACAATTGACAGAACCCTTTGAGTTCTGCTGTAAAGGGAAGGACACAAGTCAGGTAATGGCTAGATAGAACTACAGTTAAGAAAGGAAAAATTAAGCACACTTCCATGCTATTGTGAGGATTTTAGGAAAGGAAAGAACACTTCAGGAAAGGGAAAGAAGAATTACTGGACTGATGACCTTCAGAAGGTGAGAAAAGGATGGAATCTAGTGTACAAATGGAGTGACTGCCCTTAGCAGGGGTATGGGTAATTCAGGCTTGCTAATAGGAGAGAAGCCAAAAAATGGGCAGAGATGAAGATAGGGGAGCACAAGTGGTGGAGGGAGATTATAGGAGCGTTCCTATGAATGTTGACATTTTCTTCCTGAAATGGAAAGCAAGGCTATCATGTGAGCATTAGGATAAGGAGGGAGATGTGGAAGGTCAGAGCACAGATGGGAAGGTATAAAATGGTCTTGTAGGGGAATGGGAGAATGGATGAGGGGCAAAAAAAATATGAGTGCTGTGTAGAACAAGACACATTTGAGGTTGTTGACTGTGAATGAATGTGAACACCAATCAGCACAGCTACATATTCTTCTCCAGCCACTTTCAATGACAGGTGAACAGGTTCAGAGTAGGCAGAAAGATGTGGCAAAGGCTGTGACTTAGTTGAACAAGGGTTTCAGTAAGGTGTTGGGTTAGCAGACAAGAGAGTCATCATAATCCTTGGTCTTGGGATTTGAGCGGATAAGGAGAAAAGTGAGGATTTTAAGTGATTTTGACAGACTGAGAGGAGGTGGTTGTTTCCACAATTTGGAGTTCTCAGAACTAGAAACTACTGCAGGTGTATACTAGGGGGTGTGAGATGGAAGGGCAGGAGGTAATAGTGGTAATATGACATGTTTGGCACTGAGAGAGTAGGGGGGTATGGTTATTGGCAATAACGATGCCTAGAATATAAAGACTCAGTGTGTAGGGTTGGGTGCAGGACAAGAGCATGACACGAGAGAACATGGAACTAAGCTACCAATGAATTCATGCTAGAAAACCTAACAATCATCCAAGAGCTAAATGATTCAAAAGAATATGGGAAGTGAACAGAGAAGTGTACAGATAATTACAACAAAGAAGGGGTGGCAGGTGAAATAAAGTAATGACATGAGAGTCAAGTTGAGGGGTAACGTTTAGAGAACAATGAGGGAGATGATCTGGAATGGGTCCTCCTCCATACATCATCAAACCCAGTAGCACCTACAGTATAAAAAAGGAAGCAACCATCAGCTGAGTTGCAAGGGAAGCAAGGTGATAAGTTTCCAACTAGAACCAATAGTGAAGAGGATAGTCCCAGAAGAGGGTGAGGTTATGGGCTAGTTTACTCGTGACTGTGAGTTCTGGAGGCACAATGGAGTGTTTTTCAAAGATGGAGAAGGTGGGTGATGAGATCAAAAAAGGTGATGGACAGAGTCATGTGAGAAATAAGGCACTATCTTGAAGACCTAGGCTTCCTAAGGTGACTGACATATACAGGGGATAAAGGATATAGTAAATATCTATTATAAATATAAAGGATATAGTAAATATTTATTATATCCTTTACATTTATACTTATATTTGTATTTACATTTATATATCCTTTATATCTCACTCCAGAGAGTGAAGGAGGTAAAGAACAGAGCTGCAAATAGTGACTTTCTTCCAAACAGCAGAGTACAGAATGGGGAAAAAAGCATAAATTTACAGTGCAGAAACTTCAAGCCAAATAATCAAGGTCAACATTAACAGTGATAATTCATATTGATAGTATCTATCCTCAATGTGATGTGATAAGAATATCACTTTACCTCTGTGGTCTGCCTCCCAAAAGCATAATACCTAAATCTAACCATAATAAACACATCAGATAAATCCCAACTGTAAGACATTTTACAAAACGCCAGAACAGTATTCCTTAAGATTGTCAAGGTCATCAAAAACAAGGAAAATCTGAAAAACTGTTATAACCAAGAAAAGCCGAAGGAGACATGGAGGGGTTATCCTGAAACAGAAAAATGACATTAGGCAAAAGCTAAAGAAATCTGAAAAAAAGTATGGTCTTTTGTTAGTAGTGATGTACCGATATTTGTTAATTAATTATGATAAATATATCAATGTAAAATGTTAATAGTAGGAAGAACTGGGTGTGGGCTATATAGGAACTTTATACTAATTTCACGTTTTTCTGTAAATCTAAAACTCTTGTAAAATAAAAGTTTATTAAAAAAAAGAAAGAAAGAAAATATTCAAGAAGAGGTTGCACAGGGCTTCCTGTTCACAAATGGAGAGTAAGAGGAGGTCTGGAATAGAAGACCTGACTACTCTTGCTGATAAGGGGAAATCACTTAATTTCACTGAGCTTCCATCACTTCATCAGCAAAAGAGAAATGATACCACTTTTATCTACCCCTAGATTTAAGACTCAGATGACATGATCCATGGGAAGGATCTCTGAAAACATCATAATCTATATACAAGGAAATTTGGAGGTTGTATCATTGTCATATGCGGAGAAAATCGCACATGGGAGATCATTTGGACTAATTCCAATTACAATGTCATATACGTGTGTATACACACACATACACGCGCGCGTGCACACACAAACACACACACACACACATATTCCCCTGGGCACCCTACTCTCAGAGGTTCTGACTTAATAATCAATAGATCCATATTTTGAAGCTTCCCAGGTGATTCTGATACACAACCAGATCTGAGAACCACAAAACTGTGTGAATTCTAAAACCTTTTCTTATGTTACATGTTACAATCAAATGTTAATGACACACAATTACTTTTTCCAGATATGTGGCACCCTTTGAGAAATATTGGAACTTTGCAATAAAAGTATAATTTCAGGCATCAGCCAGCCTGTGGGTGATGTGGGTGAACAAAAGGTGTTAGTCACAACCTGTTCTGCCTATTTGTAAATTCAGCTCAACAGGGAAGACCTTCAAGGTAGCATGAGAAGGTCATAGCTGTTTACTCTTCACTTAACTGGGGTCCCTCAGTGTGTGTGTGTGTGTGTGTGTGTGTGTGTGTGTGTGTGTATGTAATTCAATTGGTAAATACCATATACACAACAAAATGTATAAGGTAGAATTCTTAAGTATATAGTACCTTGATTTCTTGGGACACATGTAGCCAACATGGCCATCATCCAAATCAGGATATAATTTCCAACACCCTATAAGGCTTCCCAAACTCCTTTTCAGTGTACAGTTATAACCCAACTACCATGACTCCACTCTTTGGTTGAGTTAGAGATTGTACCAGGTGGAGTTGTCACATTAACGAAATTTTATTTGCAGTCAATGAGGAGATCGGGGCATAACCTCCAAAGCCAGGACTCCCTGAGCAGGGATGAGTGTGTTTATTGTATTTAGGGTTATGACAAATATTCAGAAATGGGACTTTTATCATAACATTATAATGAGGCAGAGGTAAGCTTCAGGCTGGGGAAGGGTTATGGATATGCTCCAAGAGCTGAGAACGGGGATAAGCTAGATGGATCTTGGCTCCTTATCTCGGGTAATGAATGCAGGGCCTTGCTTACTTTCGAAATAGCACTGGGAGTTTTTCCACTGATTTATTGTCTCTGATACTGTTTGGCTATTTTCTGGCGTTGGTAGAGACTGATAGTATTTGCATTCCCTTTGTTCCCTTAAAATCCTTATTAACCAGGGAGGTTTTTGCATTTCTTTGTAACTCTGACACCTCCTGGGAAGTTCTGTAAAAAAGTGTGCTAGGGGCAAGTGAAATAGGTAAGGCAGAGATCACAAAAATTAGCTGGGGCCCTGAAATGATTTCTCCCTTTTTCTGGGGAACCCTAGCTTTCTGCTTACACAGTCACCTAGCCAGCAGTAGCCATTTTTATGCATTCCTTCACCATCAATTAATTTCACCTGTTTTTGAACTTCATCTCAATGGAACCATGTAACTGTTCTGAGTTCTTCTGTAACTGTGTTCTTTCCACTCAACTTATAATCTGTGAGTTTCATCCATATTGGTGGACATACCAGTGGCATGTGGTCTTTACTGCTGGTCTTCCAGGTCTTAGCAAGAGCCCTAAACAATCGCGTTCACATTGCCTATGTGTAGGTTAAATAATAATACAAGTACAGGGACAGAATGACAAGTCAAAGATGGGAAATCCCAAAGATGTTAATGCTCCACTAGGGTAAACTTTACCAAGAGAAAAAAATGGCATCCTTCATGGTCAGCCCCTAGTTGAATCTCCAGGAAGGAAACAGAAGGCATGATCCACCATCACCTCCCAGAAATCTCCACTTTTGTCAAAATAGTCTTCTTGACTTGTACATATGCTAATGTTTGAGAACCATTTCTGGGAACTCTACAGAGAATGTAGAAAGGGGGCTTTCATCAGGGGAGGTGCCCACAGACTGCTGAACAAAAGCTAGTATTTTTGAAATGTGACTTTCGGATTATCCCCTAAAAGGTCTGAGTTTGATGGGACTGCATCTAACTGAGGTCTTTTTTTCCCCCTTCCTTGAAATCTTCCTGCCCTGAGGTAAAGATTATTTTCCCATAAGACTTGATAGAGCATTTTTAACCAGAAAGAATAAAGAAAAAAGAAAAATGATGGGCCAAACAAGAACAGTGCTGATTTCCTTTCAAGCGTAATGTCAAAGCTGATTATCAAAGCCACTCTCAGGGGTTCCAGGAAATACAGCTTTCAATAAAGCCACAGGAGTTCTTCCTTATTGTCTGTGGTCTGCTGTGCAGTCAACCAACTATAAAATCATACACATATACCCACAGCAAAACCACTGGGCTCTACTGAGTGCTCTGAATTGGCAAACATAATCCAAAATACTATTTCAGACACCTTAATGAAAAACCCCTTCCCTGGGTTAGTCTGCATTCATTTGCTCATATAATTTCCATGTGCTGAATTCCAGTCGATAAATAGAACAGTCAATCAACCTATCATTCTACTGGCAAACAATTTCTGTGGATTTCCAATTGTTGCCCCTTAATTTATTGCACATTTCACCATATCCATGGTCTTCTTCTGAGCTATATACGTGCCCAGGGAAAACAATCATGCAGTCTCACAATTTCATAGAACTTCCAAATAAGTCCCACTTGGGGAGTGTTTTACTAGTAACTTTAGTGATATTGATGGCTGACATTAGTAGCTCTGACTCACACAGATCTTTACCGAATGGATTTTATGTCCACCACAGCAGAATCCTTGAGAGATGGAAAATTCTGTGCCCATTCCACAGATGAAGAAACTGAGTTTAAGCACTTGCTTTGCCTGAAATTTCTTAGTGAACAGGAACAATACCAGTATCCAAGCATATGAAGTCTAGCTCCAGATAACATGTTTTATTTTTCTACAAAGAAATGCTCTGTTAAAATCAATTCAAGAAAAAATTAAAACTGGTAGAAACCATAAAAAGTGGTTGCCAGGGGTGGGGGCTGAGAGAAATAAGGAGGGGTTGATAAAAGGGCACATACTTTCTGATACAGGATGAATAAGGTCTGAGGATCTAATGGAAAATATGGTGACTATAGTAATTGATGATACTGTGTTGTGTGATTGAAGTTTGCTAAGACAGTAGAAGTTTCTTCCCCTTGCCAAAAAGAAGAAGAGAAAATGAAAAAAAGATAAAGATGTGAGGTGATGGACGTGTTAATTAACTAGATGAGGGGGAATCCTTTCACACTGCTTATATATACCAAATCATCATGATGTATACTTCAAATATTTTATAATTTTATGTGCAAATTATACCTCTTAGATAATGCTGAATTTTTTTTAAAGGCAGAAAAGGAAAAGGACCTACTTTTGAAAAGGAGTAATTTTTAAAGCATAAGAGAATAGTAATTTTGCTTCCTTCTCACACTCTCATCAAAATCATATTTCCAATGGTCTCACATCTCACTCACACATTCTGTGTGGACATGTGTGTCCTGGAATGGACTTCAGGGATCTCAGAATCTAATACTGCTCAACCAAGAATGCGTGTACAGTTGTGAATCACTCCTTTACCTGTCTCAGTCTTTACTGATCATCAGTAAATAAGCCTATTGACCCTGTGCTATCTTTAAGGGTCTTCCTCAGCTTAAGATAGATTTCTCTAGGGTGACTGAGGGAATATTTATAGGCAGCAATGTCAGGATGCTGAGGCCAAAGCTTCTGGTGCATTGTACGCCATCACCTCAACCCACCTGACTCCTCCCGCTTCCATGTGTAGAAGGTGGGCAGTGACCTCCAGCACCTCAGCTATGAAAGAATGCCAAACTGCAAAATCCCAAAGCATAGCTCTCAGCCAGCAGTTGGAAGGAGCTGTGGGATAAATACTCCAGAATCCCCATCTACCTATGGAACAAGTCTGGAGGCAATTTCAACATCTTTCCTGAGAATCTCAGTGGGATTGAGCCCATTCCTTACAGGACTGACCAGCTTCATTCCCATTAGCTTTTCTCCTCTCCCTTTCATGTTCCCTATGCCCCCTACCTGTGCTTCCTGGGTTCACTTCCAAACAATCTACCTGCACTGATATCCTTGTCCCAAGCTCAGCTTTTTGGAGAACCCAAAGCAAGACTTATGCTGTAGAGGAAGGTTACTGTCTGAATACAGATTTGGGTGGTACACAACACTAATGTATATGCAATTAATCCCTTTAAGTTGTTTCTTTATAATTTACTGTGAGACTTTCCAAATAGTTCTTTACATGTACCTACCTGAAAAGTTTAGGTAGAGAGGTGAGGACATGACATACTTAGTGTGTGATGTGGCTTTCTCTAAATAGAAGAATCTCCACAAAACTTTATTTTGTTTTAATATAGACTACTGGACACATCCCCTTTATATTTTATAAAATTATAATTCTTCAGTGAGCACCCCAAATCATATCTTAAGGAATTGGTTTGACAGTGATGTATTAAGGCAAAAGTCTCTACTAAATTTCTTATTAGGTGATCTTCATTTGGAAGCTGATCACAACAGTTGCCTGTCTTATTAGTAAGGGCAGTTTTGGCTGTGAATTACAAAAACCCTCGTCTCTAAGGTAACCAACTCTCTCATTTTCTTTGGGGCCATCTTGGTTTTAGTACTGAAAATCCTGAGAAACCCCTTAGTCATGGGCAACCCAGAACAGCTGGTCAACCTATCAAGTTCCACCAATCCTGATCTATACCATTTAACCATCACACTTATCTTGAGTAGGACATCTAACTCTTCCAGGAGATTTAGGTCTTATATTTGTCCCTCTCCCCTGGAACCACTTGATGGGAAACCAGGGGAAGAAGAATTATCCAAAGGAAGGGGAGGGTACTGAGCTTCCCAAAAGAAGTGGTGGTAGGGAGGCTTGGATAGAGATACATATACATACAGATAGGTAGATAGGTAGATAGATACAGATATAAATACAGATACAGACATTGACATCCACTCTATTCTTTAAGGAGTCATTCTCTTTCACTCCTTGGGTCTCATCATCATTATTATTTTTCCTCCTCTTTTTTTTCCTTTACCTCCCACATAGGTCTTTCCTCTTCGTTTTATATTCCAGCCCCAACACTCTCATTTTCACAGCACCCCAAGGGACTCACACTTCCCTCCACCATCTGTACCACCAGATTCAAATAAAAGTATGCTCCAAGAAATATGTTATTCTGAGAAAGAAATGAATAGATACATTAAAAGCTAAACATAAAAATATGCTATAAAAATTTAGAATGCAGATCTTCTTTCCTTCAGCTCACTGTTTTGATCAATGCCATTTTCTCTAAAAATTGTTAAATGCCCATCTCTTGATTCATGTAAAACTTTTTCTTTAGGTCTCTGTGGCCAGGAAGTAAGCATTTTAGTCACTAGGGCCCTGTTTAGTGTTTAAAGTAGTAACTTTAGTAGTAGTAGGAGTAGTAGTTTAAAGTAATAACAGGCTTAAAATTCAACCAACCAGAAATATTATTAAATAAAAAATTACTGGCTGGCCAACTCCTGAACTTGAGTTTTAATTCCCATGCTTAAGGTGGAAGTGATAAGCTACATAAAAACTCTCAAGAATTGTCTTCACCAAGAAGGCCTTAATGTTCCCCTCAGCTTGACTGAACTTTGGACAGGCAACTGCCTGACTCTACTCCACTGACCTCACTTTGCTTGGGACATTTACTTTTCATAACTGGTAATTGTACATTCTTTCTCTGTCCCTGTGACTATTTGCAAAAGCCTCTCTACAGTTTTCCAACCCAAGAATGCCTTTCTTAAGGATCTGGGAACCAACTCTTTGAAATGTCATCATTGAAAAAGATAGAACTCCTATCTTCCAGTTTCTGTGTGAGGGTAGAACCCTAACTTCCCCATGGAAAACTACCATCTGTCATTAGAAACAAAAAACAAAAAACAAAAAACAAAAACAAAACAAACAAACAAACAAAAAAAAACAAAGGAAGGAAGGAAGGACGAACAAACTTCCTTTTCCTTGGAATAAAGCCAATAAGCAGATGCCGAAAATTTGGTCTTCCAAAACATTTTTACCAATGTCTTGCCACTCTTCTAGGTTTTATCTCATATCCTATCTTTGACTCTGTCTTATCTCAGGCATTATTTTATCTGTCTCTATGGAACACCCTCATTCTACCATGTTTATCAAATTCTGATCAATCCTTCAAGGTTTCAGTGAGCTGCCATCTTTAATATGAATATTTCCATGATTAAAGCAACCAAAATATTCTATTACTGCTACTAATTCCTACAGTACCTTGCTTGGCTTCTTTCACTCCTCTGTCCTTTACCCACCCAGTTTGTCCTGGGAATTATTCCTTAATAAATCATTTACATCTGCATCCTTGTCTCAGGACATGCTTCTGTGGAACTTGTCCTGAGAAACCACCTTCCCGAATGACTTCACCTAACAAGATGCATCAAGCCCATTGAGATCTTGCTTGCCTTTCTAGCCTTGTCTCTCATCTCTCTCCCCAGGTTATTCAGTGGTCCATCTGAGCTTCCATTTGCTCAGGTTCTGTGCTTCTGTTATGTCCTCTCACGGCCCCTGTCCATTTATCCTTACCAATGCTGGGGAGCCTTGACAAATTCTCTTTCTTCCCCACTACTCTAGGCAGTTTCTCACTTCTCTTACAAAAAAAAAAAAAAAAAAAAGAAAAAAAGAAAAAAGAATAACAGATCTTTAAAATAGCACAGCTTTTTAAAAATACACAAATAGTAAGATGATTTAGTACTGAACCTCAGCAGAGGGATTATAGGCAAGTTATTTAACTTCTGCGGGCTCTGATTTATTCACATATGAGGATGGTAAGATTCCACATCCTTCATAAATGCATGTAAGGTGCTTAGCGGAATATATAAAACATATGCTGTGGTAGTTTTATTAACACTGATGAGAGAACTATATTTGTTTCTCTATAACCTAACCAGATTCCAAAAGTGTGACTACTATATCTGGTTTATCTCCTGTACTCCTGATTTCTCACACAGTGCCTGACTTGATAGATAGCCAATAGACAGGTGATGAATAAATAAATGATACATAGCCAGTGAGTTCTAAGACCAGTTTCTACTCTTTCCTGTTTTAGCATATATGCACAACCAAGAAATAAACTTGTAATCTATTTCAAAACTCAAACAGCATAAAGTAAAAGTAAACATTCTGGTATTTCTTATATTTTCTCTTTTCTCCAATATCTTCCTTGTTTTCTCTTTCAAGCTACTGAAAGTCTTCCTTTTCCAATTTGAAAAGATGGTCAAACATGTATGAGCACAAGCTCATCTTTAAACTCATTAGTAAATCTGTGTTTTCTTAGTACCTATTAGAAAATCTGGTTGTTCTCTCTCTCTCTCTCTCTCTCTCTCTCTCTCTTTCTCTCTCTCTCTCTCCTCTCCTTCCCCCCTTCCATGTTTCAGAGATCTGGAGATGAGGTGTGATTTTACATTTTCTTTCCTCTTTCCCTCTTTTCATTTTTGATGACATTTAAAAACCTGTGACCCTGAAAACCTTAACTTCTCAAAATGAGATTCTTCATTTTCAAGAGATGCTGGAAAAAACATTCTTTTAATAGACGGATATCATCAAAATTACTCTTCCCTTGGACTTTGTCTCCAGAGATTTTTGAAGAGAGCTTTCCATTTAGTAAGTCATTTTCTAAAATTCTTAGAAGTTTCCTGGAATGAAAGCTCTTGGATTCTTAAAGTGTTTGTGAAATGGTCCTCATACTTAAAATTACTAGAAAAGTGATCTCAGTTTATAAAGAGATTAACTCATAAAATCAGCCCTGTTTGTCCCTACTTAATATGTAGAATTATTTAATAATATCTACAACGATGCCAATAATGATTTCAGATATCTGCCACTTTTCCCTCCAGTGGTCTCTGTTGTTGAAGATAGTATTTTTCTCCTCTAAACCCCCATGGATGTCGTGCTCATCTTTTAACACACCTCCCTTTGTATCCTGATTTGGAGTTCTATTTTCACATTTGTTCCCTTACCAGATCATAAGATCTCACCAAAGTGTAGCACTGAGTCTTGGGTAGAGTAGGAGCTTTAAAATATTCACTGGGTGAATGAAAATGGCCACAAGATGTGTATGTGTAAATAAATCAGTGAAATATTGTGGACAATACATCCTTCTTAGTCACAAGATAACATATAGATTCATTTTATATTAATGATAATATTACAATGATTAATGTTCACAATATTAATGACAAAAGCCATTAAATTGTCTTATTCCAGATGCAATTTATTTTTTCAAAAGAACTTAATAAATTTTAAGTTCTATAACCAATTTTCTTACATAGCTATGACTCCAAGAACTTAGACAATGTAAAGAAGAGAGAGTACAGGTAATACCACACAGAAATGCATTTAAACTCAACTCATATCCATAGTTCTCCCCTGGCTGATGGAACAAAACCACCTTTACCACAATACCCAATGCAAATGAATGGAAACTTCACCCTTCAGTTGATCCTTAGGGGAGCATATTCATTTCCTTTCTTCTTATTTCCTAATTAGAATCTCTTACCCAGTCACTCTGCCACCAGATTTCTTGTCTGACTCAGTATTAGGGGTCTGGTTATGCTTTCAATATCTATATTAATTTCCTTTGGGCACCTGGCTTATATTACAGAGAACTTTTCCTGCTAGTTCATGCCCCTGTTGAGCCTACAATCAATTTTATGACAATCCCAAACCACTTTTCCATCTATGGCTCCTCAATTCTATTCATTGGGGTAGTAGTAAAATTCGTCTTAGGGCAAAGATATTTATTTAGTTTGGGTATTTTATTTCCTAGTGGTCTGAATGTTTAAGTGGAAGGGAGATTCAACACAACTCACAGATTTGGCACACGTCTTATTTTCACACAATGAATAGCCTCCTCCCTGTATAAGGATTAGCTTTATGAATTCTCCAGGAGAAAACATCTGTTTTACCAATTCATTTCAAGATCTGCCAACTATTCAGAGTACTATTCAAAATACTGATGTGATGTCATTAATAACTCTTATAACTTTTCTCTACAGATTAAGAAACTAGAAGAGTGCTAATTTCCTTTAAAGTGTATCTTAAGTCAACATTCCCTAGAAAAAGAGCTTGAGATGCGGGTTATTATGCATGTGGCTTAATGAGTGAAGGCTGGAAAAAGAATGAGGGAAAGAGAAAACAATAAGGGGAAGGAACCCAGCAACAACATGGTCATAGCTGTATTCCAGCCCCATGGCAGTATGATCTTATAGGAGTTCTGCAACATACACAGTACCATAGAGTTGGTCCTCCTTGAGGCAAGAGAGCTAACCTTCTGATCCTTTTTTTTAGTCTTTAGCTGTGGAACACCCCCAGGAAGAGGGCAAAGACTCTGCTAGACATTTCTGGGTGCGGTCACTCTAATGGAGTGGAGTTGGAGGAAGTTCTCTGAAGAAAGGGGCAACTCGGGGGGAGGAGTCAAGATGGCAGAGAAGTAGCAGGCTGAGACTACTTCAGCTAGCAGGAGATCAGCTAGATAGCTTATCTAAAGATTGCAAACACCTACAAATCCATCAGCAGATCAAAGAGAAGAATAACAGCAATTCTACAAACAGAAAATCAACCACTTTCTGAAAGGTAGGACTGGCAGAGAAGTGAATCCAAAGAGACAGGAAGATAGACCCCGGGGGGAGGGGCCAGCTCCCGGCAAGCGGCAAAGCAACAGAGCACAAAATCAGGACTTTTAAAAGTCTGTTCCGCTAAGGGACATTGCTCCAGAGGCTAAACCGGGGTGAAGCCCACGTGGGGTCAGCGTGGCCTCAGATCCCACAGGGTCACAGAAGGATCAGGGGTGTCTGAGTGTCGCAGAGCTTACAGGTATTAGAACAGGGAAGCCAGCTACAGAGACGGAGCGGACAGTGAGCTCACAGCTCGGGGTTACCTTGAACTGGTCACAGGCTCGGTGAGCTCGGAGCACGGCTGGAGGTCAGTCAGACGGGAGTTACTGGGCGCTGTTCTCTGAGGGCGCACTGAGGAGTGGGGCCCCGGGTTCTCGGCTCCTCTATGCAGGAAACCAGGAGGCTGCCATTTTTATTTCTGACCTCCGGAACTCTATGGAAAGCACTCAGGGAACCAAAGCTCCTGAAAGCAAATCCGAGCAGATTACTCAGCCTGGCCCCTGGTTAGGGCGGTGCAATTCGACCTGGGGCAAAGACACTTGAGAATCACTACAACAGGCCCCTCACCCAGAAGATCAGCAAGAAATCCAGCCAAGACCAAGTTCACCTACCAAGGAGTGCAGCAGAATTCGAGAGGAGGAGAAAGCAAAGCACGGAACTCATGGCTTTCTCCCCATGATTCTTTAGTATTGCGGTTAATTTAATGTTTTTTTCTTTTTCAATTTTTTTCTCTTCTTCTGCTAAAATTTTTAAAAATTTACCCTTTTCTTTTTTAATGTTTTTTAACTAGTTTATCTATTATATATTTTTTTCTTTTTTATACTTTTTTTTATTCGTTTTCTTTTTTTAATTGTTTCTTTTCTTTTCTTTTTCTTTCTGAACCTCTTTTTATCCCCTTTCTCCCCCCTCACGATTTGGAATCTCTTCTGATTTGGTTAAAGCATATTTTCCTGGGGCTGTTGCCACCCTTTTAATATTTTACTTACTCATTCATATACTCTTATCTGGACAAAATGACAAGGCAGAAAAATAAACCACAAAAAAAAAAAAAAAAAAAAAAAAGAACAAGAGGCAGTACCGAAGGCTAGGGACCTAATCAATACAGACATTGATAATATGTCAGATCTAGAGTTAAGAATAACAATTGTCAAGGTTCTAGCCGGGCTCAAAAAAAGCATGGACGATATTAGAGAAACCCTCTCGGGAGATATAAAAGCCCTTTCTGGAGAAATAAAAGAACTAAAATCTAACCAAGTTGAAATCAAAAAAGCTATTAATGAGGTGCAATCAAAAATGGAGGCTCTCACTGCTAGGATAAATGAGGCAGAAGAAAGAATTAGCGATATAGAAGACCAAATGACAGAAAATAAAGAAGCTGAGCAAAAGAGGGACAAACAGCTACTGAACCATGAGGGGAGAATTCGAGAGATAAGTGACACCATAAGACAAAACAACATTAGAATAATTGGGATTCCAGAAGAGGAAGAAAGAAAGAGGGGAGCAGAAGGTATACTGGAGAGAATTATTGGAGAGAATTTCCCTAATATGGCAAAGGGTATAAGCATCAAAATTCAGGAAGCACAGAGAATGCCCCTCAAAATCATTAAGAATATGTCCACACCCCGTCACCTAATAGTAAAATTTACAAGTCTTAGTGACAAAGAGAAAATCCTGAAAGCAGCCTGGGAAAAGAAGTCTATAACATACAATGGTAAAAATATTAGATTGGCAGCAGACTTATCCACAGAGACCTGTCAGGCCAGAAAGAGCTGGCGTGATATATTCAGAGCACTAAATGAGAAAAACATACAGCCAAGAATACTATATCCAGCTAGGCTATCATTGAAAATAGGAGAGATTATAAGCTTCCAGGACAAACAAAAACTGAAAGAATTTGCAAACACCAAACCAGCTCTACATGAAATATTGAAAGGGGTCCACTAAGCAAAGAGAGAGCCTACAAGTGTTAGGTCAGAAAGGAACAGAGACAATATACGGTAACAGTCACCTTACAGGCAATACAATGGCACTAAATTCATATCTCTCAATAGTTACCCTGAATGTTAATGGGCTAAATGCCCCAATCAAAAGACACAGGGTATCAGAATGGATTAAAAAAAAAAACCCATCTATATGTTGCCTCCAAGAAACTAATTTTAAGCCCTAAGACACGTCCAGATTTAAAGTGAGGGGGTGGAAAAGAATTTACCATGCTAATGGACATCAGAAGAAAGCAGGAGTGGTGATCTTTATACCAGATCAAGTAGATTTTAAGCCAAAGACTATAATAAGAGATGAGGAAGGACACTATATCATACTCAAAGGGTCTGTCCAACAAGAAGATCTAACAATTTTAAATATCTATGCCCCCAACGTGGGAGCAGCCAACTATATAAACCAATTAATAATAAAATCAAAGAAACACATCAACAATAATACAATAATAGTAGGGGACTTAAACACTCCCCTCACTGAAATGGAC
>NC_081563.1:103282231-103418637 GCF_022355385.1 Mustela nigripes
TGTGTGCTATGGTGAGTGCTGTGAAGTGTGTAAACCTGGCAATTCACAGACCTGTACCCCTGGGGATAAAAATATATTATATGTTTATAAAAAATTAAAAATTTAAAATTTAAAAAAAAAGAAGGGGGCAACTCTAAGCTATTAAAAACTTCTGCTTGTAGCATCTGGGAGAGGGATGTACTACTCCTATGAATGTAGATTTGGACAGGAGAATAAACTGTTAGTTTCTACTATGAACTGTTTCAGGACTAGCTTCATCCTTGTATTTTTTTAATACACTAAGTAAACACAAACGTGGAATCAATTGTTCTAAGAAAAGGAAAATAATACGCTTGAGTGGAGGTAATCAGTAAACTGCCTCCCTAGTGGTGAATGAAGACCATTTTATAAGATTAAAACTCCTTCAAATGCCTTCTTAATTCCACATTCAAAGCCAGGCTGGGAACTGAAGGATGAGGAGTGTAACTGGAGAATGTCAGATTAACTCTCTGTCCTTCGGAGAACACTTACCTGCATGTAACCAAAACCTTCAACACTGAGTTAAACAAATAGTATCTTACTAAGAAGTCAGGAGAATCACGGTCTTAGATAATCCACAATATCATCCAAAATTTAACACCTTTCATACTGAATTACTTACATTTATTCCTTAAATGTGGTGGCTTATTTGTTGTCTCATACTCGCAATAGAGGTGCCAGACTACCAGACATCTCACTTGTGATCCAGAAAAAAGGAAGAAAAGAGAATTAAAAGAGCAAAGGACATGCTATCCAAGACTATTTCTTGTATCAGGAAAGCAAACAATTTCCCAGGAGCTACACACTACACACTTAACTTTTAGATCTTATTGATAGAGTTGAGTCATATCGCCACCCTTAGACCATTTACTGGCCATGGGAGATAATCATAATTCATTTAGATCAACACTATTCTACAGAAACATCATGTCAGCCACATATATAATTTTTTTGTATATGTAATTTTTAATTGCCTACAAGCCATATTTAAAAAGTAAAAGAGGTAAAATCAATATTAGTAATATATTTTTATTTAATCCAATATATCCAAAGTATTATTAAGTACATAATCAACATAAAATAATAAGCTATTTTACATTTTTTAATTAAATATTTGAAATTCAGTGTGTATTTTGCACTTGTGGCACATCCCAATTTGGACTTGTCACATTTCAAGAGCTCTAAGATTGATGGCTACATACCAGACAAGCAAAAGTCTAGGCCAATCATGATTTATCTCTGGAAGCTGGGGTAGGAAACTGTCTTTCCTAAGATCCTGCTAATCTCTTTTTCTATCTGAAGAAATCTTGATTCTGCTAACATGGAGGACAAGGGAGAGAGAGATGGGTAATGAGTAGGAAAGAAACGATGTCTATTCCAGGCCCCCATCAGTGTCTCTACTATCCACAGTGACCCAGTGGATGAAATCCTACCCTTTACAAATTTTTCTGTGGTTGGATTGTCCGAGTTAAAGTTCATCTTTTCTTTTTTTTAAGATTTTATTTATTTATTTGACAGACACATCACAAGTAGGCAGAAAGGCAGGCAGAGAGAGAAGAGGAAGCAGGCTCCTTGCTGAGCAGAGAGCCCAATGCGGGTCTCGATCCCAGGACCCTGAGATCATGAGCCAAGCTGAAGGCAGAGGCTTTAACCCACTGAGCCACCCAGGGGCCCCAAGGTTCATCTTTTTGAAGCATATAATTGGCTGATTGCCTATGGATGACTTTAGTAAAATCTTGACTTTTCTCACACCAAAGATCAGAACCCCAAAAATAATGAGATCCAGAAAACAGGAATTTTGATGGCACAAGGGAGAATGAGTGTGGGCCATTCAGGAAGGGCAGAGGCCAGAGGAGCTGAGGTGACCAGAGACATCCCAGGGCAGCCTGCAGACACTGCACCCATGCTGGGAGAAGAATAGGAACTTACAAGGCTAAATGGACATTGAGACCTTGAAATAATTTGGAAAATGAAGCTTTTCACCTCGTGCTTTGCTCCAATTCTGGTTAAATATTTGTGCATAATATAGACCAGACTCTGCAAGGGGACCAAGGAAGAGTTTTATGATCTTCTTGAATGTTTAAGCAGCTCGTCTGGTGCACTAATGGGATCCTCTTAGGCCACCTGGGAGGTCAAGTACAGCTCTGGAGGACAGGACTTGACCATGCAGGGACCTTCCCACTCAAGCCTCTATGTCTCTCTCACTAAGGATTTTTGTTGTTTTTTTGTTTGTTTGTTTTTGTTTTTTGTTTTTTCTGGGATAGGACCAACTCCAACTAAAGGAACTGGAAGCTCTGGGATGTTCAGAACCCTTCCTTGGACCAACCCTCCATCAATCAGGAATGGCAGTAGGTGAAAAAACACTCCTGCTTCCTTAACTCTAGGTGAACAATTACAAAGTATACCTTGTATATTGTCCCAGAAGGTCTCAGCAGGATTAGCTCCAGTTTCCCACAGAAATATAATATGCTCTTTATGGGTTTTCTTTTTTCCCTTTCTCACTTCTCTGCCTCTCCTCTGGGCTTCTGCATTCACATACAAAATAAGGCCCTTCCAATCAAATGTTTATCTTGGTGTTTGCTTGGAGGTCAATCTTTAAATCAAGATATTTTGTATAGGAGATAATGTCTTAATATAATAGAATTATATTCTAATAATCATTATTTTTACTAATGTTTGCTAAATCTTTTCTGCTAAATTATTCTTTGAAGCATAAAATTACTAATCAAGTTTTCCTCCACCCTATAGTCTCAAGAAATCCAAGAGATAGGCCATGCCCAGAAAAGAATCATGCTATAGATATTTAATTTTAAATAATAAATGTTAACAGGTGGAAGCGCTGCTGAAATACACTCTTTAGGTTCCAAGAATTCTTTGTTTCTCTTAAGTCCAGAATATGTATGCAAATAGAGTATGGACCATATTTGTGCTATCCAAAAGGTAGTCACTACCCACACACAGTTAAATTAAGATTACATAAAATTAAACTTCAATTTCTTAGTTGCACTAACCACCTTTCAAGCGCTGAATAGCACAGGTGGCTAGTAGCTATCCTATGGGACAGTGCAGACACAGAACATTCCTATGCTTGCTCTAAGTTCTATGGGATAGCACTAAGCTAGGCTCTCAAGGTGGGCAGATACATGGAGGACACGCCTCCCTATTGTTCAATGTACACAAGCAAACTGATCATGCATTCTTTCCTTTGAGCTTGTTTTTAGTTCCACAGTCTTTCCAAAAACAAAACTCTGGACTGTCATGTACAAACAATTAGAACTGGCACACATATTAGCCAGAGGAATGCTAAGCTATGCTGCAGGAAAATATTAACCATGAAAATCACTAATCAGGGAACCCGCCAGGACAGCCATCCGCTATGCTCTGTGCAATCCAGGCTACTTTCATCAAATAGGGGATCTGATAAAAATAGTTCCTCCTGAGAGCAGACCTCGTTAAAAAGAACAGAATGCGCTGGCATATTTCAAAATAACTACTTCTCCCTTGTCAGAAGCACAGGGTGTTTTACTTTCATCTTCATTGTCGAAATTTGGTAGGGTTCCTGGAGATAAAACTCATCCCTCTATGATTGGATCCCCCAGGAGTTTCTAATTCATAGACTGGTCCACACTTAGCTTCCAGCAATTCATCAATTATAGTTTTGGTTTTTCTACCCAACCCCAGTTCTTGCAGAGGATTTTTTTCATGGGTTAATGGTCTGGTAAGTTGTGATTTTCTGTATCTACCTAACTATCTCTCCAGTTTTGGGGGTGGTGGGCAGTGGTTTGCCCTGTGACCTCAGTTTTCTAATAGATCAAAGAAGAGTTGCTGATTTTCTGCTTGGTCAGATTTTAACATATTATTAGGATGGAGTGATCATTTCCAAGTTCCTTATACACTGGACCAGACACCAAGAGTGTACATTTTTTTTTTAGTTGTGTGTTTCTACTGTGGGGTAGGTGGCCTGCTCCTCTTTCTCCCCTGCCCCTTTATTTTTCTTTTACTTCTCTAGACTCTCTGCCCTGAAATCCCTCTTTACTGTTCTGATTAAAAGTGGCTTCTTTTGGGAACCCTCCTACACTGTTGGTGGGAATGCAAGCTGGTACAGCCACTCTGGAAAACAGTATGGGGTCCCTCAAAAAGTTGAAAATAGAGTTACGTATGACCCAGCAATTGCACTACTAGGTATTTACCCTAAAGATACAAATGTAGTGATCCAAAGGGGCAGGTGCACCCCAATGTCTATAGCAGCAATGTACATAATAGCCAAACTATGGAAAGAGCCTAGATGTCCATCAACAGATGAATGGATAAAGAAGATGTGGTATATATATATATATATATTATATATATATATAAAATATATAATATATATATAAATACACACATACAAACACAATGAAATACTATGAAGCCATCAAAAAACTGAAATCTTGCCATTTGCAACAATGTGGATGGAACTAAAGGGTATTATGCTAAGCAAAATCAATCAGAGAGAGACAATTCTCATATGATCTCTCTGATATGAGGAATTTGAGAAACAAGACAGAGGATCATAGGGGAAGGGAGGGGAAAATGAAACAAGATGAAACCAGAGAGGGAGACAAACCATAAGAGACTCTTAATCTCAGGAAACAAACTGAGGATTGCTGGAAGGGAAGGGGAGGGATGGGGCTCTGGGTTATGGACACTGGGGAGGGTATGTGTTACAGTGAGAAAAATAAATCAAAAAAAATTTTTTTCTTTTAAAGAGGCTTCTTTCTTTTTTTTATTTTTTATTTTTTTTCTTAAATTTATTTATGTATTTATTTTTAATAAACATATAATGTATTTTTATCCCCAGGGGTACAGGTCTGTGAATCGCCAGGTTTACACACTTCACAGCACTCACCATAGCACATACCCTCCCCAATATCCATAACCCCACCCCCCTCTCCCAACCCCCTCCCCACAGCAACCCTCAGTTTGTTTTCTGAGATTAATAGTCACTTACAGTTTGTCTCCCTCCCAATCCCATCTTGTTTCATTTATTCTTCTCCTACCCCCTTAACCCCCCATGTTGCATCTCCATTTCCTCATATCAGGGAGATCATATGATAGTCGTCTTTCTCCGATTGACTTACTTCACTAACCATGATACCCTCTAGTTCCATCCACGTCGTCACAAATGGCAAGATAAAGTGGCTTCTTTCACTAATGTTTTCTTCCATGTGGTTATCAAATTCCTCTACCCCAAGTGTATCAGCCGAAAACTCATTGTTATATCTCAAGTGTTCTCTTTACTCTATTTATGAAGAAACCTGTCCCAATGACTCAGTCATTTGGAATTCTTTCTCTATATAGTGATACACCACACAGTATCATTTCCCAGACTTATGAGCCATATGCAGCAATTATGGGACAAAAAAGCAATGTGCACATTTGCCATGGCCATACCTTCTGTTTGTATGTCCGTAGCTGGCCCATCTCCCACAGAACACTTTTAGGACTTTGTTTTCTAAATTTTAGGACTTTGAACTAAAAAACAAACATTGATTGGCTTGCCACCCAATGAGCTAAATGTTCCATTTGGTTATTTCTGGACAGCCTAGAGCAATGTCAATCTGTTTGTTCCCTTCCTCCAAACTCTCTTCTTCCAAGCTGAGGGTCTTTTGAAGAATTATCTCTGTTTATTCACTAGAAGAAATAAAACCCAGGTAGAGGCTATGCCTGGTAGCAGCTCAGAGCCTTTGTTATCTGCAATTTTGAAACCTTCTACTGGATAGCATAAGTGCTTTGAACTACTAGGGACCAGTCTGCTATTTTTTTTCTTTTTTTGGTCTCAGTTTTCCATACAATTGGCTTTGATATCAATCTATGAATAGCTAAAATATATTTGCCTCTTACTCCCTCCTAGACATTTTCACAGACGTGTTGGCTTTGAGAAATCATATTACAGTAAACTCAGTATTATCCCACTAGGCCAAGGAACAACTTTGTCCCCCCCTTGCATTGAACATTAATTCCATTGCCTGATTGATTGAGATGAACAGATTTTCACAAATAATTAAGAAATACATCTAGCACAGGTTCTAGGTTAAACATAATCTAATGTTCTTTGATAATTCAGAAGACACTTTTGTTCTTGTGTTAATCATCATTATTTGGAAAATCAATTGCTATTTCAGCAAAATTTCCAACTGATACATGCAGATAAAACAAGTGTTTAGAACCTAACATACTAAGCTTCATTCCTGTCAGACATTTTTCATGTTCTATACAATTTAAATTGAAGAACACATTCTAAAGCTGCAAGCCTTCCTTCTGTAACCCCAGATGACATAGATATGTCCAAAGTTTTGTTTTCTTCTGGAAACCAAGGGCCTGGAAAAATGTTATATATATATTTCACATTATAAGCTCAGTAAGTAAGTGTTAATTAAAAAGAATGAATGGGTATGTCCATAAAATATTTTTTGAGGCATCCGTCTTATTCCAGGGAGAACAATTCACTCTCCTTAAGAGACTGTCAGTTTTGCAAGCCTCCATTCCTACTGAACTATCCAGGAGGTTCTTGGAAAACACCCATTGCTTGTTTTCCCCAGGCTGTTTAGAAAACAAAGCTCAGAAGCAGTATAGAATGACCACATTTCAATTGCATTACTGGGTATTTACCCCAAAGATACAGAGGTAGTGAAAAGAAGGGCCATCTGTACCCTAATGTTCATAGCAGCAATGGGCACAGTTGCCAAACTGTGGAAAGAACCAAGATGCCCTTCAATGGATGAATGGATAAGGAATATGTGGTCCATAAATACAATGGAGTATTCTGCCTTCATCAGAAAGGATGAATACCCAACTTTTGTATCAACATGGATGGGACTGGAGAATATTATGCTGAGTGAAATAAGTCAAGCAGAGAAAGTCAGTTATCATATGGTCCTACTTACTTGTGGAGTGTAAAGAATTACACAGAGGACATTAGGAGAAGGAAATTGGGCGAAATCAGAGGGGGAGATGAACCATTAGAGACCGTGAACTCTGAGAAACAAACTGAGGGTTTTGGAGGGGAGAGAGGTGGGGGCTTGGGTGAGGCTGGTGGTGGGTATTATGGAAGGCACGTATTACATGGAGCACTGGGTGTGGTGCATAAACAAGGAATTCTGGAACACTGGAAAGAAATTTAAAAAAAAAAAAAAGAATGACCACATTTCCTCTCTATAGAGGTTCCTCGTGCCAATTTATGATGTTATCATCTCAATATCCAATACTGTCTCATATAAGTAGTCCTTTCTGCTTCATCAGTGCTCCCCAGAGCAGCTTTTGCAGGAGCAGAGCTGGTAGTGTGACATCTCCTACCTTCCCTCTTGCTCAATAGTCACAACCTTCTCAGAGAGGCCTGAAATCCATTTGTCAGAGAAAAAAGCTGTTCGTCCTTTCGCTCCCACAGCAAAATCAGGTTTAAATGCAAGGCCCCAGGCAGAGGAGCACAACCGGCTTACATTCTTACGAAGGCAGAATCTTTCTGAGAGCAGATCTGAGCAAAGATGAAGGTGATTCAGACATCAGCAGGATGGCACACTAGCAAGTTACAGGCCCTTCCTCTCCCACAGAGACACCAAGTTAACAACAATATATGAATACTGTACAGGTACACACAAAGACATCTGAAGAGAGAGGAGGCTTAGAGGCCTAAGGGCTGGAAGAGGATTAGAGTCAGAAAATTCAGCCTTATCTCCCCGTTTGGGGACAATTTAAACACACAATAGCTTTTACACAGAGTTGAAATTTTGTTCTTTAAATCTTTAGTTACCACCTGTCTCCAAACTGTCTTGTAAAATGGTAGATGCCTTTCGCAAAAGAAAAGATGCTTTTGATTTCAAAATTTGCATTCTCCCTTTGGAATGAAAAAGTACAAAGACAAAAAAAAAAAAATTCTACATTAAATTCAGGAACACATTGCATACCTTGGCTCTCTAACGTTTTTGTTTAAGATGTCCCTTCATTCTTGCTTATTTCCTATCATAGGCTGTCTGCACATATTAAGCAAGATGAGGTGTAACTGGGATATTTCAGTAAATGTATCTTTTTTTCTCTACCCTCTCTAACTTTGCACCCTAGCCCCATCACACTTGTTTTGAATGTGATGATTACATCTGTTCTGGTTTCAAGTAGTTGTGACCAGCTTCATCTGTGAGACTCAAATAGTGACAACTAAGTCCCACATAACTTTCCTCCCTCTTGCATTGAACATTCATGCCCTGTAATTTGTCCGTGTTCTCCGAATTTTACCTTAAAAATAAAATGAACATTCTGGGGCTATTGTTATTTAAAATTTTAATGATTTTCTGCACTAATTTTAATGTTTAAAATATTGTTCATTCTTTTCCACATGTGTATCCACAGATGAATGATTAAAGATGTGATGTATATATATACAGTGGAATATTACTCAGCCATAAAGAATAGTGACATCTTGTCATTTGCAACAATATGAAAGGAGCCAGAGAGTATAACGTTAAGTGTAATAAGTCAGAGAAAGGCAAATACCATACGATTTCACTCATATGTGGAATTTACAAAACAAACAAAAAAGAGACAAACAAAAAAACAGAATCTTAACTACAGATAACAAACTGATAGTTACCAGAGTGGAGGTAGGTGGGGGTATGCATATGATGAGCACTTAGTTATGTATAGAATTGTTGAGTCCCTATATTTTACACCTGAAAGTAATATAACATGATATGTTAACTATACTAGAATTAAAATTTCAAAGTAAATATATTGTTCATTCTTTGACTCTTACAGCAATATAAGGTTTAAATGCAAGCAAAGATGAAGGTGATTCAGACATTAACAGGGTGCCATACCAGGAAGGTGCAGGAGCTTTTTACTCCCACAGAGACACCAAGTTAATACAATATATGAATTACTCTGTGAGTACTCAATTACAAAGCAACACAAAACCATACTAAAATATAAGGTTCTCCAGTAAAGGTAAATATGTGAAAAATAGAGTACCCTGTACTACTATAATTTTGGCACATACGATTTAAATGACAAAAACATCTCAAAACTATAAATCTGTGTTATAGGTATATCATATATAAAGACTTATGTATGGTATATATGGGGGGTAGAGCTATAAAAGACTAGAATTTTAATATGTTAGTGAAGTTCAAATATTAGTTTAAAATAGAATGCTCTAAGACATTTTATGTAATTGCAGTGGTAACTACAAAAGAATATCTGCAGAATTTACATAAAATGAAATGGTCAAGGAACCAAAACATAGCACTACAGAATATCAAGAAAACACCAAAAAAAGACAGGAAGAGAGGAAAAGAGACAAAAAAAAACTGCAGGATATTCAGAAAAGAATTAATAAAATGGCAATAGAAGTCCTTCCTTAGTGGAAATTACTTCTAGTAATTAATCAAAATATATAGGTTGTCAGAATGGGTTAAAAAAACTACAGGATATATACAAGAGACTCACTTTTGATTTAAGGAAACACATAGACTGGAAGAGAAATGATGGAAAAAGATACTACATGCAAATGGTTATCCAAAAAAATAAAAGAGTGGCTCTTCTAATATAATAGATTTTAAATAAAAAATTATTAAAAGAGACAAATATTATATAAAGATAAAAGGCTAATTCCCCAAGAAGATTAACAATTATAAATATTTATGAACCAAATTTCAGAGCTCCTAAATATATGAAGCAAACTTCAATCAAATTGAAGTGGAAAATAGACAGCAACAAAATAATAGTAGGAAATTTCAACATTCTACTTTTGATAATAAACAGAATGAGATGGAAGATCAATAAGTAAATAGAGGATGTGAACAACACTGTATATTAATTATACCTAACAGACACATAAGAACCCTCAACCCCAAAATAACAGAATATATATATATGTTTCTCAAACACACATGGAACATTTTCCAAGACAGATCATATAGTATGCTAAAAAGAAAGTCTAAACAAATTTAAGAAGATTAAAGATCATATAAAGTGTCTTTTCTGATCTCAATGGAATGAAACCAGCAATCAACTGTCAAGGAAAACCGGAAAATCCATAACTATGTGGAAACTTAAAAACACTCCTTAAAAAATGGGTCAAAGAAGAAGTCACAAGAGAAATTAGAAAATTCCCTGAGGTAAATAAAAATGAAATCACAGCAGAGCAAAACTTATGGGATGTAGCAGAAGTAGTGCCAAGAAGGAAGTTTATAGCAGTAAATGCCCATATTAAAAAGGAAAAAAAGATCACAAATCAACAGCATAACTTCACACCTGAAGAAACTAGAAAAAAAATTTAACCCAAATCTAGGAAAAGGAAGGAAATAATAAAGATTAGAGCAGAGAGTAATGAAACAGGAAAGAGAAAAACAACAGAAAAACATCAATGAAACTAAAAGTTGGTTTTCTGAAAATACTGAGAAAATTAACAAGCCCTTGATTAGTTTAAGAAAGAGGAAGAGAAGATTCAAATTACTAAGGTCAGAAATGAAAGAGGGAACATTACAACCAATGCCACAGGCATAAAAAAAAGATTGCAAGAAAATATTAAGAATTCTTAAAACTCAGCACATAAATAGTTTCCAGGGGTTCAGGTGCAGAGGAGAATGGCCATAAAACCTCACAGCTAGCATTATACTCCGTGATGAAAGACAGAAAGCTTTTCCTCTAAAATTAAGAACAAGGTAAGGAAGCCCACTTTTATTACTTCCATTCAACATAGTATTGGAAGTTCTAGCCAGAGCAATTGCACAAGAAAAAGAAATAAAATTCAACCAAATCAGATAGGAAGAAGTAAAATTACTTTGTTTACAGACAACATGATTTTATATGCAGAAAACCCTAAGGATTCCATATACAGTAAAAATAAGAAAGCTGTTAAAACTAGTCATCATATTCAGCAAAGTTGCAGGAGGCAAAACAGATACACAAAAATCAGTTGTGTCTCTATACATGAACAATGAATGACCAATCTGTAGGGGAAATTAAGAAACAATTCCATTTACAACAGCCTTGGATAGTACTATAAAATATGTAACAATGTACCTGACCAAAGAAAACTACACTGAAAACTACAAAACATTGATGAAAGCAAATACACAAGATACAGATAAAAGGAAACACATCCTGTGTTCACAGTTGCAAAGCATAACATTGTTAAGACGGCCATACTATCCAAAGTGATCCTCGGATTCAATGCAATTCTTATAAAAATTCCAATGGCACTTTTTGTGGAAATTAAAACATACATCCTGAAACTCATATGGAGTTTGAAGGGATACCAAATGCCAAAACAACTCTGAAAAAGAAGAACAAAGTTGGGAAACTCACATTTCCTGATTTCAAAATTTATTATATATAAAGTTGCAGTCATCAAAATAGTGTGGTGCTAGTGTAAAGACACACTGACCAATGGAATACAATAGAGAGTCTAGAAACAAATAGTCAAATGATCTTTGACAAAGTGTCAAGACCATTCAAGGGAAAAATGATAGACTTTGCAAACGGTGTGGGGAAAACAAGATGTCCCCTGCATGAGATGAAGTTGGACCCTTATTTTTCAACATGTATAGAAATGAGCTTGAAATAGATTAAATACCTAAACATAAGACCTAAAACTATAAAACTTCTAGAAGAAAACACATGGGAAAAGCTATATGGCATTAGACTTGGCATGATTTCTTGGATATGACACCAAAATAAAAGGCAACAAAAAAGCAAAAATAGGTAAGTGTGACTACATCAAACTTAAAAACTTTTGTGCATCAAAATACACAAGATGAAAAGGCAACATATGGCATGACAGAAAATACTTGCAAATCCTAGATTAGATGAGGGATTAACATACAAAAATATAAAAAGAACTCTAAAAACCAAACAAGAAAATAAATCAAATAATGTGATTTATAAAATGGGCAAAGAAAAATAGGCATTTCTCAAAAAATGATAGACAAATGGAAAAGCAAATCTAACCTTAATGTGGTATCTCCTCACTCCCATTAGGATTGCTATTGTTCAAAAACAAAACAAACACAACAAAAAACAACAACCAAAACAACAACAAACAAAAAGTGCTGGCAAGGATGTGGAGAAATTGGAACCCTGTACATTAGAGGAATTATAAAATCTCTACAAACAAAAATATGAAGTTTCCTCAAAAAATTAAATATAGAATTACCATATGATCCAGCAATTACACTTCTGGCTATACAGCCAAAAGAAAACGGGCTTTCACCAAGATATCTGCACACCTATGCTCATAGCATCACTATTCACGATAGCCAAGAGGTAGAAACCACCCAGATGTCTATCAATGGGTGAATGGATAAAGATCAACATGTGATAAACGCATGCAATGGAATATTATTTAGCCGTATGAAAAGGAGGAAACATTCTAGGACATGGAGGAACTGTGAACACATTGTGCTAAGTGAAATAACCTAGTCCCAAAAGTACAAATACTGCATGATTCTACTTATCTGAGGTACCTAAAGTAGTCAAATTCACAAAAAACAGAAAGTAGAATTTTGGTTACCAAGGACCAGGACTAGGAGTAGGGGGAGAAGGGGAGCTGTTTTTCAGTGGGTTTCAGATTGTGCAAGAGGAAAAAATTTTAGATGTTTCAGAGCAATGACAGCACATTCAACTACTGAACTGTAGACTTTAAAATGGTAATGACGTGGGGCGCCTGGGTGGCTCAATGGGTTAAAGCCTCTGCCTTTGGCTCAGGTCATGAGCCTCGCATTGGGCTCTCTGCTCAGCAGGGAGCCGGCTTCCTCCTCCCTCTCTCTGTCTGCCTCTCTGCCTACTTGTGATCTCTGTCTGTCAAATAAAATAAATAAAATCTTTTAAAAAATTAAAGAAAAATGGTAATGATGTTAAAATTTTGCCACAGTAAAAAATACTGCATTGGGGCACCTGGCTCATTCAGGTAAGCCTCTGACTTGATTATGGCTCCAGTCATGATCTCAGGTTGGTTCCTGGGATGCAGCCTTGAGTTATGCTCCATGCTTGGGTGCGGGAGCAGCTTGGGGATTCTCTCCCTCTCCCTCTGCCCCCTCCCACTCATGGGTGCTCACATTCTCTCTCAAATAAATAAACAAATATTTATTTTAGAAAATACTGCATTAAAATATCATGTACTGAGTTTTTTGGCACCCACTTAAATTTTGCACTTCAGTTCGATTCCTCACCCCAGTCCCAGCTCTGTACTCCCTTACCAGCCAAGGCTTAGAGCTGAAGTGGTGGGAAGGAAATTCCCTACTCTGGGGAGGGGAGTTAATGGGGCCGAATCTGTCTAAATTCCTCTCATTTCTCTCTCCATCCATCAAGATATATGTGGACTTGGTTCTTGATGAAGAAAGATACAGGGCAAAGAACACAGGAATGGGTGTGTTTAATACTGCACTGAATGTTTCAAAGATCCTGAGATCACATCTTGCTCCATAAACCATTCAAAGGCTACAAAAATTCATATTAGTCATTCAGCATCAGACACTGTCTCCCCAGAGGACTGGAGACCTCAGATGGTTTAAATAAATGTCAAAACTGGCTTTTAAAATGGCATTTAGAGTTGAGTAATAGTGCAGTTCATAAGAATTGTAGCTTAGAGCCCAGACAGGATAGGTATTTGAATACAGGATTCTGAAAAAAGTTATTTTCTATACAAAAAACATACTCTCTAAAAGAACAAAACAATCAGGATGCAAAAGAATGGAGAAGGTAATTAGTATTTAATAAGACTCGTTCCACTTTGTTGAAAAGAAGCAAAGTTAATAAACCTAAAACTAGGTTAATCTTCTATCTAGTCCCTTAAGCCTGCCATTTCTTCTGTCTTTATTGTATTCCAAATGCACCCAGAAAAGTCCATCAACAAGGTATTTTGCAATATCTGTTAAAATACATTCAACGAGTATTTGAGCACCCGTTTATAAACACTGAGGATAGAGCTGTGGAAAACAAGACAAAACTAAAACCCTCCAATTTCTTGAATAAGAAAACAAACAGAAACCTTACGTTCTCTGTTTTCTCTCATTGAAGAGATACTCAGGAATTCTGAAAAGGGAATAAAACACAAGCTTTTCTAAATCAAGCCTTCCAAAGAGTTTTCTGTGGACCTCAATTTTATCAGTCGGTGCTTAATCCCCAGCCAAATCTCATTCTCCGTGGCCCTGAGCCATCTGAATTATTAGGATGTCAAATTCTCTAGCAGCAAAGCCTTACCTAGGAGTCGATTTGCAAATGATTTGTTGAGGCCATGCTGTCTGAGAGAATCCAGCAAGGGAGAAAGGGAAGCAGGATGGAGCAGGGAAAGGAGGCTGCAGTGTGGTCTCAGGTGACCCTACCTGGAGCTCTGCAATGTAAATTACATCAGAGTGGTCTCACCTGGAAGCACTTGACCTATAGTTGGTGTATTATGGAGACTAAGGGATAAACTCCTCAGCATCTTCAGGGGAGGTGGCTCTTGTTGGCTGAGGACAACTGGAAGATGGATGTCCATGTCCAGTAAAAGATCTAGCTAGGGCAACAAGAGTGCCCACTCTAGTATCACAAGTGTGGGTTTTTCAGGGAAGCGGCCACAAAATGGCAAATTGTGAAAAACTAAAGGATGACAATATTGCTTCTCCTAGAGAAACAGTCTGAATAATTTCTGAGTGATGCCCGGGACCTCCTCCAGCCAAGCATGTTTTCTTTAATATGTGGTCTTTCCTCATTCATTGTCAAATCCTAGTAAAACTAGAGCACTCTTAGTGAGCAGCAGAAAAAGCTCTCCCAGAACTTGAACTAGAGCCAGCTTTAGAGGTCTTCTGGTCCAATAGCTTTTAGACATTGGTATCTAAGAGCTCTCATTCACCACAAATCTTGTGGAAATCCAATGTGGAGATCCAATGAAAGGGGACTCGTACTGGTTGGAGGATAGAGGATGGATGTCAATCCTTCACAGTTGGAGGCCCCCTTGTACATTTTTCCCTCCAAATACTAGAGTATGTCTTAGGTTAGATTCCCTAGAAGCAAAGCCTCAGTTGGAGTTCTTGCAAGTGATAGACTGATGGAGCCATCTCAGAAGAAACCTTCAAGGAAAGGAGAGAAACAGGTAGAGCAGAAGAAGGTGGGCGAAGAAATAAAAGGTCTCTGATGGCTGGCTGGCTTAAGGCTGATCGCATGGGGAAGCTTGAAGGGTAGCACAGTTAGGTTTAAATTGCGGTAAGGAGCCAAGATTTTATCCCCCAGCATCCATCAGCCATTGGTTTGGGGCTGCAGAGAAGTCATGGTTTCCCAGGCATTTCCTGGAGAGGTGGAGCTTGTTGGCCAAGGGCAGTTCTGTGAACAGGAGGCAGCTGTGAGTTATTTGCTTCCAATATTCCCAGAAGCTAGTGGAAGGGCTGAACAGACAGGCACTGGGAAGGCCCCAGTAACTTTGACTACAACAGCCCATGGGCTTCTCTGCAGTTTTAGACACTTAATGGGACCACCACACAATAAGAGCCCAAACCCAGGGCAATGTCTGAGGACCTGCTTGAAAAGCCATAATCACAACTACCGCCCACACTTTCCATTTGGTCTTCCGGGTTGTGGTGTTTTTCCCCCCGTAGTGTGAGTTTCATCAAAGATTTTTTTAAATATGCTTTCATTACGTTATCTCTAAAGAAGCCAACTTTTGATTCCAAAGGGATGTTGCCAAAAATATAGATAAACCTCTATGTTCGTTGAGGAGATTCACAGCTTCTGTTAAGGCTGTTCCTTTCCAGTCTCAGTGGTGAATCTGTGCCAGGAGAGCCCCCTGCCCATCAGGCCCCTGCCCTCCACACCCCCATCCCTCCTCCTCCAGCTTGCAGTCCCTCCCAGGAGAAGATATGCCTGGGTGTGTTACTATGGCTACCCTATTTTCTGTAGTTTCTGGGGGTTTTAAATAGCCATCCAATGAGCTCCGTTTTTACATTTTGTTGTGTTTTCCCCTGTTGAGTCCTTTTTTTTTTTTTTTCTTTTTCTTTTTGGCTGTTTCACCACAATATCCAGTTGGAAAATCTTGTTGTGTTGGTTTTGTCTTAAGGAGGAGAGGAGGCAGAGAAAGTATTAGCAGAAGGCGGTTCAGTGCAAAGATATCAACCCAAGAGCAGAACTGGAAATTTCCTTAAATATCTCAATCATGTGTTTTTAAACTATTGTCTGAGGAGCCCTGGCACTCCTCAGAGGTGGCTCTGGGTTGGTTTTCAGAGACACAGGGAGAAAGAGAGAACACCAGAGCCAAGCACCTGCTCACCACCACAGAAATTGCTCTGTTGTTTGTTTGCTTTTTTTAAATCTGCTTTATATGCTTTTTTATATTCCATGAAAGGATTTGAGAAGTTAGATTAAAAAAAAAAAAAAAAAAGAACCAGGATTTTGTCTGGGACAGACACTTTAAGTCACGATCCATATTCTTCAGAACTCAAGATTCCATATTAAGTCATGATCCATATTGCCTCAGAACTTAATCATTTCATGCACATCACTTGCATATCTTTACCTGAAGACCTTCTCTGGTGGCAGGAACCACCTGCCTCCTGGGAGCAGCCCTCAGTCACAGACTGATGGCAGTGGGTGTATAAATGCCCCAGCTCCCTCACCTCTCAGGCAAGACATCTTTCAGGCATATGGTCTGTTCTGTGTCCCAGTCGTCCCCAAAGGCAAGAAGCCCCTGGCGCCTACAGGGGTAACCAACATAATATCACACCTCCTATTAGCTGCTTTCCCTTCCTGGCCCCACTTCCCCACAAATATTTCCTGAGCTCCCTTCCTAGATCAACTGCTTGCATTCAAATCCTTATGTCAGGGCCTGCTTCTCAGGGAACCCAAACGAAAACATGGCCCAGTTCTGTTCAAGACACAGAAGAAAGCTGGATATTCAAAAGAAAAAGTATTACACCTGTTTTTCTCTAAATTTTACATGTTTCCTTGCATTTAAAAAGAAAATTAAACTATATGATTTTGAATGATTTAATGATGGAGGAATGACTTCCTGCTGCAGACAGAGGAAACTCTGGGCAATGTGCTAAAAGCAGCAATCTGGTGATAGAAACAGCTCCACATAAGAAGTGCACAAACTGTCATTCAAAGAGTTTAGGTGAGTGACTCAAGGGATCCAGGCAAGGCTTAGATGACCTGGGTGCAAAGCTTAATTGGGTTCCCTGATTCAGTATCGTACAACATAGCCATTAATCTTTTTTTATTAATCTGTGATCTTCAGTGATTCTTTTCTCACACAGTAGCAGTCCTAACAAAATATATATTTCCTATATCTACTCAAGAGGTTGCATGAAAATTAACAATGTGTATAAATTTTACCAGACATATGTGGATTAATACACAGTTCAAATATTGTAACTGCACTTTTCTGACATTTAGTCAACATTGTCTTCTTTAAGTCTTCAGTTCTATAAATTGGGAGATTTTAATAATTCTCTAACTTGCCGAATAAAGAGATAAAGGCAGAGTAGAAATGACTAAATGTTTTTTTCAAAAGCTCTGCTTTTATGACTGCTTTCAGCTCAGGTCATGATCCTGGAGTTCTGGGATCTAGTGCTGGTTCGGGCTCTCTGCTCATCAGGGAGCCTGCTTCTCCCTCTGACCCTCTCCTTCTTGTGCTCTCTCCCTCTCATACTCTCTCTCTCAAATAAATAAATAAAATCTTTTAAAAAATAAAAAAATGAATTTTTTAAAAATATTTTTAAAGTTCTGCCTTTATATATTAAAATGTCCATTTCTTTTCAACAATGGATTCTCTTGGCCTAAGACCATGTGCCTCTTTTTGCATCATATGTTTGTGAGGTCTCTCTACTCTCCATGATACAAGTGTCTTCCCAACCAGATCTCCTCCTGCCAACAACTGCCAACCTTTGAAATGTATAGAATGGAGTGGCTAGGGCACAAAAGGAGAGATGGCAATACCAAGGTGACTTATCTCTTTGGAATGTTTAAAGCTATCCCTTCTCATGACCTTACAAACATCACTTTGTAGACCACATTGAAGAGGACTGCAGTGCTATAGCTGCTGCCTTTGCCTATGTTCATGAATTGAAGAAGTGATCCTTGGAGAATGTGCTAGATTGCTTTCACTATTGGTCCCAATTAATGACTTTCCTGTATCCATGCTCATTTTCCTATAACTTGGCAAGACCAAATACTCTGACCCTGGGCTCCACCTTATGATTAACCAGGAAAATTCATCACCAGTGATGTTGTACAGTTGAGAGTCTAAGCCTTTAGAGCTATTAGGCACTCTTTCTATGACATGAGAACACCCTGCCTCTGACATGAGAACAAGGTCTGTCAAGGAGAGGCCATGTGGAGGAGAACCAAGGTGCCCCAAATCAACACCTGGCCAACCCCCAAACCAGAGATGACTATCTAACCAGAAAAAAAAATGCAGAATCATAAAGAAACCTACCTGAGACCTGAAGAATCTCTCAGTCCAAACTGATCCCAGTCCAAATTGCCAAACTACACAATCCTGAGTTAAATGAAGAGTTGTTGTCTTAAGACACTAAATTATGGGATCACTTGTTATGCACCAATAGCTAACTATTACTGTTTCTTACTCTGAAAGAAGCTTGAGAAAACGTATTTGGCATTCAGTGGGTTTATGATGCCCACTCGACCAAGTCAAAGTACCTTTGCTTTGTACAGTGGGATTTTCCCATTCAATTTCTATTTAACTTTATGATATCACACTCATCTCATAAACCCTTGTATAATAAGCAATGAACCTGCCCTAAGCAATGAACTCTGCAAGAGTCCCCCTGCTTTTCCTTGTAGAATAAGAACAACTTTTAATTAAGGTGTGTATTATGTATTAGGTGCTGTTTAAGAATATTACAATTATTATTTCTTCTAACTTTCACTATACTTCTCTGAGAAAAGTTGCTGCCATTATTCCAAATTTAAATATGAGGAAACCAAGACATAAAAAATTTAAATAATATGCCCAAGGTCATGCAGTAGTAGAATAGGGATTCAGTCCTAGAATAACTGCTTCCAGAGGCCAAGGGCTTTTTTAACCATTGCCTTCTCCTATTCTGTGCCTGAAGAATCTCTCAGTCTTTCAGAATAATCTCTGGCACACTTAGCTTCTCATTTCAAGACCTAGCTTCCCCAACAGAGTTACCTTAATACCACTCACTGTGCTCTGGGAAACATTCTAAGACCTTTGTATACTTGAGTATTAATTCACTCAACAACCTATAGTTATTAGTATCCATCATTAACCCTATATTACAGAGGAAGAAGCCAAGGCAGATGGGTCAAGTTACTTGATCAGTGTCACACAACATGTTAGTGACAGAAAGTTGATTCAAGCAGAGGCCACCTGGCTCTAGAGTTCAGGTTCTATAGCACCACAAACTATTTTTCTCACAGACTTGCTCATATCCAGGGATGGGCTCTGTGGCTCCCCTGAAAAGAAGTGTTTCTTCCTTCTCTTGGTTCCCCACACCTTCATATGCAGACCACTGTCCCAACTTCTATATTTATGCCAAAACTTAACTCTGCCTATCTTCCTATGAAAAAAATTTGCTCTACCAAATGAGGGACCATATTTAGAGTCATAAAAATATATGGGCTTCCCTGTGGGAAGAGAATCTTCCCATCTGTTTCAACTAATAGGTAACCATAGATCATCCATTCACAAACTTAAAGATAAACTGTAACACCAGTGGTGGCAGCAAAGATGCCTTTACAGGCCGGTGCACCCATACCCCAGCTATGAGAGTGTTGGCTGGAAGCAATTCACAGCATCCCTCTTTTCAGGATTTCCTTCATTCAATAAAAGACTGTCCTCCTGAAAATGCCAGGGAGGATCCACCAGGGAAAGACTGAATAATAAGGAGGTTCCAAACCCTCAGGCAGAAACAACTCTATGGTGAGATTCATACTCTAGAGCTCTCTGGGGAATTAAGCGGAAGCTAGTACTCAGCTAAATCCATGTCTTTTCTTGGCTCTTTCCCCTTCCTCATTTTGCTCCCCTCACTGCTTTGCACGTTTCTCATGAGAGTCCTCCTGCAATAAATACAAGGGAATCCCCATCACAGGCTCTGCTTCTAGGGAATCCAACCTAAAACAAGAGCCCTCTAAAGACAGGAAGCAATTCCATCATAGATAAAAGAGGGGTTTCTTCGGGAAAGTGCTATATATTTATTTTTTCATGATAACGTGGCTGTTTCTGGCATCTAAGTCTGAAATAAGTAGTACTGATCAAAATTAAAATAATGCCTGCTCTCAGGTATGCTAGGGTAATAATCGCTGCTATGATAAACAGACCTCAAAATGCAGTGTGTCAAGTAAGATGGAAGTTCTTTTCTCCTTATATATCAATTGGACTTTCTCGTTATTGGGTCACTTGACTCTACACGATCTTAAAGACTCAGGCTCCTTCTCATGTTCTTCCACCATGCCCTACTAGGGAGGTGTTATCTTCTGCATATTGGGATCTATGGTACAGAATCTGGTCTGCAGCAAAGTAAATAAGTGTATGAAGGAAGCACACCAGCTCACTTAAAGACTCTGTTAAGAATGGATGTCACTTCCATTCTCATTCCACTGGTAAGAACTAAGTCACCACACCAAGCTGTATGTGGGGGTGAGCACTGGAGTGCAGGTGGTCAGCCACCTACACTGTTGAAGAAAAAAAAAAAAAAGAGGAGAATGGATTTTGGTGAAGAGTCAGAAATCCCTGACATCATCCTTACTATTAGTTTTGTGTTGGCTCACGCTATTTTTTCTAACATTCAACATAAAGAAAATGAAAACACATGAGGTAACAACTCTTTAAATTAACTGCCAAGTCTGTCATTTTGTAACTTCAAAGCTTGTAAAACCTGCTTTAGAAAATTTCTTGTCCTCATAAATGTGTCTGTTGTAGGAAATAGTGTGAACTCATAAATTGTGCCTGATATTAATCATTAAGTTATAAATGAAGTCACCCGGGTTTTTTTTTTTTTTCCATTCCATCTTCTATATCGGAACTGCTGAACAGAATTTTCTGTTATGATAAAGATGTTCTATACTTGTGCTGTCCAGGGCAGTAATAGCTGGACACATGGGACTATTAAATACTGAAAATGAGGCTAGGATGACCGACAAATGAAAATTTAAAATATATTCAACTTTATAGGGCACCTGGTTGGCTCAGTCAGTTAAGCGATCAACTGTTGATCTCAGCTCAAATCTTGATCTCATGGTCCTGAGTTGAAGCCCCGCATTGGACTCCACGCTGGGCATGGGGCCTACTTAAAACAAATAGATAAATAATAATAAAAAATAAAATGTATTCGATTTTAATTCACTTCAATTTAAAACACTAAATATGGCCAGTGGCTACTGTACTGGGCAAAGCAGCTCTATATAATATATAAACATTCTGGTTCAGAAGAAAGCAGTTCAGTTTGTTCCTCTGACAGCAACTGCTTTTACCAAATTTGCACTGATGTTTCCTCTAACAGCTTCTGATCCAAAGTCAAGGTGAAGCTTTGTTTCTTCAAAGAGCACTATCCTTGCTGCTATCTTTCAGCAGTGGGCAGAGTTATTGGCACACAAAAGGCTTTTAATAAACATTCGCTTATCTAAATAAATGATTGAATGGTGTGTGCACTGCCCAGCTGAGCTGAGTCTGCCATATAAACCATGTTTTGACCTGGCTCCTAAGTCAGAGCATTCTGCAATGCAAAGTTACCAAGAGTGAAATAATAATTCATAAAAACTATGCACTTATGTGATTTAATTTTTGATATGGGGACAATTACTGGACCAAATACATCATGGCTATAGTGTCTTGTGGGCTAGATATGAGCAACGGCATACAAACAACTTACACTCCAAATAAATTCTTCACATTCCCCATATTTTGCTTCTCTCCCACAGATGCAACACAACAGTATTCAGTTAACAGCTGTATACAACTTTACGAGAATGGCAGTGCAGTCAAGTACCAGAAGTCATAAGCACATTTGCCATCTGGATTCAAGATGAATGTAATTTATCCATGTCTGGGTTAATCAGAGTTTAAACTCAGTCAATTGACCTACCAGATACGAAGTCATCATTTCATAAATGTGGGCCAAGTCAGACATAGAGCTATTAGCACATGTGTATTATGCTTAGCTCCACTTATCTCTAGAGTAGACCCCCAATGCTTGCATGATTTTTACGTATTTGCTGATCATCGTGAAATAAGTCATCCTTACTAAGACAATCTGACTTAGGAATAAAATCCTAGTTATGCGGGTGGAACCAGAAGCAGGTTTTTCCTTTCTCCAAATTGGTAGGACCTTACACAAAAATACAGACTTAAAATTATGATTAAAAACAAGCTTCCATGCCACATCCCATCTCGCCTAGACCTGGCACAGAAGAAAAGGAAGGCCCTTCAACACAGAGTCAAAGAAAAGGCTACAGTTTCTCACCACAGTGGGTGAAGCATGGAATGGAGAAAGAAAGGAGGAGGTGAGAAGATGGAAAGAACAGAACAGAACTGAATTCTTCAGAATTTGGAACTGGAATAGAACTTTAACCAAAGGGTCTCAGCAGGTGTAGTGACTATAAGGCTTGTCCTTCCTGAAGAAATGACCATGGGACTGTCTTTCTTTCAGGAGCCAACCGAGTTCTCAGTCTTAGTGAGTGGATAGTGCCCCACCCAGGTAAGAGTAATCCTCCCATTTTCTAAAAGTAACTGATGAATTCCAGTCACACTCCTAGGTCTCACCTTTGCATTTGTACTTAAATTCAAGTGGTTGCATCATTATCAAGTGGAATTAAAAAGCTTTATTTTTGAGACCTGTAAGCTTCACCTAATTTAATTTAATCTAGTGATCAAAGAAAGAAGGACTTATTATAAAGCATGAATTATTTGGGGAGGCTCATGTACTACAAGAGGATTGGGCCAGAGACCTATGAAATAACAATTAATTATTCACCTCATAGATTTTCCAATTCCATACTTGGCCAGTGGGTAAAATGGGTTCTCCTTTTATACTGCCTAGTACTCAAAAGCAAATCCCAACCTCGACTACATTTGAGAAAAGGATATGGTACTCATCACACATATTTTAGCATCTAAGAATAACACACATATATAAAATCCTATATGTAAGCAAAAATGGAAGAGTAAGGACTTCTAAAATTTTACCCTCTTTAAAAATCAATGAAAACTTACAAAATTACTAGATCATGTGGTATTTCTATTTTTAATTTTGGAGGACACTCCTCCACACTTTTCCACAGTGGCTGCACCAGTTTGTATTCCCACCAACTGTGCATAAGGGTTCCTTTTTCTCTACATCCTCACCAACAATTGTTATTTCTTGTGTTTTTTTTTTTTTTATTTTAGCCATTCTGACAGGTGTGAGATGGTATCTCACTGTTATTTTTATTTGCTTTTCCCTGACAATGGAACAAATGTTGAACATCTTTTGATGTGTCTGTTGGCCATCTGACCCAAACAAAATAAAAACTGACCCAAAGAAAATAAAAACTAATTCAGAAAGATATATGCACCCCTATGTGTATGTATTGCAGCATTATTTACAATATTCCAAGATATGGAAGCAACCAAAGTGTCCACCCATAGGTGAATGGATGAATGCATAAAGAAGCTGTGTGTGAGAGAGAGATATGAATGGAATATTATTCTGCCACATAAAAGAATAAGTTCTTGCCATTTGCAACAACATGGATGGATCTAGAGGATGTAATGCTAAATGAGATAAGTCAGTCAGAGAAAGACAAATACCACATGATTTCACTTATATGTGGAATTTAACAAAACAAACAAAGAAAAAAAAAGAGACAAACAAAAAGCCAGAGTTTTAACTATTGAGAACAAACTCATAAGTACCAAAGGAGAGGTGAGAGGAGGGATAGATGAAACAGGAGAAGGGGATTAAGGGTATACTTATCTTGATGAGCACTGGTTAATATACAAATTGTTGGATCATTATATTGTACACCTGAAACTAATATAACACTGTCTGTTAATTATACTTAAATAAAAATATTTGAATAAAAACATACTATAAAAAAAGAGAAAACACAAAAATTGTCAGAATCAACTTTTTTAGAACTCCAGCAATTAACCCAAGGCTCTCAACAATATGGGGAGTGTTTGGGTAATACATTTGAATCTCAGTAAGAACATGAGATTTGTGGCTCCCCACTCCAACTCAGCAGTACCCTTGAAAATAATAGGCAACATTCCATGTGGAAGGCACAGAACAAAGCTGAAGCTCTCTCAAAGCCTCACTCACATTATTTTGGCATTATTTAGCCTGTCTGTGTGTCCCTGGAAGAGCCCACTTGAAAAGCTTGTTTTTATTTGATCTAAGTCGGAGCTAACTGTGCATAAAGCCTCTCCTTGTGGGGCATTTACCGAAAACAATAAAAAGCTACAGTCATAAAGCTGTGACTGCCTGAGATGATAGATACAATTAAGGCAAACAATAGACTAACAAGAAAGCTTAAAAAGAAAATATGGGGATGAAGAAGTCTGTGGGGACTTTGGAAAGCTCCATCACATTCCTATGAAAGTAGAAAATCACATGCATGCATAAGGCTATATGCCTACTCTGACAGATCTGGAGACTTTGCACAAGCAGGAAGTAAAAGCTAAGGGAGAGTTATCCATTACCTGGATGGGTGTTCAAGGTATGCCACTAAGCAAAGACCAAAGACTTATTTGTTCCAGGCATTTAACGAAATCTATGTTGAAATATTAGCTAACCACTAAGCTAACTCAGTAGAGCTTTCAGTGGACACACACAAGAAAAAAACACAAACTTTACAGAATTAGTTCAGAGAAGTCACTAAACAAACAAAGAATAACTACAATAAGCAGCAATGACAACAAACACAGGGGAGGGGCAGAGTAAAATTTCCAAAATTATTACATGTTATTTAAAGTATCTAGTGTTACCCCTGCAAAAAAAATTAAGATACATGCAAAGAAAGAAGAAAGTATGGCTTGTGCACAATAAAAATAAGCAATCAACAGAAACTCTCTGAGAGGAGTGGCTCAGTCAGTTAAGTGACTGCCTTTTGCGCAGATCATGATCGCCGCGTCCTGGGATAGAGCCCTACATCTGGCTCTCTGCTCAGCAGGGAGCCTGCTTCTCCCTCTGCCTCAATGTGTTCATGCTCTCTGTCTCTCTCTCAAATAAATAAGTAAAATCTTAAAACAAAACAAAACAAAACAAAAAAACCCTGAGGAAATCCAGAAGGTGGACTTACTAGACAGTTATTTTAAACCAACTATTTTAAATACGTTGAAAGAGTTCCAGGAAAACATGTCTAAAAAACTAGAGTCTGAGGAAGTTGGCTCACTAACTAAAGAATATCAATAAAGACATAATAATTAGATAAACCGCAAATAAGAAATGTGGAGTTGAAAACTGTAAGAAAAATTTAAAAAATTATCCAAAGGGCTTTACCAGAAGATTTTAGCAGGGGGAAAAAAATAAAAAGAATCAAGGCACTTAAAGATGGGCTAAGGAAATGATTCTGTCTGAAGAATAGGAGGGGAAGAAGAAGATGGAGAAATGAGTAGAGCCTCAGAGACCTGTATAAACTGTTGAGTATATCAACACATGCATATTGAAAGGCAAAAGAAAGAGGCAGAAAAAATATTTGAAGCAATAATGGGCACCTAACAACAAAGTCCCAAGATACATTAGGTAAAAACTGACAGAATTAAAGGAATAATAGAGAATTCAACAATAAAAGTTGAAAATTTCAAAATACCACTTTTGATAATGGATAGAAAAACTACACAGAAGATCAACAAGCAAACAGAAGACTGGAGTGGTGTAATAAACCAACTAGCCCTAGAGAATAACTATAGAATCCTTCACCCCACAACTGCAGAACAAATATTCTTCTCAAATGCAAGTGGAACATTCTTCAGTCTAACCCATATGTTAGGCTATATACCAAGTCTCAATTAATTTAAAAGGATTGAAATCACCCGTCCACAGTGAAAATAAATTAAAATCAATACAGAAGGAAATTCAGGAAATTCCCAATTATGCATAAGTTACAGAATGCACTTCTAAGTAAACAATATGTCAAAGGAGAAATCTCAAAGGAAATTAGAAAATACTTCGAGATGGATGAAAACGAAAACACAACATATCGAAACTTGTAAGATGCAGCATAAGAGCTCAGAGGGAAATTTGTATATTTAAATGCAAACATTAAAAAGAATGATATCCGATCAACAGCCTAAACTTACATCCTAAGAAACTAGAAAAAAAGAAGAGTAAACCAAATCCAAAACCAGTAGAGAAAAGTAAACAATATTTTAGTAGAGAAGTAGAGAAAAGGAAATAGTATAAATAATGAGTAGAAATAAATGAAATAGAAATTAGAAAAAAAAAATCAAAGATGCCAAAAATTGGTCCTTTTAAAAGATCAACAAAATTAATAACAGTTAGCCAGACTATTTAAATCTAGTTAGTCAATTAAAAGAATAAAAGAAAGAAGATAAAAATGACTAAAATCAGGAATGAAGGATGAGGCATTACTATCAACTTACAGAAGTAAAAAGTATAAAAGAAAATACTAAGGACAATTGTATGCCAACAAATTAGAAAATTAGATAACCAAATAAAATAAACAAATTCTTTTTTTTTTTTTTTTTTTTTTTTTTTTGTCAGAGAGAGTGAGCACAGGCAGACAGAGTGGCAGGCAGAGGCAGAGGGAGAAGCAGGCTTCCTTGCCGAGCAAGGAGCCCGATGCGGGACTTGATCCCAAGACGCTGGGATCATGACCTGAGCTGAAGGCAGCCGCTTAACCAACTGAGCCACCCAGGCATCCCAACAAATTCTTAAAAAGACACAAATTTCTAAAACCGGCTCAAGAAAAAATAGAAAGTATGGATAGGTCTGTAACAAGTTAAAAATTTCATTAATAATAAAGAAAATCCACAAAGAAAAAGCTCAAGACCTGAGTGCTTCAATGATAAATTCTACCAAACTTTTAAATAAGAATTAACATCAATCCATCACAAATTCTTCTAAAAACAGAAGAGAAAGAAGGACTTCCTGCCTCATTCCATGAAACCAATATCACTTCTATACCAAAATGAACAAAGACCTCTGACAAAAAGACAATTATAGAACAATATTCCTTATAATAATAGACATAAAAATCCTCAACAAAATACTAACAAACTGAATGCAGCAACACATAAAAAGAATTATATACCAGGATAAGTTGGGATTTATCTTAGGAATGCAAGACTGGTTCAATATACAAAAATGCAATCAATGTAATAAACCATATTAATAGAATAAAGGCTAAAAACTACACAAAACAGACACGAGAGAAAGACTGACGAAATCCAATACACTTTCACGATAAAAACATTCAATATATTAGGAATAGAGGGGAACTTTCTCAACCTGATAAAGGACATTTACAAAAAATCTACAGCCAACGTCATACTTAATGGTGATAGAAGTGAATGCTTTCCCCTAAGATCTCACCACTTCTATTCAATATTATACTGGGTAGGCTAGGAAAAGAATCAAAAGGCATTACAGGAAAGGAAGAAATAAAACTTCTATTTGTGGATGACATGACTTTATGTATATAAAACCCTAAGTAACTCACAAATACATAATTATAGCCAATAGGTAAATTTAATAAGTTTGTAGGATACAGGATCTATATACATAATCAGTTATATTTCTATACACTATGAACACTCCAAAAATAAAATTCAGAAAATAATTCCATTCAAAATAACACCAAAAGAATAAAATACTGAGGAATAAAGTTAATCAGTGAGGTATAAGATTTGTTCACCAAAACTATAAATCATCACTAAAAGAAATAAAAGAATGCCCAAATAAAGGGAATAACATCCACATTCAGAAATTGGAAGACTTGATGTTGTTAATATTACAATACTCTATATTGATATACAGATTCAGTCAATCCATATCTAAATTCCAACTGCCATTTTTACAGAAATTGACAACCTGATCTTAACAGTCATATGGAAATGCAATGGATCCAGAATAGCCAAAACCACATAAAATAAATTTTTAAAAAAACAAGGTTGGAAGACTCATTCTTTCCTATTTCAAAACCTGCTACAAAGCTACAGTAATCAAGATTATGGATATTGACATACGGGTATGCAATAGGTCAAAAAAACTGAATTGCAGGTCTAAAAATAATTCCACACTCTTATGGTCAATGACAGTGAAACAGGGTATTAAGGAAATTAAATAGGGAAAGAACAGCCTTTCCAAAAAAGCTGCTGAAACAACTGGATAGCTATATGCAAAACATGAATCTGGATGTCTACTTTACACTATAAACAAAAGTCAGTTCAAAATGAGTCATAAATCTAAATATAAGAACTAAAACTCCTTAGAGGAAAACATAAGTATAAATCTTCACGACCTTGGATGAGGCATCATTTTGTAGATATGAAACCCAAAGCACAAGCAATCAAGTTGAAAAAGTAAAGTGGGCGTCATCAAAATTAAAAAATTTTGTGCACCAAAAGATACCCTTGCAGAATGGTAGCAAATATTTGGGAATCATTTATCTGATAAGGATTTAGTACCCAGAATATATAAAGAACTCCTGCGACTCAAAAATAAAAAGACAACCCATTTATAAAATGCAAAGAATTCCTTTTTTATAGTAGTAAAATACACATAACATGAAATTTACCATTTTAACCATTTTTAAGAGCACAATTCAGTGGTAATCAGTACATTCATAATGTTATCAATCCTAACCACTATCCATTTCCAGGATTTGTCATCATCCCAAACAGGAACTCTGTACCCATTAAACAGTAACTCTCATTCTCTCCTCTCTCTCATCTCTAGTAACTTCTTGTATTTTTCATCTCTGTTATTTAGCCTCTTCTGGGCACTTCAGCTAAGTGGAATCATATAATATCCATCCTTGTGTCTGGTTTATTTCAGTTAGCATAATGTTTTCAAGGCTCATCTATGCTGTAACATGTATCAGAATTGCATTTCTTTTACAGGTTGAATAATATCCCATTGTATTTATATACTGCATTTTGTTTATCCATTCCTTTTTCAGTGGATATTTGGGTTATTTCCATCTCTTAGCTATTGTGAACAATATGACTATGAACATTGGTGTACAATTACCTGTTTGTGTCCTTGATTTCAATTTTCCTGAATATATACATAGGAACAAAACAGCTAGAGCATATGGTGATTCCATGTTTAAATTTTTGAGGAACATGGGCAAAGTACATGAATTGACATTTCTCCAAAGAAGATATACAAATGGCCAATAAATGCACAAAAAGTTCTCAGCATCATTAGTCATTAGGAAAATGTAAATTAAAACCACAGGTGGCGCTTCATTCTAATTAGAATGGATTTAAGGAAAGAAGCCTGACAACATCAAATTCTGAAAAGAAGGCAGAGGCAACTGAATCTCTCATCCATTGCTGGTGGGAATGGAACATGGAACAGACACTTTGGAAAGAATCTGACATTTCTCATAAACATATACTTGCTGTATGAGCCGGCAATCTCACTCCCAAGTATTTACCCAAGAGTAATGAAGACATGTCCGCAGAAAGATATGTACAAGAATGCTTAAAGTAGCTTTATTCATAATACAAAACTGAAATTAATCCAATGACCCTCACTTGAGAATGGAAGCAAAACAGTGATACTACTCAGCAGTGAGAAGGAATAAAACACAGATACACCAACACAGATGAATCTTGGAAACATCAAGCTCAGCAGAAGCCAGACTCAAAGGGCTAAATACTGTATGAGTCCATTTATAGATCATTCCAGGAAAGGCAAACCTGTAGGGCCAGAAAATACAGCAATAGTCAAGAGCTGGATTGACTGCAAAGTGTAAAGCTCTTTATGGTGAAGGTGATGGAACATTCTATACGGTGATTACTGGTGGTCATATGCCTACCCCTGACCCCTGAACAATAGGAGATAAGAGGTGCTGACCCCCACATAGCTGAAAACACACATATAGTTTTGTTTTGTTTTGTTTTTAGATTTTGTTTAATTATTTATTTATTTGACAGAGGGAGAGAGATCACAAGTAGGCAGAGAGGCAGGCAGAGAGAGCAGGGGAAGCAGACTCCCTGCTGAACAGAGAGCCCCATGCGGGACTCCATCCTAGGACCCTGGGATCATGACCTTAGCTGAAGGTCTTAGCTTCAGAGGCTTAACCCACTGAGCCACACAGGCACCCCCCCCACATATGGTTTTTTGATACCCCTAAAATTTAACTACTAATGGCTACTGTTGACCAGAAGATTTACTAATAACATAAACAGTTGATTAGCACATAATTCATGTTTTATGATTCATATACTATATTTTTATACACTAATAAAATAAGGTAGAGAAAAGTGTTAGTAAAAAATCAGAAGGAAGAAAGAATACATTTATAGTATTGCACATATATTGATAAAAATCTGCATATAAATGGACCCGCACAGTTCACACCCATATTCAAGAGTCAGCGTTATTTGGGAGGGGCACCTAGGTGGCTCAGTACGTTAAACATCTGCTTTCAGCTCAGTTCATGATCCCGGGGGTGGAGGTGGGGTCCTAGGAGCCTGCTTCTTCCTCTTCTACTCCCCCTGCTTGTGTCCCCTCTCTCACTGTCTCTCTCTTCAAATCAATAAATAAAGTCCTTTATTTAAAAAAAAAAAAAAAGGAGTCAATGTATTTGTCAAAACTCTAAGAACTCTATTCTTATAAAATGTGACTTTTACTAGATGTAAATTATACCTCAATATACTTGCCAGAAGCAAAAAAAAAAAGTGCTCCAGGAACTTAATACATACTTGTTCTTATTTCGGTCCATTAACTATTCTTTTTTTCAGCTACTTTTTTCCCTCTGAGAGGAGACAAAAAAAAAAAAAAAATAGGTTGGGGTAGGGGAGAGCAGTATTCTCAGATGCTATAATTGGGCTCTTCTTTAAATCTCATTTCCCCCAAAATGAGCCAAAATAAATGACACACTGGCGACTCAGCAACACAATGAAGAGACAGAGCAGACAAAATAAAATAACATGATTTCATTTGTTGAAATTTATGAAGTAATTTATTTATAATGATTACAGCTGTGCAAATAGCTGTACTGGGGCTTCTAGGGGCATTGTGCAACCTCTGTTCTTTGTGCAAGCAGGGTCCTCTCTGAGAACATGAACCCGGTGGCTTTGGATACACTCAAGAAGCTTGAAAGAACGCAGGTCTTTAGGACAAGACTCAGCCGGCACCAAAACACAACGCTTGCTAGATTACCAAAATCGAGCCTGATTTCCACTTGGAGCGATAACTCAAGACACATTGAACACACAACAAAACAGGGGTTGTTTATTGCTCTGCTTATAAGTCCCTCTGAAAATGTCAATATTTCTTATCGGTAGTTCAGATTATGGGGAGAGAATGATATTAGGAAAATGGAAGCTGTTGGTGCTTTCAGCATACAATATTTTCCTTGGTTCTCATCAGGCTATAATAGAGATTTATGGGCTCTGTTTAGTATAATAATAAACAAATTACCTTTAAATCAAGGATCAGCTGTTTGAGTTTAGCAGATAACACCTGTTGTGAATCATAGGCGGGAGCAGGCCTAATCTGAGAGGTATACATACCCTCTCTTCCCTGCCTTACCCTGCTGGTGGCTACCCTGTCGTTTCTCCAATTTTAATGTCAGCCAACATCCCATGGCGGCATTGGGATAGAGCAGAGGAGGGAGAGTCATAGCAGGGAATTTACTGGCACCAAAGAGCTAGACTGCACCATATCCCTACTCTGAATTAATTACCATCTTGAACCCAAAACTGTATCAACATCTTGAGATATGGAAAAAAAAAAAAAAAAGAATTTGGGGGTATGCTAAATAACAGCTGAAGTAAATGTTCACTAAGTATTTCAGGGGACCTCAAGTTTCCAAAAAGCCATCTCTTGCTTGAATTCCAACCCTAGGGCCTCATATCTGAAAGTCTGCACCAACCTTGTATTAAAGGTAACTAAGAACTGTATAGTTCACAACTTTTGTTCCCCATCTTATCAACAATATTGATTTTAAAGAAATTAAAATATTGTAAACATAAAGTTTGTGTTATTTCTATTGTCTATTTCTATTGTCCATTTCTATTCATGCTTCAGTCATTTAATCTTTTCCATCATTTATTTTATCACCCAAAATATATCAAGCTGGTGTGCTCATGATCAATGAAGATAACCAGGGATGTCTAGTCCACTCATTCATCCCACACATACTGGCCAGACCCCTGCCACGCTGGGCACAGCAGATGGCAGTCAACAAGACACGGAAATCCTACACTGCTCATGAACTTAATATTCTAAGGGCAAAGACGGAAACAGCAAATAAATGTACAAAGGAGATAATTAGAGAGTGTCACAAGTAAAGGAAAGAAATAGGTGATGAGGTACAAAATATAATCATAAAAGGCCTAAGAGGGATAGAGGAAAGGAGACACTTCCATTTCCTACAGTGGCTAACATCTGAAATGCAGTGGTATAATATGATGTGGCTTTACAGCCAAAAAGGAGTGGAAAAACCATAGAGTCTGTATAAAATTATAATTTATTTTATGTGTAGGAATAGTAGATTCTGATAAAAAAAACTGGAGTAGTCTAGGCCACATGAAAAAGTTTGGGCCACCGCAAATATAAAGTAGGTCCATTGGGAATATCAAATATCAATTCATTGAGATGCTATGCCAGGGATCTTTGTGACCCCTCACTTTGCCCCCACACTCAAACTTCCTTCAAACCTTTCTGCCAACCCAGACAATCGGTTTTGGAGTTACATGAACCATTGCTTTGGAGATGTCTTCAGAACATAGGCTTTCAGCTTGGTATAACCACCCCCATTCTGGAATTCTCTGGTAGGTCCTTAGGGCTCAAAGAAACAATTTGTTCAATGACCGCATTTTCTGATACTGGCATAGGACCTCACAAGATACAAAGTATGTTAGTGGACACTACTGTCTGTGATTCTTAAAATATTACCAGGGAGATACTGCTAGTTTCACCTTATAAAAGACAAAACCAGGCTTAGGAGGCCATATGACCTGGCCAAGGTCACACAGCTTATTCTAAATGCAAAGCTATAGCTCAATTCCAGGTACAGTGACCAACTGCACTGGTTTTCTCAGGACTGAGAGGGTTCCCAGGGAGTGTGATTTTCAGTGCTGAAACCAGAACAGTCCCAATAAAACCAAGCGATGTGGTTAGTGCTAATGCCAGGTCCATTTAACATCATGTCTAGCATGCTTGCCACCCAATGACAGCTAGAGTAGGACTCCAGTTTGTTCTTTTTCACGGCCCTCGGGCAAGTCATTCTCATTGACCTGCATCGTAGAGCTCTAGAATGAGTCACCACCCTCTTCACCCCCGTCAGCCTCCAGCAGCTGTGTACACCATAACGCCACATGGTTGGACGGCCATCCTCTGAAATACAAACCTGAGGAGAGGGCAGTAAACTCTTTAAAATATCAGGGAAGCTTCCAACTCCTGCGCACTCCTCAGCAACCTCTAGGCTCTTCTTTACCTGATGCAAGCATTGGTTGGAGAGGAGGAGGGGAGTTATTTTAAAAGTTTTGCCTACATCTCATCCGGGTATTTGGCAATGCAACAGTCATGCTGGGTTAATCTTTGCTGTGGGTGTCTCAGTAATGACAGTGAGCAACTTTATGAAAACTTTACAGTCGGTAACATTACTCCCATGGCGTGACAGGGAGGGGAGGAAGGAAAAGTTAAACAGCTCATCACTGTCACTTGAGCTTGAGAGAAATCCAACCCTACAAATAAGAAATGGTAAGAAAGACCTAAAGTTCTTTGTGCAACAACTTTGCTGGAAGTATGCAAAGAAATTAGAACAATATCTGGCGAAGATATTCCAAACAAAAATCATTGACTTGGGTTTTAAGGTTTTTAAGTTGTGTATAATTTCTCAAATACTCAAGGAAAAACTGGTAATCTTAATGAGAGCAGGGAACATTTGTTGAATGTCTACAATGTGACAGGTGTTCCTGTCAGTATTTTATGATATTGATTACTTACAACATATTAAATCTTCACAATAGCCATACACTAGAGGTACTTTATTTATTGGCTCCATTTTACAGTTGGGGAAACAGGACACAGAATGGTCAGAACACTGCAGCAGAAACAGATTCGGTTTCCCAGGAGCTGGGATCTGAACCTACATTGATTCTGGAATCTATCGGCCCAAGCACCACACAGCACTGCTTCTCCATGGTGCCAAGGAAAAGATTTCTGTCCACCAAGACCAGTACCCAAATCTCCAGACGTTCACGAATGTTAATAAACTAGGAGCAGAATGATACCTTGTGCATGCAGTAAGAGTAGAAGCATGGGTCTTTCACAGGATGGTAAAGAGCAGTGGTTTGGCTCCCTCCCTCAGTATTTAGTGAGAGCTGAAATGTAACCAAGGAGCCCGTCCAAATGCTACTGTTTGTATTTCATTAAAATTTCGTCTCTGTGAAGTTGGTCCTTAGAATTATATATATATATATATGCACACACATGATTTCTAGGTTCAGTGGTAACAAAGTAACCGACTTTAACAAACATTCTCTCTATCTTCATAAACATATCCAAGGATACAGACAAGTTAAAGGGGAAGACAAAAAATTGATAGTAACAATGCAAAGGAAAGTTAAGATGAGATGCCAGGTGGGAGAGGAATTTCTACTAACTACAGTGACAGGGGGTTGGGTTAGGGACTTACTTCTCAGACTACACACCATACTTAATCAGAACAAATCCAAAACAAGCCCTAAAAAGACAGAAGATAAGAAAAAGATAGATTTTTCTCTTACCCTTTCTACTACATCCTGGATGGAGCTGTACCGCTGAGAAAAACAGGCAGCCATGTCCCACAGGCTAAGAAATCGGTTCCTGAACCACCCCAAGGGTCCTCCCTCCATCTTTGACCCTGTCAGCTTCTTGGTTATTTACATCTTTAGGAGACTACAACTCCCAGCATGCACTGGGAGTGCATGGGAAGCTGGAGGCTTAAAGATGGTTGAGTCCTGAAATGTTTCCTTACATAAGGATATGCTTTGTAAGACAGGGTGGAAACACAAGGACCTTCAATAAACCAGGTTGGTTGTGGGGGGTGGGAAAGAGTAAGTTGGAAATGGTAAAAGAATTCCCTGGCTATATTCTATGGGAGAGGAAAGGTAGGCCATAAACACAGTCTCATTTTAATTAATAAACAATTAAACTTTTCATTCAAGAACAATTCATCTGTAAGCACCAGTGTAAGCGTTCTTCCCTTTAACATACAGGATATAAAACATTTCAGAAAAGTATATATCTAAAGCAAATTTTTTTAAAAATTTACAGTAAAACTTAGAGTATATATATCTAGATATATCTGGATATATCTATATCTATATATATATTTTTTTTTTCATTTCTTTTCACAGAAAAGGCAAGTATCAATAAACCAAAGCTAGGAAAATAAGTACAAAAAGGAGGATCAAAACAGATTTTTAAAAAGCTAGCTGAAATAAAATTTTAAAACAAATGGAAAGAGAAAATTAACAGAAGTAAAATGGAAAGTAATAAAAAAGAATATAATGGTCATGGCAAAAACAAAAACTAAAGCACTTTTAATGGATCAAGTCAAAAAGAGTGAAGAGGAGGGGCGCCTGGGTGGCTCAGTGGGTTAAGCCTCTGCCTTCGGTTCAGGTCATGATCTCAGAGTCCTAGGATGGAGAACCGCATCAGGCTCTCTGCTCAGCAGGGAGCCTGCTTCCCCCTCTCTCTGCCTGCCTCTCTGCCTACTTGTGATCTCTGTCAAATAAATAAATAAAATCTTAAAAAAAAAAAAAAAAGAAAAAGTGAAGAGAAAAACAAATAGAAACAAAAATATGTTGGGGGGGGTGGTGAAGGCATATAGAGAAAACAGATTCAAGTAAAAAATTATAGGTGCTCCTAAAACAGAAAACAGAGCATCAAAACAAATGCTTTTTTTTTCTTTTGGTCAAAAAGGTAATTAGTAACATCCTTAACAAGTTTGAAAATTTATATGCTAGGTGAAAGGAAGAAAAATGAAACATGTATCATTTTCCTTTCCCCACATGGAGATAAAGAGTCAGTCTTTTTGATGAGAAAAAATGTGGTAAGGTTAAAGTCACCCACAAGTACAAACCACATCCTCTTAAGATTATTCAATAAAACTAGAAGTTGTTAAGAGGCAAAAAATCCAATTATTTGAAAATTAATAATGTTCTGTATGCTTCTAAGTAATTACTGTGTCACAAAGAAAATAATCATTTCAAGTAAACGTTTAGAGTGTAACAAAACTATCTTTTTGTCATTTCATAAGCAAATATATGGCATACCACAAACTTGCACTCGGTTATACAGTCAAACCCTTTTATGGAATTGATGTTAAAAACGGACGAGTAGGGGCGCCTGGGTGGCTCAGTGGGTTTAGCCTCTGCCTTCGGCTCAGGTCAGGATCTCAGGGTCCTGGAATGGAGCCGGGCATTAGGCTCTCTGCTCAGCAGGGAGCCTGCTTCCCTTCCTCTCTTTCTGCCTGCTTCTCTGCCTACTTGTGATCTCTGTCTGTCAAATGAATAAATAAAATCTTAAAAAAAAAAAAAAAAAGGCGGACGAGTGAAATAATTTAATAAAAAATGAAAGTATGATATAAAACAGAAGAAAAAGAACTAAAAAGCAATTGACGGTTTTGAAAAGAGAAATAGAGAATTTATAGATACATTCTAGAGCTAGATTATGTGTGTGCGTTTGTGGGTCTGTGCGCGCACCCGCATTCATTAGCAAACTGTCCCTAGGACACAGAGGGCAAGGAGAGACCTCAGAAAGGAGCAGACCCTCCGGATGAGTGGGTAGGTGACCATTTGAAAAGCAAGGGAACTATCTTGCAGGACTTGTCCTGAGCCGCCGCAGGACGCGTGGATGTCCACATCCACCTGCCAGAATCTGAAAAGTGATACGGCGGTCTTACCTGGCTTCAGTCACGTACATGGCCCCCAGGTCCGCAACAACTTACTCGCAAAGCTGTGTCCTTGAAAATGGCTCCCTCCGTGGGATGGCCGGTGGAACCTGTAGTCCAAGGATGGGGAGGGGCGAGCAGCCTCCAATTGCCCCGATCCAGCTTATGGGTCGGTTAGCAGTCACGTCCTTTCCATGACCTCCACCGGAAGTGAAAAGTACAGAGAAACTTTACAATTCTGAGATTCAGTAGAACCATCCCTAGGTTCTCACGTTTCTAGGTGTGAATGTTGGTTCCATCACTTACGAAGCTGTGTGATGCTGCATAAGTTGCTTAACTTTGCCAATCCTCAGATTCTCTATCTTAAAAACGGCAATAATGATACCACTTTCATGGTAAGATAAATTGTGTGAAGTCTACTTAGACCCTATGCCTGACATACTGTAAGTTGTCAATACATAACGGCTATTCTATTTACTGGGATTCTTAGTAAATACAAGGAAAAAATACCAGTAAGTAGAATTTGTTATAAGAACATTGTAACAATAGAGTGAGACTAAAATCTACAAGATAACATCATGCAATGGGTATGCTAATAAATAGAGATGTGTTCAGAAAACTAACAAATATCAAGTGCCAGAATTGACCAGAAAAGTGATCAAACATATTCATACCTTAAGGAAATAGTTATTTCTTATATTGGCACAAAAAAATAAAAAGCTACACAGATCCTTCCTTCTCAATGAACAGAAGTTCATTGTATCAAATCCTGACATAGACAACACTATGGGGCAATGCATTTTTTTTTAAGATTTTATTTATTTATTTAACAGAGACAGAGACAGCGAGAGCAGGAACACAAACAAGGGGAAAGGAAGAGGGAAAGCAAGCTTCCGGTCAAGCAGGGAGCCCGATGTGGGGCTTTGTCCCAGAACCCCTGATCATGACCTGAGCTGAAGGCAGACATTTAAGGACTGAGCCAGCTAGGTGCCCCAGGGCAATGCATCTCAAAAACATGCTTCCTAATTGTCCTAGAACCATGGATATGAATAAGTTTCAGCTTCAATGTTTTTGAGAATGCTCTATTAACTCTCCCAAGACATCCCTAAATACACACACATACATATATTGCACATATTTGGGAAATTCTGTGCTCCTACAAAATCCTGATCTCCCTTATTATATTATTTTATTGTATCACATTTATTAAAATGTGATCCAATTTGCCTATTTACTTGTCCATAACCCCTAGCCAATTGATTCTGCAATACTTGGGGCAAGGACCTTGTCTATCTTTTTGTCATTGTAGCCCTACCTCTATTATTTACTTGCAGTTTGAATGAAACTATTACAGGATAAAGTATATATCCCCTAACTACAATGAAAAACTCCAAGTTCCAAAAAACATTCAACAGAACTCTTGTCTAAAAAAAATTATTCATTTCAACTCTCTAACACAAAATACATGTTTCTTATGCTTACTTGACCACAGAAACATTGTTGCCATGTAATATCAGCTTAAGAAATACTCATTAACTGGGTGCTTAGATGGCTCAGTCGTTAAGCGTCTGTCTACCTTTGTCTCAGATTATGATCCCAGGGTCCTGGGATCCAGGCCTACATTGGGCTCCCTGCTCTGTGGGGAAGCCTGCTTCTCCCTCTCTTGCTCCCCCTGCTTATGTTCCCTCTCTCTCTGTGTCTTTCTCTGTCAAATAAATAAATAAAATCTTAAAAAAAAAATGAACACTCATTAACTAATTTTATCAATGAATATTAATGCAGAATATCTAAATAAAATATTAGCCAATTAAATTCCATGTTATATTTTTAAAATCCCCCACTTTGATGAAAAAGAATTTATCCCAAGAATACAAGGATGAATTGTCATAGGAAATCTACTGATAAAAATACATGAATAGGTCAGAGAAGTAAAATATATGCATATGATCAGTTTAACATACACTGGGTAAACAATTCATAAAATTTAGCCCTCCTTAGGGATTGTTAGAACCATCTTTTCCTAATGAGAGAAAATGCCTATCTTATAACCAACAATCATAGGCATCTTACAAACTTTCTCCTCTCTTGCCTGTCCTGGTTTCCCTTTTCTTGAATTAAAGCAAAAGTTTTAACTCAAACCAGGTGACATTGAGGAACTCATCTTAAAGTTTCATGCATGATGAGTATTAAACACAAAGTGCTCCACTTTATACACCTCAATGCCTATTTTAAAATCAGAAACAAAATTAAAAAGCAGATGACCTAGGAAATATTTGCAAATATATGAGAGAGACAGTATCCCTAATACACTGAAAGTACTTATACTTTACATAGAGAAAGAAACAAAATATCTGTAGGACAGTGAGCAAAACATATAAACAGATGATGAAGATAAAATAATTTATCCCTTTATATTCTACTTATGTTTACATTATTTGTTACATATATAATGTTATAATTTTTAATGTATCTACTTTTTTATTCTACTCTTATTTGCATAATCCTATGGTCACAGTGATACCTAAAAATCCTATCATCTCTTATTGATTCTCCCAAATCCAGTCTTTCCTTACCTGGGTCAATGTTATATTCCATAAGATTGTCTAAAAGCAAAATTCTAATTGTCTTCTCAAATACTATCAGTGACTAAGGATTCCCAAGAGTAACCAAATTGACAGTGAATATAGTTTTAGCCCAGACAATTCTGACATTAAAGTAAAACACCTCATGGGTATGTGGACCCTTATAGAAGCAACCACCAGAAATAGTAATCCATTCACTCATTCATCAAATTTTTGTTAAGTCTCTAATGACTATAGTACTGCAGCAGGTTCTGGGTGCCAAAAGATGAAAATGACAAGGTTCTTGCCCTGAGTATCTCACAGGCCAGAGAAGACAAGCATAACAGATAATGTTGACCTAAAACAACAAGTAAACAAAGACAAGCTCCAAAGTGTCAAAAAGATGAGTTTATTTGGGAAGAGCAGATGCTTGCAATTCAGGACATGCAAATTGCAGCAAGCTACAGGCAAGTCCATTGAGGAACTGGGGAAGTGCATATTTCTGGGCACGGAAGATAAAGAAGGGGGGAGTTCAGTTAAAAGTTGTTAAAATCAAAAGCGAATGGAGATGAGCTTTAAAAATTCCCCCAAGCAGATAAAACCCTTGCAGTCATACAAATTAAGTTCAGTTCAGCTTATTTTGTGAGACCAACCCATCATGGGTCATTTCTTGCTCATATCTCTGGAAACCATAAGCAAAAATTTCCCAGATTGTTATGAGGTAATGGCTGACCAACTGCCTGTCACTTATGAGACATCAGCCCCTCACTCCTGAAGCTCTGTTTTCCTGAGGACACCAGGCATGAGACTTTCCATATTATACCCTCCAGTTCCATTTCAGATTGAAATTCTTTAATGCAGTAGAATGAGCTAAAGATCATATTGGTCCCATTCACAGAATGATACAGAAACACAAAGAGATGCACCTGACTTAGTCTAGGTCTTCCTAGAAGATGCTATACCCAAGCTGAATCTAAAGTCTGAGCAGCAGTCACTCAGAGAAAAAGGCCCCGTAGAAATGACAATATAAATAAAGACAGGGAAGCAAGAAGTAGTATTTTATATGTGATGACATTGCTGGACCATATATGGTAAGTGAAGGAGTGGTGAGGGATAACGCAGTAAAAGGCAAGTCAAAGCAGGCCATGGGGGGTCTTTTTTAAGTTCTTGGAACTTGACATGTAATAAACTCTAAACTCATTGACAGTGGGGACCACCGTGTCACCTTCAGGGTTTATCTAACACATCTCTATTTGAATCGCCAGCTAGAAAATTGCACATACGGTGCCTAGAATGCAATAATCAGCCCATTCTATGAAGTCTTCCTTGCATTTCCAAATCATCTGGAAAGAAGACAAATGTTGCATCTGCCAAAAAACCTTGTATCAAGCTGAAAACTTGTGTTTCTAGGGCAAAGACTCTCAATAGCTCAGAATGCGCAAACTTTATTTCTCTGGGGCTTGTTTCCCTTTCCTCTAGTCACTTACATTGAACTTCACTGTTGCATTTTGCTAGATAGGAAGCAGATATAACCTGAGGCAGAACGTTTCTGAACTCAAGGTTTAATTCAATTCCAAGCCAGAGTTTCATTGTGTGCATTATTTATCAATAGTATTTAAGTGCCCATGGTGAGCCAGTCCCAACTTGGCTCTATAAATAAATGATGTCAGACTTCATTCCTGTCCTCCAAATTCTCAGACCCCAAAGAGGAAATGGGGAAACAGCTATACAGTTTTCATCAGGCTAATTAAGACTAACTGAAGCCTAGCTATTTGGCCAACCACACCAAATAAATAAATAAATAATAAATAAATAAATATAAAAAGAATTTTAAAAGCCTCTCAAACCTGGGAGGTAGGCAGTACTGTGAGGAACCCTTAGTGTCCTTGCACAGGTTTTCTTTCTCTTTCTCCTTTTCTTTTTTCTTTTTTCTTTTTCAAAGCTTTTACCTTCTCACAGTGTAGAGATTCTTTTTCTCAGGTCTGCTTCAACTCAGCTGTGAAAAGGAAGATCTCAGAGTCAGGAAGTCTTTGATGAGTAACAAAAAGGCCTCTTGCTGTGCTAACATCTGATGGAGAATCAGTCATAGAATCTCAAGAATTAAAAGAAATTTAGTGGGAAGTGTGCCGACTTCCATTTCTATCCCTTAGGAGACGATTTTATTCTTGATGGTAAGAGAGGACCTGGAAAGGAAACACGTGGGCCCTGTGAGTTACTCATAATCTGGAGATTCTCAGTCATAAGTGCCAAGATGGAAGCAAGAGATGGAGTCAAAGGATGGTATTATAGAAGAGACTAAATATGATAGTGCAGTCTGGACATTATAGGAAAGACTCAAAGTCAGGTGTAGTCCCCACAAAGAAAGAAGACGAAGAAGTTCCATGCAAAAGAGGCTGATATAAAATGGAAAAGCAATAAAAGAAAGTAGACGTCAAAAAGAAAATCTTGGATTTGCAATGAGGAGGGACTGGGAATATACAGTCTGGGGATGGGCTAATGCCTGGGTACACTTCCCACTCAGAGAACAATGGGACGATCTTAGCAGGAAGTGTGAGCATGGTGGTCGCTGAAAACCCAAGGAAGAAATAGCCATTTGAGATCAACACACAGTCTAACATTGAGATGAGGAGGTAGGATAGGAGAGGCCTTTCTGGAAAAGAAAGGGAGGGGCGCCTGAGTGGCAAAGGTGCTTGAGCATCTGACTCTTGGTTTTGGCTCAGGTCATGACGTGATCTCAGTGTCGTGAGATCGAGCCCCGTGTCAGGCTCTGGGCTCAGCAGAGTCTGCTTGAGATTCCCTCTCTCCTCTACCTGCTCAAAATAATTAATAAATCAATAAATCAAATCTCTAAAAAAAAATTAACGGTAAGAGAGGGAAAGAAGGAAGTTGTGAGAATGAGTAAGAAAACGAATGCCAGATGCAAAATCAAAGCTGAGAGGATGCAAGGAAAGGCCCGGAAGTAATAAATACGCACTGAGTGGCTTTTTAGAGACAGAATAAACAAAGGGACAATGACCAGACCATATATAAAATTGGACTCTGACCCATAACCCACAGCATCCAGCTCGGGAAGCCAAACCACAGCCTCTGTAGCAATTGGACCTAAATAGCCAGGGTATGATCAGTAACTGATACCTTCTCTAATTTTTGCTCCTACTTCCAACTTGGTACCAAGTGGAGAAAGCCAAATATGGGCAGCTAACCAATCACACAGGATGCCCAGCTTCTCAGTAGCCCACTTCCAGCTTCCCATGCCCATGAGGGCATCCGGGATGCCTTCCTGCTTTTTTTCCATGATAAAGCTTTCCTGCTCCTCTGCCCAGCTTTGAATCGCTGCCAAATACAAGCAATGGAGCCTGACTCCCTTGTTATAACAGACTCTGAATAAATAGACTTTCCTTATTCTCATTTTGGAGAGAAGAGATGTCTTTTTTCCCTCCATACTTCTATACACCCAACACTACTTTGGGTGCTGGAAATGACAGTGAACACATCAGGAAAGGATCTTTGCCCTTATGAGACTAACATTCCTTTGGAAGAGAAATTAAGCAAACATTATGATGATAAACGATTGTGGAGGAAATAAGACAGATGATGTCATGGGAACATGGCTACTGTTATACTGAATAGTGAAGAGCAAGGAGGCAACATTTCAGCTGAAGACTAAGAGATAAAGAAAAGCCAGCTTGTTAATTGCCAGGAAAGAGACACCAGGTTAAAGGAGAACAAATACAGAATGCCCTGGAGCAAAGCACCCTGGGTGTTGTTTGAGAAAGAAAAGACTGGGGCAGGGGGATCTGGTGAGTGAGGGGCTGGGGGTTGGGGTAGTGAGGTTGGGGAGGAAGTTGAGGCTGGATCACCCAGGATTGGAGAAGGATGTTTTTCCCAGTGTGGAGGGACAGCCTCAGAAGGTTTTAGGCAGGAATGCTTGAGGTTCTAAGACAAATGCGAATGTACAAGCAGAGCCAGTTTTAAATGTTCCTTTCCACTCAATTACCACCATCAAGTCAGAGCCGTTAGTTCATCCTAAAGATTTCGAGTGTTTATGGTGATAGCAGAAGCGCTGCTGGGATAATAGTGCTTGGTGTAATTAAGCACCTCTGCTCTTCCATCACGGAGAGGCAACAGGCATCCAGCTCTTTTTTTAAGATCCTACGCACAGCTCATAATGGACAACCCATCAATATCCTTTTCCTGCCATACGAAGATTATTTTATGAGGATCCTGAAAGCTTTAATAAACTCTCTTAGATGATTTCTTTATGAGGTAGGGAATTAGCAGAGCTGAGCACGAAGTAGGTTAGGGTCTGTCAACAAAGAGGGCACCATTGTTTTTATGACTTCTACCATGGTCCCTGGATGGAAAACTCTAATTAGCTGAGATATTGATGACATATGTGGTTGCATCGATCTGCTCTCTAAATAGCAACTATCTGTTTGCTCAGACAGGGACTTTGCTCAGTTCTGACCTCATCAAGCCTGCTCCATCCCTGGCAACAGGCTCTTTTGAAGGCTAAGCTTACTCATTGCCCCTGGGTGTTAGAGTTCCAGGCCTAACACACTAAATCCCAAGTCCCTAAAGAAAAGACAAGTGTCATAGAGGGGTGAGGTTTATAATTTCAACCACAGTCTACTTTATGATACAGAGCAGTTCAGCTGTCAATGTAAACTTGCTCCTCAATTTCTGCTGTTATTCCAGATGAAGATAAGGGCTGTGTACCATGATGCAGAAAAAAGGTATTGTCTGGTCAGCATTGCCATGATCATGGCCAGGAGTATCAGGAAGTACTCCCTGTTCAGAACCAGTCAGTCCACTGGAGATAGCATTCTAGAGTCTGCCAAATGTGTCTCTCTGTGTCAGTTGCAAACCTCAAACAGGCAAGTGAAAAGAGATGAGAAGGGAAGCATGGCTGGCTGATGTGGTTGAACTCAGCAAGCATTTCATCAAACCTTTTTCCTCTTTGTCCTGGGCACACAGCTGGATTGCTCTTCCAACCTTCGTGCCTTTAGGTGTGGCTATATGATGGTCTTAGCCACTGGAAAGTGAGCAAAAGGAAAGCCTGTCCTACCCAGGTCTGGCCTGTAAGCCCCCTGCCCACCACTACCACCGCATGCATTCCTCCAAGCACTCTTTATCTTCCCTTAACTTGATGTCAATGAACAGCACCATCTGAGAATCTACATTGGAAATAGAAGAATCACAAGATGGGAAGTATGGGGTCCCTGAAAAATACATTGGACAGAGAGCTGTGTACCAACTTGGAACATCCGTTATGGACTTACAGCAATAAAAAATAAATTTCTCCTTTCTCACGTTTCTGAGATGTTGGAATTTATCTGTTACAGCCACTAGCATTCACCTAATATAGTGGGTCCCCAACTAACAAAACCAGACTTTCAAAGAATTCACACACGAAAAGTGTGTTGGGAATGTATTTATGACCTTAGGGTTACTGCCATGGCCCATTAAGTGAGAAAGAAGCAATGTTTCTAACAGATTTATTGAGGTTTAACTCACATATCATATAATTTGTTCATTGTAAGTATATAGTTCTATGGGTTTTAGTGAACATACTTTACATACTATTACACAGTTTTAGTTATGTAGAACATCCCCCAATTCTTTCCTATATGCAGTCAATCCATGTTCCCAGGCCCAGAACCAGGCAAATACAAATCTGCTTTTAGTATTTCTGGTATTTATTACTTAATACAATGCTTTTGAAGTTCACCCATGTTATATTATTAGTAGTCCGTTCTTTTTGATGGTTACATAGTATTCCACTATATATATATATGTGTGTGTGTGTGTGTATAAAATTTTGTTTTATATATAATTACATTTAATTTTATACATATAAAATTATATATATTTATTTATATAAAATTATTTATATTTATATAATTATATATAATTTATTTATATTATTTATATAATTATATAATTTTATATATAAAATATTGTATAAATATATATATAATTTTATATATATATATAATTTTGTGTATCTATTCACCAGTTGATGGACTTTGAATTATTTTCAGTTTCAAATGATTATATTTGATGTTGTTATATATCATTTTGTGTACATGTTTTAATTTCTCCCCAGTAGGAGCTGAATTTCTGGGTTATATTAACTACTATTTCATACCCAAGAAGAGTCTTCTTTGATTCCCTTAGAAAGAATCTCTCCCTTGGCATTTAAAATAACTTTGTTCATTTTGAAATACTGCAGGTATCATATTGAATTCAATTAAATGTGTTTTCATTCACATCTCTCTCTGCTAACTACACTATAAGCTCCTTTAATGGTAAAAAAAAAAAAAATCCATTTTTTTGTGTGTGAAATGTTAATGCTTAGAATAGTGATGAATACTCAGTAAGTGTTTATTGAAATAGCAAAATGCCAGACAGCTTGAGGTAAAAGAGCTTTTGTATAATCAGAGTGCTGGACTACATTTGTCAACTTTGCTAACTCTGGGAACTATGTTTCCAAGAATTCCTTCTCTGTTGGATCCCAGTTAGAGAGAGCCAAAGGAAGAACCTACATGGGACTTGGAAGAAGGAAGTGAAACAGAAACCATTATTCTCCAGAGGTCATGGAGGCAAGGTGTGACAGTGGTTGGAGAGGATACGTCTGGTGGGTCTGCTTGTCCCCATCTCTTCATGCCCTTGTTTTGCTCCTCTTCCTCACTGCAGCCCAGTCTTACCAACACATGCTTGGCTCTGGATCCATGGAGGTAGGTAAGCCCTACATAGAAGCAAGAGCTTTCCCATAGACGATGCCTGGCTTCCTCCTTCAAGGATCCCACTCTGATGTCCTGATGCTCTTGGTTTCAGAATGTTCCTGCAAGTTCTGACATCACCCATCCCAGAGCTCCAGTCAAACAAGTTAGCAGCTGATTCTCTGATTTCTCTTCTGGACCTGCACATCCCCAGCTCTTGCCACAGTTGTATGAGGTCTAATTCCCATAATAACACCCTCAGGTCATAGTACTTGCAGTAGTTCTGTTTCCCTGGCTGAACTCTGACTGATAGAATTCTCCAGGCTCAGACTGTATGTAAATCCTCACCCTTCTGTGAGCCCAGCGCTGTGGCCCAGAGCCTCTTAAAAAGCTTCTTGGTCTCCTCTAAGCAGGTGGGCCCTCCCTGTCCAATGTGACATTTATTTTAAAGGTCTCTCTATGCACAAAGCATTACCCATGAGATCTGGGAAGAGTTTTGTTTCCAGCATTAAAATGTCACTGGAGATTTTTAATGATATTGTTTTTCTTTTTCTTCAGCCAGAATTTAAATTTTTCCTGATAACATTTTAATTGCTATTAGAATTCCTAGGTAACTGGCATCCCTTAAATTTTTGTTATAGGTGTTAATTGCTATCTTGAATTCTAAGGAAGATAAAAGTTTAAAATAAACATAAGGAAATAGACAGATATAGAGTGGTTTGAGAGAGAGAGAGAATCTGGGAAACAATAATTGGGGACACTGCCATCTTATTTCCTTCTTTATTATTTTCTTCTCACACTTGTACCCCGATTGTTTTAATTTAAAGTAAAAAAAAAAAAATCTTATTGGGTAAAATTAACATCTCCTGTCCTTACCCTTCTCACACAGCAGATCTGAGCACTCAATATTCCTGCCTGTAGTAGATTCTCTTCTGATATCTTGTCAATGGTAATTGGAGCAATACTGCAGATCGGGGACAGAAGGAGTGACACCACTAATGGTCTTTATGGCCAGTTATTACAGAGGGTTGTCCCCCTGCCAAGGAGGCCGTTGTCTGGTCATGATCTGTGACAAAAGCAAGGCTCTAAGAGTCATGAGATAATTGGTGGTGGTGTCAGTACTTAGGGGCTCTAATGAGTCCAATTTCCACGAGCTTAACTATGAAGTGGGTACAGCTTTTTGTTGAATTTTATTTTAACTGATAGAGACAGACTTACTTCATGCCACAGAGGATCACTTGAGCTCTTCCCTGCATCATACATTTCTAAGAACAGTACAAAATGCATTTTCCTGGAAGCAGGATGAAAGGGAATTTACCTTTTTTTTTTTTTTTTTTTTAGAAGCATGGCAAAAGATGCAAGGCTCTTTGCCAAGAGGATCAATGCAGAGAAAAAGGGTTGACTTAAGAGAAAAGGCCAAGACCCACTCTGTTCCTGGAGGTACAATAGAAGACCCAGTTCCACAAAAACAAGTCAGTTGGAAGGTGAAAGCAATCAGTCTCTACCAATGTATTTGTTTTTCAGAAAAGGGAATCCATTCACGTTTGCGAGTTAAGCTCAAAAAATAGGCCATGGTGTTAGGTGATGGAGAGGGGAAGAGGGGCTGATCAGAGCCCATGGCTACCGGTGGTGCATTCACCTATTCTGCTACTCCTGAGTTCATCCTAATTCTAGCTGTATGGAGCACCAGTGACATGCCAAGCAGGGATTCAGAGCTCAGGTGGGGTGGTGGCTAAGCCTAAAGTCTCATTGCCTGGGTGTGAATCCCAGTTACTGGGTTGAGAAGTCGAGGGACTGTGGGAAAGTTACCTAAGTGTTCAATGTCTCAATTTATTTTTCTATAAAATGGGTATAATAATAGCATCCCTATCATAGAGCTAAGAAAATAAAGCGAGTTAATAATGTAAAGCACTTTAATAGGTGATTGGATCAAGAGCTGCTATGCCATCTCCAGAACCCTAAACATCCATGGATATCATTACAGAGCTTCTGTCACAGCCCAGGCCACCTTCCATAGTCACAACTCCTCAATGTTGGTGTAGAGTTCTACCAACACACACACACACACCCTCTTTGTTGCAGTCATGGCCACTTAGTCTATTAAAAATACTTTCCTTGTCTATAGAGTACCCAGCAACTGGTCCCCAGTCATATCCTCTGCCCTATTTTGTATCTCTCAAGAATGCTCTCCAATGTGCCTTTGGATCCCTTTACGGATTCACCATTGGCCACCAGTGGAATAATAGGCAAGTGGTACATCGGCCCCAGGAGCTTAACTCCACAACATAGTTGCTGCAGATAACAGCCTGTTTTCTGCCTCACCTCGTTTTACACAAGATGAGCCACAGACCCCACTACTCAAAACACAACCTCTGCCTTCTGCCCCAGTGAGTTTGCTAAGAAAGATAGTAATCCTGTACCAGTACCCCAGCAGTTGTGGGCCACCCAAGACATGCAAGGAGTTCATTACTTTGATAACTACTCTCCATTTCTCCTCACAGTCAAGCATTGGCTTCCGCTTTCAAAGCTGATGCTCAAAAAAATTTTCCCACCGATATTCCAACCTGGTTTTCTTTCCTAAATCGACTGGCCTCTTCTTTTCTTGCTAAGGCTTAACCATACTTCCTTCTATTTCCTTGAGAAACGAATGCCCTGAGATTGACCACCAGTCAATCCAAATAGATTGTCGTTCAACAACCTCCCCAAGAGCTAAAGGTTTATGTATCCTCTGGTTCATGAAATAGTTGGGCCTCTGGTAAGTCTTTGTCTCATCATCACTGTCACTGTAAAGATTGGTAGTTAGCCATAAGAATGTCAATGAATGAAGTTCTGCATTCATTCATTCCCTGCATGTTTCTGTAAAAAGTCTTAAAATAATTAACAAAAGACATCTATGAGGTTAAATAGTGTAAAGCAAAGGCTGGGCGGTACCCCAAAATGTTTTCTGCTCTGCAACAGTGTTTAAGCCATGTCACAGATTTAATTCTGAGCTTCCCAGCCACAAAGTCAAAGAGGAAACACATTTTTTTTAGATTTTTTTTTTTTTTAACTTGAGAGAGAGCACAAGAGGTGAGAGGGGCAGAGAGGGAGAAGTAAATTCTCTACTGAGCAAGGAACATGATGCAATGCAGGACTCGGTTCCAGGACCCTGGGATCATGACCTGAACCAAAGGCAGATACTTAACTGACTGAGGAACCCATGTGCCCCAGGAAGGAAAAACATTTAATGACAAGACATACGAGACTATTTGTGAAATGCTAGCCACAAGATTTTTTGGAGATATTCAAAGGTTTTCCTGTCAGTAACGTGTGATAAAAATAATACCTTGACAAATAACTCCAGAGCCACAAAACTCCATCATAAATGTGCCCATCTGACTTCCAGTCAACAGGGGCTGCAGTAACAGCAATTGTATCTCAGAGCCAAAGTACTGGAGTTGGGTTTTAGAACAAAAGTCTGGACCCTGAAAAGCCCCTGATTAACCCCAAGAGACTACATTTCCTCTGTCTGTTTTAATTTGCATCAAGTAATATGCCATTAATCTTCATTGATCCTCACATTCTGCCTGTCCCTGCTATTTTCTAGGAAGCAGAATTCAATTTTCTATGCAGGCAAGCCGGTAGGCCTTCAGCTGCTTTAGAGTTCTGTGTGTACGCATCACAGTCACACTATTGAAAGTTTCAGATGAATGGCTACCTAGAGGAGCTCATTCAAACACTGGATGGATTCATCATCAAAATGAGAAAAATTATGGCCGTGATATCAGAGATGAGTGTTCCCTCAATTTTTCTTCTTCTATCTTTTAAAAAATCAAATTTGTAGCCAGTGTGACTCGTGTCACCAACAAATAAGTGTGAGCATACAGAAATAAGGTTTAGATTTGAAATCAAGCCAACCTTTAATTAAATCAGTCTTACAAATTTAATAATCTTTACGGTCATTCTTTTGCAGAGTGGTAAAAAGATATACATGATAGGCAAGACACATGTGATTATAGCTTGCATCATAACATAGCCACAATGAGCATGTTTTTTTGCTAAACTAGGATTAAAGAAATTGAAAACTGGAGAGAAGTTGTATTGAGGTCCCTTTAAGTGCCCTTGAACCTGAAGTAAAGGGGTCCACTGATTAATATTTTCCAAAAGGGTCCTGATAACTAAGTATTACAGAAGAGAGAGGCAATAATCTGTCTTTCTTTCCAAAGGAATATATTCCATACAAGTTAAAAAAAAAAAAAAAAAAGCTGTGTGGATCCCAAAGAAAATTCCATCTACGAAGATTTTGATCAAATATCATTTTTAAGCCTGGAACTGAAATGTCAATTGCTTAACCATCACTTTCCATACCCAGGATACATATTAACATCTAAAAACATAAAATTTAAAATTGACAAAGATAAATAGACAAATAAAATAAAATTGGCAATATTATGGGTAATATACATGTCAAATGATGTATATATGGAGAAAAGATGGAAGATTTATATGATGTAAGATTACTCTCGTCCACTAATAGAGTACTCCTTGTTCTCTAAAGTAGAGGTTGGGTTGCTGTTCTCTGCACCATTGCCATTAGTGGAGGCCCTGAGAATACAAGCTTAAGTACCATGAAATATTGGCAGGCAGAAGCTCGCTGAACCAACACATGACTTAACATGTTCTCTTTCCCCTCTGCCATGACAACCAAGAAGTTTTCAGATAGTAGCTACTCTGTCAGCCTGGGTCCCTGAATGGAGACATCAGAGAGAAGAGCACTCAATCAACCCATGATGTTCACGCAGCAGAAGCTACATAATGTCTTTTTGAGGTTGGGTGTTACTGCAGCATAACATCACTAATCCTGACTAACTGACCAAGTTATGTGCCACGAGATCAGGATAGGCTAGATTATGTTGTAATAACTAATAATTCAAAATCTTGAGTGCTTGAACCAGCTAAGTGTACTTGTCACTCATGCTATGTGCCCATCACAGGTTACTTGAGGAGACTGCTCAACACAGTCACTCAGGGACTCAGGTAATTGCCAATGCAAGGAACAGGGGACATGGCAAGTTGTTTACTGGTTCTTAAAACATTTGTCCCAAAGTTATACTAGTCACTTCCACTCACATTTCCTTGGTAAAATGCATGTCATGAGGTCAGAACTACCTTCAGATGGGGGGGGGGAGCAATCCTACGGTATGCCCAAAAGGAAAGATTTTCTATTATTTTTTAAGATTTTTATTTATTTATTTGAGAGAGAGGGAGAATGTACAAGTAGGGGGAGAGACAGGCAGAGGGAGAAGGAGAAGCAGGCTCCCCATTAACCAGAGTGCCTGACATGGGGCTCAATCCCAGGACCCCGAGATCATGACCTGAGCTAAAGGCAGACATTCAACCAACTGAGCTAAAGGCAGACATTCAACCAACTGAGCCACCCAGGTGCCTCAAGAAAGACTTTTTAAAGAACATCTATGATATGCCCTCATGATCAAAATACAAGTGTGATACCCATTTTCTAGAGGGTATTACCAACTGAGAAAGCTTTAGCAACTGGCTTTAACTCACAAGGTATGGGGGGAAAAAATCTGAACCTGGCAGCCTTAATCGCAGGTCCTAGACCTTTAAAAACTGTGCAATTATGGGGCGCCTGGGTGGCCAGTCATTAGGCGTCTGCCTTGAGCTCAGGTCATGATCCTGGAATCCTAGGATCCAGCCCCATATCAGGCTTCTTTCTTGATGGAAAGCCTGCTTCTCCCTCTCCCACTCCCCCTTCTACTGTTCCCTCTCTCTCTCTGTTAAATAAATAAATAAAATCCTTAAAAAAATAAAAATAAAATTAATTAATTAATGAAAAATTAAAACAGTGTAATCATACTAAGACTCTACTATTAATGATAATAGTGAGCATTTGGAGATGGTACAGAGTAATAATGCAGAGTACTGGTAGCATGGAGTATTATTAGTAACAAACAATAATAATAGCTAGTAATAGCCAATCAGCATTAACTAAAGATAATGGCTAACAAAAAGGCAAAATAGCCTAGTGGCCAAATGACTAGTGGTTATGTAAGTTCTTGGGCAAGTAACTTTCCATTCTCAGTTGCCTCATTTATAATATGATGCTAACGGTAGCATCTCTCTTGTAGGTTTGTTCTGAAAAGCACATGAGTTGCATAAACAGCCTACCTCAGAGGACACCTTCAGTGACTGTTTCTTAAGTGTTTGCTTGTACATTGGGCATTGTGTTCAGGGCTTTGCATGGATTGCATCATGCAATGTCCCAAACACTGTCATTGCAATAAAGGGGCCTCATCTTGTGTTATAACATTCACCACCCCTCCTACAATTCCTTCTTGTCTCCCTCATATTTTCTCACATACTAATCTTCACTATAACCCTAAGTGTCCATTGTGACCAGCACCTATAACACTTCAGTCCTACACCTGTCCAGGCTTTGTACCAATCGTCTGAGTTCTTCTGGAATTCTTACCAGATGACTCTAAGGCACATGTATCAGAAGCCCTGGACTCTGTGAGCATACCAATTTAATCCTTTAATATTCCTATGAATAAATTTTGTATGCCCCGATGTAGATAAAATGTGTACTCCCAATATAGATTTGGGGTCAGAATGAAGAATAAAATAGAGCCAAGTCCTCAACAGATACAAAGTCCAATTTAGAAATAAGAACTGTATAAAAAATTAAGAACTGTGGGGCACCTGGGCGGCTCATTCCTTAGGCATCTGCCTTTGGCTCAGGTCATGATCCCAGGGTTCTGGGATTGAGTCTCGCAACGGGCTCCCTGCTCGGCGGGAAGCGGGAAGCCTGCTTCTTCCTCTCCCACTCCCCCTGCTTGTGTTCCCTCTCTTTCTCTCTCTCCCTCTGTCAAATAAATAAATAAAATCTTCAAAAAAAATTAAGAACTGTACAATTTTATTTTTATATTCTCTCTCTCATTCTCTCTCAAGTTCATAAATAAAATCTCTAAAAAAATAAAATCCAAAGTATTTAAAAGATTATATACCACATAAAAAGTTATATTTTTTAAGTATCCTCATTTAGAAAGAGACATGCTGACTTAAGTTATTAAAGATCTGTCAAAAAAGGGAGTATGTCATTAGTTTTTTCAGTAATGAATACATACAAAATTATAGTTTGAAACATAATTTCATATCAATGTAAATACCACAAAATACTAATTTTTATGAACAGCTACTGGGGATTCTTACATTTCTCATAAAGCATAAAATAATTTATTTTTATAATTTTCCTGTTGTGTTTCAAAGTGCGTAAATGTGAGAGAAGTCTTCTGACTCATAATTAGAAGTATGTCTTTGCAATTCATTGTGTAATTATGGTTAATCCTTATTTCAGTAAATAATATGCCAAACTTAGAAATAACAAACATTGCTCTATTTTACCTTTTTATCGTTGGCTCCTGATGTGCCATGGAAAGTTCCTAATCTATCTGAGAAATAGATAATACGATTGTAGCCTACAGATCTAGTGAAGACAATCTTTTTTTTTTTTTTTTAAGATTTTATTTATTTATTTGACAGAGAGAGATCACAGTAGGAGAGAGGAAGGGAAGAGATCACAGAGAGAGAGGAAGGGAAGCAGGCCCCCCGCTGAGCAGAGAGCCCGATGTGGGACTCGATCCCAGGACCCTGAGATCATGACCTGAGCCGAAGGCAGCGGCTTAACCCACTGAGCCACCCAGGCGCCCTAGTGAAGACAATCTTAATGGAATTTTTATGTGTCTCTTCATTTGTTTTCCACATCAGCAATTCTTTACCCTCCCACCTAACCATCAGTCTCACCTGGACATAAACTAAACAATATATGACTCCAAACAAAAACAACTAAACTTAATGATGGCGCAAACTACGATGATGGCTGCCGGAGTGCATCTGTGCAAGAAAATGAGGGAGGCACTCGGCCCCCACATGCTCATCCCCAGTCCACTAATCAGGTATGTGCCCACTCCATATGCATCCCACATCTCTCAGCCTTATTTTAAAATAATAGTTAAATAATTATCCTTCTTATTGAATTTTTGTATATGTGCTGCTGAAGCAAGCATTTACTTATTGAATTTTTAGAAAAATAAATTAAAAGAGATCCGTTTCTTTGATCCACCGGAATATCATAGAGGTAGGAAGTACTGGTCCACCTTATGACAGATGTGGCTAGGGGCTTAATTACTAGCCTTTCTTAGCTTTTCCTTTACCAAGATACCTTAATTTTATTTAGGGCAACTGTATCGGTTAGCTCTTGATGCATTATAATCCATCCCAAGATTCAGTGGCTAAAAATAACCACCGTCGTTCAATGAGTCAAGGAGATGGGCTTGGTTCAGCTGCAGGTTCCTTTCAGTCTTGGTGAGTTTCATTCATATGTCTGAGATCTAAGGCTTGGCTAGTTGTTGGCTGGGTGATGGAGGTAATAGAGCCGCATGAATCTCACCATCCAGCAGGATAGCCATGGCTTTGCCATAGTGGATCAGTACAGTTGTGAGAAAGCAAGACAAATATCCCTTCTACTTTGCTCTATGGCCAAAACAAATTCTGAGGCAAGCCCAGACTGAAGGAGTGGGGAAAGACAAAAGACACTTTAACTCTTTGTGGGAGGAGGTTCAAAATCACATCGTATGAGTGGGGAAAAAGGAGAGACATAACTGCCATCACTTTTGCAAACAATTTGCCATAGCAGCAATGTGTCCGGGTTCAAAATAAACAGCAACAACCAGGGGAAAAAAAAGTTTCCCAGCTTCCCTCACATTAAAGGTGGTCAGATAACACAGTTCTGGTCAAGACAGATACGTGAAATTTCTGAGAAATCTTCTTTAATGGTAAAGAGACTTAGCTGCCTTACAGATGTTGCCTTGAATCTTCCCCTTCTTCCTGGCAGGAATGCAGAAGCGGTGCTGGAGGTGAAGCAGCTATTCTGAAACCTTGAGGCAATAATGATCAACTTGGAAACCACATCCTAAAAATGGCTGAATGGAAAAGTAAATGAAGACAGATAAAGCCTATTCCCTGAATACTTTTTACATGGAAAACAAACAAACAAACAAAAAAGCAAAAACAAAAACTTTTTACTTGTTTAATCACTGTAGGTCATTCCTGTCACCCAGTGCTGAATGTACATTCTTTCTCACACACACACACAGTGAGAGAGAATATACTTTCTCTCTTTCACTCTCACTCACGCATGCGCGCACACACACACACACACACACACACACAAGCATGTCATGGTGTGGGAAATCTAGTTAGCATATTTACAGTGGTGCAGCCATTTAGGAGAGAGAAACAAGAAAACATATTTCCAAGTGGGTTCCCTGGATCACCACAGGTGCCTAAGAGAAGGGAGAGTATTAAATAGAACACGGACCCAAGGCTAGGGGAGATAAGCCCACCTGGATCCACCTTAGAGCAGGAGTGATGACTGCCAGCTCTAGAGCAAGCCTAACATTGGATAAACACATTCTCAAAAATTACATATCTAAAGCAATATTTGGTGCCATGAAGACAAAGTAAAAAACTATACACGAAATAGAAAAAAAAAAAGAAAGAAAGAAAGAAAGCCTACAGGTAAGATTTTTCCCTGGGAATATAAGAATTGCTTTCACTTAGTATCATTGTAGAAAACTCAATATATTGGAGAACTGACAGCATTTATGTGGTAAAGTCTTTGGAAAATCATTAATTCATTCAACAAATATTAATCAAGTTCCTTGATAACTGATTTATAATGATTCTTTTTAAATTGAATTAATTCTCCCACACTTCACAGGATACTAAAGGGCTGTCAGATATGTGACTTTGAAGGAGAACAGGACTACAGTCTCTTCCCTTCCCTTCTCCTCTTCTGTTACTGTTTGTTTCCTTTCATTCCCTGTCCCTCCCTTTCAGGAAAATAAGAAGAATCTCATTAACACTTTCTTTCTTTAGGTCTGTGATTCTCGAAGCCTGGGACAATACTGGTTTCTATGACGAAGGCTTAGATGGTAAGTAATGCTTAAGTACGTGGTGAGAAGCTTTTTCCATTTTCCATTTTCTCTCTCTTTATTTCTTTGCCTTTAATTTAAAAAATGTTTTAATACCATAGTTATGAATGGGCTGTAAGAACAATACAAAAAGTAGTCCCCTGCCTACCACCTCCTCCCTCTTCACTTCTCCCCAAAGACAACCACTTTTGCTGCTTTTAGCTGGATTTTTTGTTTGTTTGTTTGTTTGTTTGTTTGTTTTATTTCTTTTCAGCATAACAGTATTCATTGTTTTTGCACCACACCCAGTGCTCCATGCAATCCATGCCCTCTCTAATACCCACCACCTGGTTCCCATCCCCCGCTCCTTCAAAACCCTCAGATTGTTTTTCAGAGTCCATAGTCTCTCATGCTTCACCTCCCCTTCCAATTTCCCCCAACTCCCTTCTCCTCTCCATCTCCCCATGTCTTCCATGCTATTTGTTGTGCTCCACAAATAAGTGAAACCATATGATAATTGACTCTCTCTGCTTGACTTATTTCACTCAGCATAATCTCTTCCAGTCCCGTCCATGTTGCTACAAAAGTTGGGTATTCATTCTTTCTGATAGAGGCATAATACTCCATAGTGTATATGGACCACATCCTCCTTATCCATTCATCCGTTGAAGGGCATCTTGGTTCTTTCCACAGTTTGGCGACCATGGCCATTGCTGCTATAAACATTGGGGTACAGATGGCCCTTCTTTCACTACATCTGTATCTTTGGGGTAAATACCCAGTAGTGCAATGGCAGGGTCATAGGGAAGTTCTATTTTTAATTTCTTGAGGAATCCCCACACTGTTTTCCAAAGTGGCTGCACCAACTTGCATTCCCACCAACAGTGTAAGAGGGTTCCCCTTTCTCCACATTCTCTCCAACACACGTTGTTTCCTGTCTTGCTAATTTTGGCCATTCTAACTGGTATAAGGTGGTATCTCAATGTGGTTTTAATTTTAATCTCCCTGATGGCTAGTGATGATGAACATTTTTAGCTGTTTTTTAATAGTACTTCTTTTCTTTTTTTTTATTTTAGAGCAAGAGTATGTGTGCATGAACTAGGGGGCTGGCAGTGGAAGAGGGAGAGAGAGAATCTTAAGCAGGCTTCACCCCCAATGTGGAGCTCTAGTCAGGTTCGATCTCACAACCCTGAGATCATGACCTGAACTGAAATTACAAGTTGGGTACTTTACCAACTGAGCCTCCCAGGCACCCCCTTACTTTCATATTTGAAAATAAAATGCATATACTACTCTTTTGATTGATCAGATTTATCTTTTGATACTCCTTATCGTTGATCAAAATTCTTATATAGATTTCAAAATATGTCCATATATTTTCTGATACTCTCTGCTGGGCCTAATCCTGCTTTTCTTGAGTGTGGGCTGAAATTTGTAACTTGCCTCTGACAAATGGAACAAAGCAGAAATGATGGTGTTTGACTTTGGAGATCAGGTCATAAACAAGCACCATGGCTTCCATCACGGTTTCTCTTCTCTTTCTCTCTCTTGGGCCACTTCCAGGGTGATAAACTGCTGCCATTTTGTGAGGAACTGAGGCACCTCTCCAACGTCCATTGAGGAACGGATGCTTCTTGCCAGCTGCCATGTGAGTGAGTTTGGAAGCAGTTCTTCCTGCCCCAGCCAAGTCTTCAGATGACTGCAGACCCAGCCAACATCTGGACTATAGCTTCAGGAGCGACCATGAGCCAGAGCCATCCATCTAAGCTGCTTCCAAGTTCTTGATCCACAGAAGTGTGAGGAGAATAAGTGTTTACTGTTTAAAGCCACAAAGTTTGGGAGTAATTAGTTATGCAGCAAGAGATAACTGATAAAGTACTTTAAACCCATTTTCCCCATACTCCTGATAGTTACCTGGCATTTTCAATTAATCCATGACATCTATTTATTTCATTTTATCTAAGTGAATGTTATTCACCAAGCCAATTATTGTATTATAATTACATATCTTTCCTTTTACAACATTTTGTTTTTACTAGAATTAATAATTGGCCTTACTCTGCCAGTCATACATAGTTATCAATATATCTGTCCTCATTACTTTTCCAAATATTTCATCAGACTTATCATATACTTCTTAGAAGCTTTCCTTCCTCTAAATGGCATATCATAATAGACCATGTTTAATAAATGATCATAATAGATTTAATAATGATAATAGATTATTTTTAATAATAATATTTACAATAGTAAATAAGTGTTATTTAGTTTTCCCCCATGAAAACCTTTGTCCCAGAGCCATGATCTTTTGCTCCAACCCAAATATCCTTTCTCTAGGACTGTCATCTTGGGAATTGTCTTTCCTAAACTCTTGAGCTTCCATTGACTACTCATATGTGTCATGACCCTTCCTTCTTAGGTCCTATATCTTTTGTCTCTGTGTCATTTCCTCTTTGTAGGAGAACATACTGCTATGATTCCTAGACATAGTTGCATGAGTGAGAAATTGGATTTTAATGTATGAAAATGACTGATTTCACCAAGATTATGAATTAGGAGAGGATTTTCTATGTGAAGATTGTTTTTATTTTTCATATTTGTTTTTTCCAGATTCTTTTCCTATTTTTCACACTTCGGTTTTTCTCAGAAGTCATTCCAATGTACAAAGAAATGAGTGAACCATATACATTAACACATTATAATAAATAATTTTTAATTTCAGAAGAAATGTGATAGGAGCAGATTTTAATTAGTCTTATTACTTTTGTTATTCTCACTTCTATATGCTCACAGTGCTTCTTTATATATTTATTTCAGCATTTGGTAACCCGCCAGTCTCCATTAAAATGTGAACTCATTGTGAATCTTTAGTTGATGCCATTTCATCATGTCAAATTTACAAGTGAAAATCGATAGCTTAGCAATACTTACCACTGCCTTGCTATCTGTTCAGGATTGTCTAGAATCCTGGAAGATGGAACCAGATTCTATATACACAGGATTTAAAACAAGCCAAGCCAACTTTTTGCACTTCAGTCTCTTTGTCTTTTAAATAACAGATTTTGTAGATGATCTGGTAAATGAGGGACTTCTCAAATCTAATGTTCTAGATGAAAATGGTTTTACCTATCTCTGATCTTAAAACTGTAAATTATACGTAAGTATACTAGTTTCCTAGGGCTCTGCTATAACAAAACAAATTCAGAGTGTCCTAAAACAATAAAAATGTATTACCACATACTTCTGGAGACAAGAGGTTCAAAATGAAGGAATTGATAATATTGGTTCCTTTTCAGAGGCTCTGAGGACAAGCACTGTGGGTCAAACCTTGGCTCTTCACTCTGAGATCCAAGCTAAAATAGAACTTCTGATCTGGGATGTCCAGTCCCATAACAGAGGCTCTTAGATCTTCCACTCAGTACTGGTGAACATTACCTGGTCGATTTTACAACAATGGGGGATGGAACAACTCCATCCAACCATTGTATATGGTTCACTCATTTCTTTGTACATTGGAATGACTTCTGAGGTGCTCTCTGGAAAGAGCACCAAATTATTGGTAACAATAATGTAATTTTCAATGAAGGGGGAAGAGAGAATTCAGGGGTATTTAGCACTCCAAAAGGAAAAAAAAAAAAAACCTTACCTGCCAATGTTTTTCCTCCCCATTAATTGCGTGAACATAAATTCAAAAAGAAATCACAAATAAAATAATTATTTTTAAAGAAAAAAATGATGAAAAGTTAGATATTGGCAAATGACATATCAGATAAAGGGCTAGTATCAAAAATCTATGAAGAACTTATCAAACTCAATACCCAAAGAACAAAATCTAATCAAGAAATGGGCAGAGGACATGAATAGACATTTCTGCAAAGAAGACATCCAGATGGCCAACAGACACTTGAAAAAGTGCTCAACATCACTCAGCATCAGGGAAAACAAATCAAAACCACAGTGAGATACCACCTCACACCAGTCAAAATGGCTAAAATTAACAAGTCAGGAAAGGACAGATGTTGGCAAGGATGCAGAGAAAGGAGAACCCTCCTACACTGTTGGTGGGAATGCAAGCTGCTGCAGCCACTTTAGAAAACAGTTTGGCGATTTCTCAAAAAGTTGAAAATAGAGCTACTCTATGACCCAGCAATCACACTACTGGGTATTTATCCTAAAGATACAAATGCAGTGATCCAAAGGGGCATGTGCACCCCAATGTTCATAGCAGCAGTCCACAGTAGCCAAACTAGGAAAGAGCCTAGATGTCCACCAACAGATGAATGGATAAAGAAGTTGTGAGATAGATAGATAGATAGATAGATATCTCAGCCACCAAAAAAAAAAAAAAAAAAAAAAAAAAAAAACCTTAAATCTTGACATTCGCAACAACATGGATGGAACTAGAGGGTATTATGCCAAGCAAAATAAGACAATCAGAGAAAGACAATTATCATATGATCTCTCTGATATGAGGAATTTGAGAGTCAGGACAGGGGATCGTGGGGGGTAGGCATAGAAAAAATGAAACAAGATGGGACCAGGGAGGGATACAAACCATAAGAGACTGTTAATCTCAGGAAACAAACTGAGGGTTGCTGGGGAGTGGAGGAGGAGGGACAGGATGGCTGGGGGATGGACACTGGGGAGGGTGTGTGCTATGGTGAGTGCTGTGAATTGTGTAAGACTGATGATTCACAGACCTGTACCCCTGAAACAAATAGTACATTATATGTTAATTGTTTTAAAAAGAACTGGAAAAAAAAGTTAGACCAAGTGTAACAATTTTAACAATACTTATAAAGTTTAGATTGACCTCCATCATGTCTCAAATTTATTTAAAAAAATAATATGTAGTTTACAAGGGATATACTTTGATAGACTTAGAGCAAAAAGATAAAGTAATCCTAAAAATAAAGACATAGGTTGGGACACCTGGGTGGCCCAGTTGGTTTAAGCATCCAACTCTAGATTTTGGCTCAGGTCATGATCCAGAGTCATGAGATCAAGCCCCGCATTGGGCTCCACTCCGGGCATGGGGTCTGCTTAAAATTCTCTCTCTTTCTCCCCCTTTGCCTGTCTACCTTCTGTGCACGTGAATATGCATACACACACACTCTCTCTCTCTCTAAAAAAAAAAACAATAAAAATAAAAACATAGGCAAATGTGAATCAATCCACCCCAAAACAAAGAAACTAAAAGAGCTGATAGTAAAACATCACAATTCAAAGGGAGCACATTGGTTCACAGAATGATCCCGTTAAAGCATCATTCAGATGAGATCATGTCTGTGCTCAAAACCCTGTACTTCAAAAATAAAAGCATGCTTATTTTCTATGACCTATAGGAACCTAAATCTCTGGCCCACCTTTACCTCACTTCACCTGTCTGACTTCATCTAACTTTCCCTTCACTTTCAGCCACATAGGAAACCTTTGCACCTGCTGTTCCATCTGCATGGAAGGCTCTTTCCCAAATTACCTCCTTCAAGTCTTCATGGAAAATTCACCATCACAGTGACACTGTGTTGGCCAGAATTTCAGTCCCTTGTCTTGAGGTTACATATCACCCTTCCTTGCCTTCTTTTCTTTCTTAGCCCTACTTGGCATACTATATATTTTATTTGTATATGGTATGTGTGTTGTCCAATTTCTCACTAAAATATAAATCCCCAAAGTGAGAATTTCGGTATGGTTTATTAATACTGTATATGCTAGAAGTGTTGGTGTATGTTTTCTATAGTGGGCAAAATAGTAAATACTTCAGGCTTTGTGGGCCATCTGGTCTTTGTTAAAATGACTCAGTTCTGTCATTGAGGTACAAAAATAGTCATGGATAATACATAAATAAATGAGCATGGCTGCAGTCTAATAAATATTTATTGGCACAATTTTACATTTTACATAATTGTCAAGCATCACGAATATCATTCCTTTGTTGTTGTTGTTGTTGTTGTTGTTGTTGTTTGTTGTTTTCCAAGCACTTAAGCACAGAAAAAACTTTTTGAGATCAAAATCCATACAGAAGCTGGGAGCAAGCTAAATTTGGCCCAGGGTCACAGTTCACAGACCACTGTTCTCCAAAAATGCTTGGCATGTGATAGGTATTGAATGAATGAGTGTGAAGATGTCAATATTTATACCTGAATATTTAATAGCAAAGATGACTAACAAATTACATTTAAAAAATTGACTGAAATGAAATAATCTATAAAATCATAACAATAGTAATAGACTTATTTTATCGTTATTAATCCTACAGATGAAAATAGGGAGCACATCAGTGCAAGAAGTTGTACAACAGAGGTTGTAGATGGATGCTGGTTTTGCTTACTACAATTGGAGAGCACTACTAATTTGCAAGTACTTGAAGAATGTCTAGGAATGCTGTACCAGCCTTTAAAAATGGATACGTTCATTTGCACTCTTCACATTGAGGTAGAGTCTGTGTATACCCAATCTGGGTGGCCTTGTGACAGCTTTAAATAACAGAGTAAGCAGAAGTGATGCTGTGTAATTGCTGATGGTAGGCCATTAAAGGCCATACAGCTTCCACCTGTGTCTATGGGAGTGCTCACTCTCTAATGCTTCCATTTGGATACTCCATCTCAGAATCCAGCTGCCATGCTGTGAAGCAGTCCAACCCATTTGGAGAGGTTAGTGTAAGCACTCAAGCTGATAATCCACGCTGAGCCCAGCCTTCAAGTCACCCCATTCTAGCTTCAAGGCATCCCTGCCTAAGCTCCAGAAGCCCCCAGATAATGACAACTCTCCAGACATTCAAGTCATCCCACCCCTAGTCTTTCTAGCTGAGGCCCCAGACACCATGAAGCATAGACAAGCTATTCTTACTATGCTCTGTCTGAATTACTGACTGAGGAAATTTGTGAACATAATAAAATGGTAGTTGGTGAATGACCCCTTGTTTGGGGCAGCTTTTTATTTAACAATAGTTCCTAGAAAATAATTCATCATAATACCAGCCCAAACGAAAATTACTACATAACTCAATTTAAAAAATTCAGATTACTCATAAGTAGAACTAAAAACTATAGCACAGATAAAATGTGAAATCTAAACTCACATTAGCCATAGTGCCCTGAAAAGTGATTCAGTGAGGAACAGGAGAGACTAGGTGCTGTCGTTTCCTCAGATACAAGTAAGCTGAAGATTTCGAGAGTACCAATGTGTGGAATACTGTAATACAAACAAAAGAAAATTTTGAAAAAGACTCTAGCTCAGAACTACACTTTTCATCTGATTATTCCCATGACTAACCAGTTGTGAAATTCTGCAGCTTTTACTGGTATTTCCATTATTTCTTCCTCTAAAGTGCTACAGACCAAATTCATCTTCTCCCAGCCCCTCTACTTCATTATGTGAGTAACTTCTCTCTTGACTTCGAGACTGTCGTTCTTCAAAATAGCTCTCCCTCTGTCTCCGGAGGCTTTGATTTAAGCAGAAGCCGTATCATGTCACTCCCTTTTCAAAAAACTTCAATGGGATCCTTTGTGTATAAAGTAAAGCCTAAAATCTTTACATGGCAAGCAAGGTCTTCAAAGGCTACTCCTGCAAGACACTTATCTATTCTCATTCCTCATAAAAATCCCTACCTTCTAATCACTTAATATTATTATCTAATAATATGGATATTATTTTTAAATATTTTTAAGATTTTATTTATTTCTTTGAAAAAGAGAGAGGTCAAGCAAGGGGTGAGACAGAGGGAGAGGGAACAGCAGACACCCCACTGAGCAGGGAGCCAGACACAGGGCTCTATTCCAGGATTCTGGGATCATGACCTGAGTCGAAGGCAGACGCTTCACCAACTGAGCCACCCAGGCACCCCTTGTAAAGTGGATATTAGATGGAAGCATCATTCATTCACATTGCCCTAGCCAAGGGTATTTATAATAGGGACAAAGATGGCTACAAATCTAGAAATCTGGGCTTTTAGAAAGGATTATTTTGGAGGTAGTTCACAGAATACAAATAAAATTATTTCATTCTAAGAAAAAGACTTTGTTGGCTCATGTATATGAAAAATCAAGGAGTATCTGGCTTAGGCAGGTCACGATCTAGGGATTCATGTGATATCCTTGATCTCTCTCTGTCTTTCCATCTCTCAGTACAGCTTTCTTCCATGTGGGTTTCACGCTCTGGCAATCTCTCTGCAGGCGCTAATTCCTAGCAGCTCTGAAATTACATCTCATCATTTTTGCTTGGCAACACCAGTAGTAAGTAAGCTTCTTTTTTCCTAGAAGTTGTAACATGAATCCTAGAATTGATTTGTATTGGCCTGACTTGGGTTGCACAACCATCCCTATGGCTAAGAGGAAAGAATTCACTGCTTCAGACAGACTGAGAAAGATGAATCTGGTGGTAGAGTTGATAAAACCCAAATACACAGAATGAAACTCAAACAAGAATAGTTGCCCCAATATGGTCTCACATCAGGGAGAGGAATGAATTCAAGACATGCATGGACAACCTTCCCTTATTGCATAACTTCTCAAAACTTCCTGAAAAAAGTATTCCATTTAATATAGAAAAGATGCTATCTAAAGGGCCCACCAGAGAAACTATCTTTGAACATTTATTCATGAGAAAGAGGGAACGGATGTGGTCTTCGTAGTTCTGCAGGTTGTGCGAAGGGCTAATGAGTGGAAGTAATAGAAATTTGGGTTCCTAAAGAGAAGAGTGTTTTATTCAGAAAACAGGACAGGCTGACTACAGGGAAGAGATGGGTGGAGAAGAATCTAGGAAAAGGAAAGTTCGAGGAAAATGTTCTGCTGTATCATGAGTCAAAGGCTCAGGGGTGGTAAATAGGTTATCAGTTTGCACTTGCACACCTCACTGGATTGGAGACATTCAGTTACCCTATGAAACTTACCTTTATCTGTTAATACACCAATTTCCAGGGTTTTGAATGAGCTGGAAGCTGGTCCATGGAAACATCAGTCAAACATTTGAGTTTCGTATACCTGGCTTTTTTGAAAACAAGATATACACTGTATATCTAGTGTAGGCCTACTGTGCAATTGTCAAATAAGTGATTCAGCAAATGGCTTGGATTTGAGTCCTCACTACACATTTAATTTACATAAATAATGTATTGAATAATTTGGTCTGCAAAAAGCTCCATTTCTTCACTGATCTCTAAGAGAAATAATAATAAGCCCCAACCCGTGACAATACTTTGAAGACCAAATTAAGGTGCTTCATCTAATGCAGGATTCAAATGTCTTTACGATGTTGATTAAGCACTCTTTGTCTTTTGCTCATAATTGGGGTATGAAACTAGCTATTTCTTACTTGATTTAGGGAAGTTTACAAGACAGGAGGTGAAAAGAACTAACAAACATCAATTAGGAATTAACCTAAATATATAATAGTCACTTGAGCCCAATCTGGTAACAGATAATGTTTTTAAGTCCATCTTATTCTACTCTAAAAATTATGAGTAATTTGACTTCAATTCTCTCTCCTTACCACCCACTCCCTACCCCCTTTCCATAAACTATTTTTATTAAGTATTTATCAACTCATCTTACGAGTTTCTTATGCAAAACAAGATAAAAGTTTCTCATTTCTCTTCATAGCGTCTGCTTGAGAAATGACTCTGTGCAGAATTCAGAGCAAAAAAATATGTTGCTAGAATATTAAAGAAACACAGATGATTAAAATATCACACCTTGCCTGTTTCTTTGGCAAGCCGAGTGACGAAACAAAGATGAAATATTAGCATGTGTTTTCGCATGAATATGTTGGGGGGAAAAGAACTTCACAAATTTTTTTTTTTAATTTTGTTTTCACTTAGAGCTGATATTTTTTAAACCTTCAAAATTTGTCTTGATTCCTCTCCTAAATAATAGCTCAGACAAGCCAGATACAGAATATTCCATAAGTCAGACTTAAAACACCATTACATTATTTTTGACCAAGCAAAGAATGCCAAATACTTTCTTCTCTTAGTATTCAAGAAGTTTGGTCCGAGTTCACAGATTTGAGTTTCGTATACCTGGCTTTTTTGAAAACAAGACTCAAAATTAAGGCTCCTTTTAGGGTCTCTTAAAAATCAGAACCCCTCAGGGGGTTGCCTGGCTGACTCAGTCCATAGAGCATGTGACTCTTGATCTCAGGGCTATAAATTCAAGCCCAGAGTTGAGTGTGAAGATTACTCAGGAAAATAAATCTTTTTTTTTTTTTTTTTTAAAGATCAAAATCCTTTGAATCCATCTTTATTCATAAAGGACCTAAGAGTTTGGGTAATTTATCCTCACTAAGTCAAATGAGACCTCTAACAATTCTAAAAACATAATTGTTTCATTGAGATATAATTTAAACACCATATACTTCATACATACAAAGAACAAAATTCTGTGGGCTTAAATATATTCACAGAGTGGTGCAGCCATTGCCACAATCTAATATTAGAACGTTTCTGTCAGCCCAGAAAGGAACCTCATGCCCATTAGCAATCACTCCCCGTTCCCTCTCATCCCCCGACTAGCAAACTACGAATCTCTTTTCTGTCACTATAAATTTGCCTCTTCTGGACACTGCATATAAATGAAATCTGGCAATATGGGGCCTTCCGTGACCAGCTTCTTTCACTTGGAACATTTTCAAGTTTCTTCCATGTATTATATATCAGTACTTCATTTCTTATTGCCAAATGATACTACATTGTGTATGGATATGCCACAGTTTATTTATTCATTCATCAGTTGATGAACATCTGGGGTTGTCTTTACTTTCTGGCTACTAGAAATAATGCTATTTTGAATATTTGTATACAAGTTTTTGTGTGGACATAGATATTCCTTTCTTTTGAGCATACACCTATGAGTGGAATTGCTGGGTCATATAGTAATGCTGTTTAACCATTAGAAAACTACCAGGTTGTTTTCCAAAGCATCTGTGCCAGTTTACATTACTAGCACCAATATACAAGGTTTCCAATTTCTCTACATCCTCACCGACACTTGTCATTATCTTTTTGATAATTGTCACCCTAGTGGATGTGAAGTGTCATTGTGGTTTTGACTTGCATTTCCCCGATGGCTAATGATGTTGGGCATCTTTCCATGAGCTTATTGACCATCTGTATTTTCAAGAAATATCTAGGGGTGCCTGGGTGGCTCAGTGGGTTAAAGCCTCTGCCTTTGGCTCAGGTCATGATCTCAGGGTCCTGGGATTGAGCCCCACATTGGGCTATCTGCTTAGTGGGGGGCCTGCTTCCTCCTCTCTCTCTGCCTGCCTCTCTGCCGACTTGTGATATCTCTCTGTCAAATAAATAAAAAGTCTATTTACATCTTTGGCCCATTTTCTAATTGGGTTGTCTTTTTGTTTACAAGTTGATGGAATTATATATTATGAATACTACAACCTTAACAGATATATGATTTGCAAATATTTTCTCCCCTTCTGTAGGTTGTCTTTTCACTTTCTTGATGGTATTCTTTGAAACACAAAAATTCTTAATTTTGATAAATCTAATTTATCTTTTCTTTTGGTATTATATCTGAAAAGACTTTGCCTACTCCAAAGTCACAAAGATTTACTCCTATATTTTCTTCTAAGAGTTTAATATCTTTAGCCCTTACATTTAGGTCTATAAACCATTTTGAGTTAACTTTTGTGTATGGTATAAGGAAGAGGTCCAAACTTGTCCTTTTGCATGTGAGGCTGTCTAAGCTCCATTGATTGAAAAGACTACTCTTTCCCCCATTGAATGATCTTGGAAATTTGATGTAATTTCTGACACTTGAAATAGTTGTTAACATTCTAAATAACCTAATCTGGACATTTTGAACTACAGTGAATCTAGATTGTTAAACTTTTCCATTGGATTTTGCTTTCATTTGATTGTCTTTTAAAAGACACAGATAATGCCTCAGTCCTAAACTTCTGGATTATTTCCAAAACCTAATTTTCACCATTCTCTGAAAATGTGAAAATTCTTGGAATTTTTCATTGACTCTCTTGAATATTGTTCTGCAAATCTTTGTCACGGTTAGCTGGGTAACTGAATGTCCTAAACTAATGCTCCCTTGTGAATTTTACAGTTGACAAAATCTAATCTTTAATCCCAGTTCCATCCTTAATCTAAGTTCAGTTACCTGGTCCTTTTTGGTTTTTTTTTCCCCCTAGTGTAATTTAAGGCAGGTTTGATGTACAAAGCACACTATAAAGCATCACCTGGGCCAATGTATGTGAATGTAAATGGGAGTATTTTTAGCAATAATATTTTACCAGAAGATATTGAGTAATGAAAAGAGAGACACATAAATTTTGTTTACCTAAAGACTCCTCATTCTTAAAGATTTATTTATTAAATATATACAATTAATCAAAAGATATACTAAATTTGATTTCCTTGTCATATCTCAAGCATCATATCTATCATGATCTTATTAGTATTCCCAAACTTAATATGATATGGTAGTAGTCAAAATGTCCCTATTCATAGGAAGTATCAATTAGATTTCACTACGTAACAAACATCCTCAAACATATAACAATGACCACTTGCCTAGCTCACAATTCCATGGGTCTACTGGACAGTTCATCTGATCTGGGATTGTGCAATTAGTCTCGGCCAGGTTCACTTAGGAGTCATGCAGGTCAGCTGGCAGCTGGATAATCTAGCATAGCCTCACACACATCCTGGAGGTAGGTCAGCTCTCAGGCACCACCTGCTCTCAACATTCAGCAGCCTGCCCAGACTTCACAAAGAAGTTTCCAGATCCTAGAGTAGCAGGAGAGGGCAAGCCCCCATTTACAAGCACTTTTCAAACCTTTTATAACACATTTGCTACTGTACACTAACCAAAGCAAGTCACAGGGCCAACCAGTTTCTAGAGGATGGGAAAATCCAGTTACACAGAGAAGGAGCCGCAAAGTATGTGGCTAATTTTGCAATTGACTACGGAAAGCAAAACACAAGATTTCGTAGTGATACTAAAATAAGGTCTTTAGCGTGGGACTTCCAATCACGAGTTCTGTACACATATTACTATTTAAATTTTTCTGCTACTTCTGGATAATTTCTTTAATAATTATTTTTGTCTTAATTGAGTGAGCTGTTATTTTAATAGGGATAATGCAAGCATGTAGAAAGAAAATATAAGGAAAAGAAAAAGGTACAAAATGAAAAGGAAGACTCTCCCTCAATCTTTCTCATTCCCTACCCCCCTCCACATGGACCACTTTTGTGTAGTTCTTCCTTCAGGCCTTTGGAGGTAATATAAAATAAAATGTGCCTTTATATCCACATTTATCAACACTAAGCAGTATCTGTTCAGGCACAATGTGGATATAAGAAATACTTTGTTTATTTTCTCCATAGCTCTTCCATCTACATAGAAAGTACAAACTTCTATGTTTATTGATTACATTTTTAAAAATTTTAAACCATATACCAAGATCTCTACTTTAGATCCATCAGCTCCAAGCTGTAGCTCTCAATTTCTCACCATAGAAGATGAGGTATTCAATGTTCTGACATCTTTCCACTTGGCTTTCACAGCCTGTACCTCTACCACTTGTCAGAATCTGCCAGGCATCGGATTGCTTTGACAATGTTGTACAGTATTTATATTCTGACTTCTCTTTATAATAAAGTTCCGCATCCACAGTTTGGTTCTGAAAACCAATAAACAATATTAAAAATATGATGATTATGCAGAAATTGGTGGTGTGATTGAACTCACAAAGAGGCAATCCTGTCTCTTAACCTGAGTCTCTTGAAGGAGAATATTTCAAACATCAAGGTCAAATGTATATTATGACATTCCATCACTTGCTTGATATAATGACACACTTCAGTGTGCTTCAAATTTATAACATGATTTTCTTATACAACTTTTATAAATCTGTTGGAGAATTTTATTGCATTCCCTTTGTTTTTCTTGTTGTCAGAGAGAAAGTATTCATATTTTATCACATTCTTTAAAGCATCAACTTGCCTTATCATGCTACTTGTTAGATGATATAAAATGCATCTAGGCCGTAAGCACAGCTGTCTTCTTCTTGTTTCTTTTATTGTTCTCCTGGGTTACTTCTATTGTTTCCTCAGGCCTTTGAATTTCTCTTGGATTCTTTTAGAAATGGTGCATAAGAGGTGAGTTTGATGAGTCCTTACACGAATGAATGTATCTTTTATTTCCTAGAATTCTAGCTCCTTGGTTTTTTTTTTCTTCTTACAATTTTGAAGGCATAATTATACCATCTTTTAAGATACAAGGTTGCTGATGTGAGAATGTTAATGCCAATCTGATTGTTAATCATTAGTATGCAATACAGTTATGTTTATTTTTTAAAAAATTTAATTAGGTATAATGTGCAATCCAAAAGTGGACAAATTATAGCTTGATGAATTATCTGAAAATGATCACATAAATAAGAGATAAAACAATATCTGTATCTCAGAAACCCTCTTTGAATCCCATTTTCAATTACTATCCCCTTCTTCCCATAAGGTATCATTTTTCCTGATTCTTAATAGCTTAATAGTTTTGACTGTTTTTGAGTTTATAAAAGAGTAATGAAATACTATATATTCTTTTGTGACTAGCCCCTCTCACTCAACATTAGGTTTCTGAGATTTATCCATATTGTTGCTTATAGAACTGATCTATTTATTTCAATTTCTGAAAAGCATTCCATTGTATGAATATATAAAAACTTGGGTTTTTTTAAATTTTATACACATTTTTTTGTTTCTAGTCTTTGGTTGTTATAAATAAATTATAAACATTTTGTTGGTGCACACATATTCAGTTTCTAATGTGTTCTATTTTATGCCCCTTAGGGTCATAAGGTATGATTATATTAAGTTTTACAAGATATCATCAAACCATTTTCCAAAGCATTTGTATCAATATCATTCTTACCAGCAATGTAGGAAAGTTCTAGTTCCTTAAAATCTTCACCAGCACTTGGTATTGTCAGTCTGTTTAATTGTAGCTCTTTAGACTGGTGTATAGTAGCATTTTGTTTTCCAAACTTTGAGTATCTCTGTAATATCAGTGTTGGCCATTTGTTATATAGCTGGTCAAGTTTTTTGCCAGTTTTCCCATTGGGTTGATTGTATTGGTTAATTGATTTGTAGGAGTTCTTTGCATGTTCTGGAAAACTATAACCTTTAGTTGGTTATAACATATATCTTCTCCCATTACTTTCTCCCATTCTTTGGCTTGCCTTTTATACTCTTTTTTTTTTTTTTTTTTTTTTTTTTTAAAGATTTTATTTATTTATTTGACACAGAGAGATCACAAGTAGGCAGAGAGAGGAGGAAGCAGGCTCCCTGCCGAGCAGAGAGCCCGATGTGGGACTCGATCCCAGGACCCTGAGATCATGACCTGAGCTGAAGGCAGCGGCTTAACCCACTGAGCCACCCAGGCGCCCGCCTTTTATACTCTTTTAATGACATGTTTAATGAACAGAAATAATTGATTTCATCAATCTTTTCCTCTATGGTTAGTGCTAAAGTGCCCTCTTTAAGTTCCTTACACTTAGGTCATATTCTATTCTATTTTGTGGTCTTCTAGAAATTTTGCTCTTTCACCATTTGCATTTTGATCCATAATCATTGGAATTGATTTTTGCGAAACATAGGGGTCAGGATTCAAATTTTCCAAGTTATTATCCAAATGACTCAATACATTTATTTAGGGAAAAAGTCTTTTGTTTCTGGGTTACCATGATACCTTTGTCATAAATCAAGTATCCATTAATACATGGGTCTGCTTCTGGACTCCATTATGGTTCATTGTTCTATCAGTAAATCCTGGCAACTGCCACCCATTTTAATTTATGGTAGCTTTAAACTGATGGTGTAGGTAGATTTGGTAGCATAGGTCCTCTAACTCAATATTTTTAAATGTAGTTTTGATTATTCTTGGTCTTTCACATTTCCACATAAATTTTAGAGTAAATTTGCCAATTTCTACAAAATCACCAACTATGATTTTGATTGAAAATTTATTGAATATCCTTAAGGAGAATTGACATCTTAATGATATTAATTCTTCCTGTTCATGAAAATTCTATATATCATTATATATTTTGATTTTCTTGTTTTCTGGCAACAATGCATCACATTTTGCTATGCAGATGTCCAATAGATTTTTACTAGACTTATTCTGTATGTTTGGTATTTTTGATGCTGTTACTAAGTAGTATCATGTATTTTAATTTCAGCAAATTGTAAATATTTGCTACTGTTGTACATGACATGATGATTTTAAAGATCACCTTGTATCATTGACCAAATGTTACTTCTGAAGATTCCTTTAGATTCTCTACATAAACTAGTCAAGGCATGCTGTCTTCAAGTAGTAAGTTTCAGTCTTACTTCTTTCCCAATTAACCATATTTATTTGTTTTTGCTTCATTCCAGTAGATAGAACCTCTTGTACAAAATTAAAACATATGGTAATATCAGACATTCTTGTGTCAATCCCAGCCTTGGGTTTTTTTCCCTAGACATTCATATTTTGATTAAGAAAGCTTCCTTTCATTCCTGGTTCACTAAGGATTTTTTTTTTTAAATATTTTATTTATTTATTTGACAGAGAGAGAGATATCACAAGTAGGCAGAGAGAGAGGGGAAAGCAGGTTCCCTGCTGAGCAGAGAGCCTGATGCGGGGCTGGATCCCAGGACCCTGGGATCATGACCTGAACCGGAGGCAGAGGCTTAATCCACTGAGACACCCAAACACCCAACGGTAAGGATTTTTTTTTTTTTTTTTAATTAGGTAGGTTTTAGCCCCAGCATGGAGCCCAATATGGGGCCTGAACTCACCACCCTGAGATCAAGACCTGAGTTGAGATTAAAAGTCAGATGCTTAACTGACTGAGACACCCAGGCACCCCACAAAGGACTTATTTAAATCATAAATGATAAAATAAACAAATTTTATAAACTGCCATTTCTGCATCTATTGATTATTTTTCTGCTATGTTCTGTTAATGGGATAAAATACATTGTTTTTTTGTATTTAACCAACTTTGTATTCCTGGGATAAACGTAACTTGGTCAAGACCCATTTTATATGTTGATATATACTGTTTGCTGATTTTTACTTATTTATTTTGTTTCCTAATTTTAAAGAATTGTTTTCATCTATTTCCATGTAAGGTATTGACTCATTATGCTTGGAATAGAACTGCCATGTTTTGTTATCAATATGCTATCAATATGCTAGCCTATTAAGTGAGTTGTAGAATGTTTCCCCTCTTACTATTCTTTGGAAGAGTTTGTATAAAATATGTATTTTTTTTTCTTTTACATTGAGAGGAAATTTCTGGAGAAGGGATCATTGCCTGAAGAGTTTTTTTGGGTTTTTTTTTCTCCTTCTTCTTTAAATATTTTACTAATGAATTTATTCAATTATAGATTCAATTTAAGAATGTTTCTCTCTTTATGGGTACAATAGCATTTCAAATACCTCTGAGGATTTTAAGCTTAAATTAGCATCTCTTCCCCCAGGTTATTTACTTATCCCCTTAACTCTGTATCTTTTTGTTTATCTTGTTCTTCCTCCTCTGCATGGCCAATTGTCTTCAAATACATGGAAATGTTGGTTATCCAATGATTTACTGTCAGGGGACCAGACGAATAACATCAGCAGCAGCCTGGGGTGTGCTCAGCTCCTACCAGTTTCTACACTAGAGGACTTGATGTAAAATCTGGGTGTGTTATGAGATGACATCATCTCTAAGAGAGCAGGAAGGAAGCTGTGCCCCTCCTCCAAATGGCATAATTAGAGGCATTCTAAGAGAGCTAACTCCTGTTCTGGATGCCCATGTTCTGCTCAGAACTTCCGTTTCTTTAAAAAGTATCTCTCTGCCTTTATCCTGGAAATGAGGTCCTCAGCTGTACTCAGGGATGACGGAGGAGGGTGAGAGAGGCTATTCTACAAGCCATTTAGCAAAGAAATCAGCCAGCCCCCTGCTTTTCGTCCCTTCTCTCAGTTCCGCTCTCCATGCCCTCTGATTTCAGTGGTCACAGCACGAATCCTGCACTCAGCTACCAACTTCTCCTGAGCTCATTCAAGTCACCTGTAGGCATGATTCTACTTTTCTACCTTCCAGAAATTCGTGAGCATCTTTGGTCTCACTGATGTTCCCTTTTCCTGTTTGAAGTCCTTCCTGTCATTTCAATGTTTTACTTTTTGTTTAGCTTTTTTTTTTTTTTTAATTCTACAATGGCTCTTTTTTTTTTTCTTTTTAATGGATAGAACCAAAAGATTTATTCACTCATGGTTCTTGAATTTGAATACTACATTTGCGTATTGTTTATTACTTCTTAATATTATGTCAATAACATGCAAATAGGGAATTTAAAGTGATAGTGGAGTATGTTCAGAATTATTTTTACAACACCTGAGAGATACAAACACACAAACATACATGGAGGTAGGGAGAAGGGAGAGTGAAGATAAGAGAGAGAAGATAAAAAATTTAGGACAATAACTAAGCAGCTGTCGAGGGAGTTTCCTGCTTTTAATGAGAAAAAATCATAAGCATGCTGGGATAAGATTTAAAATTTGCCTATGTTATAAATCTACACATAAATCAGAAATTAGCAAACATTTTAGAGGTCTATGTCTGCTAAAAATACTATTTTATTTTCATTTTACTCATACATATCAATAGATTATGCATATTTTACATATATCACCAAAAAAGTCCTAGTTTATCAATAAAATTACTCATTCTATTAACATGATAACTTCATGCTTATCTTAATTTAAAGGAAGGTATGTTATTGTCTTGAAAATAAAAACACACATCTTCAACTTCCCTTTCCTTGCCCCCTAACCCAGTGTCAACCTCACTGACTAATCTATATGGACCTAAAAATGTTAACAATAAAACAAGGGACAAGCCAGTGTCCAGGACTGATGCATAAGTGATTTCATTGGCAATGCCCAATTCAATACCTAGGAAACCACTCTGGTAAATTATTTTATACGGCACAAAGAATTCCCATTTATGACACTTTAATTTTCAAAACATATTTTCTCAATCTGAAAAAGTATATAATTTCCAAGATGTGATTGTTTTTCTCCTTCTGCCTATGCCTATGCCTCTCCCATTCTCTCCCCTGCTTTGTACCCCAGGAGGTTTCTTCACTTGGCATAGCCTTTACTAGACCTCCTTGCCAGCTGGCTTCCACTTGGCTCAGATCATAGGGAGTAATGGCAGAAGATCACAGGATGGGAGGTGAGAAAAGTCAGAGGATTTCTCCCTGCTCCCTCCCTGCATCCCTGTCTGCCTATATACAGCTCCCTCTATACTTCCAGCTCTCCTTGGACTCCAGCAACAACAATCCCCCCCCACAGGTGGTAATGACCTCCCATTATTGCTGGTCTCCATTCCCCAATTTCTCTCTTAGCCCTGACCATGTCTCAATAATTAGTCATGTCACTAGAGTCTCTTGTCACCAGAGTGAGCTCTGTGTATGGTTGGAACCCTGACAGATACACTAGATTTCAGAAATGGTGTAGTTCAAATCTCATAGGAAGTATTTCTCTCAGATGGTATTTCTACCGAGAGTCACATGGGGCCCTAAAGAAATCTCTGCTACCTCACAGGTAGAAATTCTACTGACGTCCCCTGATTCGTGAGATTTTCGATGACTAGAAGCTGTATTTCTTTAAAAAAATTACTGTGTTTAAAGTTGCTTAACAACTTGCCCTTTGAAATATTTGATACATATAGTCCAGTGGTTCTCACCCTCAGCTGGGGAGTTGTTTAATACCAATTGTGGTAGGTGGAATTCTAAGATGGCCCCAAGATTTCCTGCACTCCCCACCCACAGTGTACACACTCTGCATAATACCCAGGATAGCTTACATTTTTGTGATTAGGTTATGCTATATACGGCACAGCTGACTTTAAGAAAGGGAGATTATCTAACAGGACAATGCCAATTGTATTGCAATATAAATGTATCAAATCAATATGCTACACACTTTAAACTTATACAATGGTATAAGCCAATTATATATTAATAAAAAAAAGTTTTTCAAAAGAAGAAAGAAAGAAAAGGAAAGAAAGAAGGAGGGAGGAAGAGGAAGGAAGGAAGAAAGGAGAAAGAAAGAATTATCTGAACAGGTGTGACCTAATCAGTCAAGTCCTTTAAAGGCAGAGAGAGTCTTGTTCAGCTGGTCACGGAAAGGAAGTCAGAGAGATATGAAGAATGAAGGGTTTGACACCCATGAGGTTATCTGCTGCTGAGGTGGAGAGGGCCAGGTGACAAGGAGCTCAGAGTGACCTCCTAAGAGCTATCCCCAGTCAGAAGGTAGGAAGACAACAGGGACTTCAGTCCAATAACCACAAGGAAATGGATTCTGCCAACAACCAGTGAGCTTGGAAGAGAATCAAGAGCCCCAGAGAGAAATGCAGCCTGGGGCAACAAACTGATTTCAGCATGAGGAGAATCCAGCCACTACACACCTGAACTTCTGACCTACTGAAATGTCAAGGTCATCAATTTGTGATGTCTGAAGCAGCTAAATTAACCTGGCAAATACGCAGGTAATATGTTCAACGTAATAGGAAACTAGCACAGCAATGCCCCAACCTCCAAAATTCTGGGGGTTTTGTTTGATCTGGGTTGGGGTCCAGGCTTGGGCAATTTTCAATACCTTTTATCCTCAGTGATGCTAATATTCAGTCAGGAGTGAAAAATCATTGCTCTGCCCCCCTCCCCTTTAACTGACTGGAACTAGCTGAAAAATAACCCCCTAGAATAGTTTTCATCTTTCCAGTTCCCCTATTCCACAAACAGTCATTGGATACTCACTGGGTGCCAGGTGCTTGGGCCTGGGGATTTATTTAAAGGGAAACAGAATCAGACACAGTCACTTCCCTCATGGAGCTCACAGTCAAGAGCAGGAGAAAACACATTTTTTTGAACACCTTATGTTTTTCTGCACATACGACTAGGTTTATTTTTACAAAAATTGGAGAAAATAAGCACTTGCTTAATACTTAGAGGGTTGCCCTGCATCTCATAATTCAGGGTGCCCTTTCAATTACTTTAGTTTGAACCACAAAGTCCTGTGTGGGGAAGATAAATTTGCCGGAAATGACCTTGATCAGCATGAGTTTGGTATGCTTACAGAGGTCATTTGATTAATTCAGGGGAAAAAAAAAATAGGATAAGAATTCAACATAGACTCGGTCATCATTCTTGGCATTAAGATTACACGTGTTGGCTGTCATAGTAAATAAGTTTTAAAGTCCCCTAAAAACAGAGCCTGGAGAAGAAAAAGATTAAACTAATAATGTCACAAAGAAATATAAAGTAACTACTGTGATAAGCATTTCCAGAGGGAGGTACACACACAACAGGGGGATTTGACTTAAGGCTGGACAAGAGAAATGTCAAAGAATGTGTCTTGGAGAAAGTATTCTTAAGGAAGTCAAAGAGGACACCAAGTGAAGCAGATTGAAAGGTAAACAGATCGCTCACACAGTGGTCCTCAGGCTTGGCTGCAAACTGGAATACCCTGGGAAACTCTACCCCAGAGATCCTGATGTAGTGTGTTGGGGTGTGGTCTGGGCTTTCCCAGGTCATCTCACTTTACATCCAAACAGAAAAAAATGAAGAACCAAACAAACAAAAAAAAAGTCTGCGCTAAGTCTTTGTGGCAGGGAGGGGAGCATCTTTAGGAACTGAAAGAAGGCTGGGCAGAAGGAAGTCATGACCCGCCCAAGATTTTCAATAGCCACATTACAAACATACATGACACAAACCTGCCCTAGTCGAGTCACTATTCTCCAAACTATTTCTGATATGCTACCTTGTATGGAAAAGTACTCTCCAGGAATTCAATAGAGATTTCACCAAAATTCAAAGGAGTGTCCTAGGTTAAAAAGTAAAGGAACTTGTAGCTCATTTCTACAACCCGCCTACCCACACCACCACCACCCCACATGCCCACCGCTGAACCTTGGTCCACACAGAAACATGTTTCTAAATTCCAACCCCATGACTGGAAAGGAGCAAGAGTGCTCTCCTGAAAGAGAGAAGGAAGGTGGCATTTAAGGGCACATGCATTTTCCTCTGGCCTGCCCAACTGTGCAGCCAACATTACATTCCAGGTAGCATAAAGATTTCACTACTGCCTGGAGTACAATTTGTCCTCATAATCGTATTTTGATATGACTGCACAATTTGCATAGAGCATAGGAAATAAACTTGTTTTTATTTTAAGATTTTATTTATTTGGGTGTGGTAGGATGGGTGAGCCCAGTTATGGGTATTAAGGAGGGTATGGATTGCCTGAAGCAATCCTGGATGTTATACACAAACAATGAGTCATGGAACACTACATCAAAAACTAATGATGCACTGGATGGTGACTAACATAGCATAATTTTTTTAAAAAAGATTTTACTTATTTACCTGAGAGAGAGAAAGTTCACAAGCAGAGGAAGGGACAGAGGCAGAGGGAGATGGAGAAGCAGGCTCCCCACTGAGCAGCAGGGAGCCCAAGAGGGGGTGCCAATCCCAGGACCTTACGATCATGACCTGAGTGGAAGGCAGCTGCTTAACCAACTGAGCCATCCAGGCACCCAGGAAATAAACTTGACTGACATGGGATAATAATCTAGAAGTATCTTTTGGCAAAAAAAAAAAAGACCTGATATTCTCAAACTGCCAAATCAAACAGGGTTGTACAACTTACCTCAGCCACTGTCATCTCTTACTCACCTTCAGTAAAGTTAGCCTAATTGCTATTTCTCTGAAACCCCAGCATGCTCCTGCCTCAGGTCCTGGGTACTCAGCATCCCCTCTCTTGAGATGTCATTCCCCTCTATCCCTCCCTGCCATTCACTTCCTCACTTCCCTCAGAGTCTCCCTCACAGAGGGTTTCCATCATCACCCAATTAACAGCCCTCCTAGGAGCCTCTATACCTCCACCTTGCTTTAGTTTTACTTACAGCATTTATTACCCTGTGAGGTATTAAATAAAATTATTTATTTTTTGTCTGTTTTCCCAACCCTGATCCACTTTGTAAGCTCCATGAGACCCGTAGCTGTATCTGATTTGGTTACTAAATTACCTTAAAATCTAGAATGGTGGCTGGTACCTACTCAGTGCTCAATATGTACTTTTTAAACTAAAATATATGACTATCAGTAGTAACATAAAAGAACCAAAAAGTGTTTTCAGAAAGAATATATTCTTACAAAAAATGTTAAGAGAAAAGGACACATGGCGGAAAACTATAAAATATTCCACAGCTATTTTCTGGAAAGTTGGTGATTAAATTTTACAGAATGTCAACCTTCATTGAAAATTATACTTTCATAGATAGGGCTACTTGAATAAAAATTAAATTACTTTTATGTAGCATATTCCATTAAATTCTATAGGCATTTTATTTCATCGAGGCAAATAAAAATAATACAATTTGAAGCTGAATATTCCCTCAACTTTCTGTTAGAAATCTCTGTGGAAGGGCACCTGGGTGGCTCAGTCATTTAAGCATCTTCCTTCAGCTTAGGTCATGATCCCAGGGCCCTACGATGGAGCCCCGCTTAGGGCTCCCTGCTCAGCCGGAAATCTGCTTCTCCCTCTTCCTACTCTTGCACTCTTGCTTTCTTGCTCGCTTGCTCTCTCTCCCCTTATAAAAAAATAAATAAATAAAATCATAAAAAAAAAAAAAAGAAATCTCTTTGGAATGGACAATGATATATAGATCAAAAAAGTTACATATTTTTTAAATCAAAAAGCCATAAATAAGATATAAAGACATTCAAAGTGTAGAAAATAAAAAGTGTGAATAAATATATTTTCAGTTCTATTCTTAGTTTAGTTTCCAATTTTGTTTAGTATTGTACTAAGAGATCTAGCATCACGATAAATCTATTTCCTTGACATAAGAATTAAAATCCCTGCTTTAGATACCCCCCACTTCTCATTACAGTCTCATGGAAACCTCCTATAATCCTTTCTCATTGAGACTGCAGTAATCCCATGGGACTACTATTTTGGTAATGAGGGCCTTGCTTTAATGCAATTAACTATTCATTATTTGAAAAGAAGTTACAACAATAGTCGTCAAAGCTGAGTGTACACTAGAATCAACTGGAGGGCTAGTTAAGACAGATTGCTGAGCTCCACCCCGAGTATCTTGATTTGAAGATCTGGAACAGGGCCCAATAATTTGCATTTCTCTCAAGCTCCCAGGGGATGCTGATACTTCTGGTTCATGGACCATCCTTGGAATAACACTGGTCAGCTGGGTTCTGAGGCTTCCATTTCCTTTCTCTATTTCCTACATTTCCAAACCACCCAATGAGCTGGGCCCACCAAAGAAAGAGTGAGTTAAGCATACACACATAGTTACATGTGAAAAGTGTGTGTGTTTTATTTTTGATAAATAATATTCTGTAAATGTCCTTTCACACATTTATTATTTATTTTCTCTCTGATAGAGAAAGAGAGAGCAGGGGTAGGAGCAGAGGCAGAGGAACAAGCAGGCTCTGTGCTGAGCTCAGAGCCTGAGATGGGTGGGGCTCAACTCAGAACCCTGAGATCATGACCTGAGCTGAAACCAAGAGTCAGGTGCTCAACCAACTGATCCACACACATTCCCCCTCAACTTGCTTTCTTTTACTTCATATTTGGTTTTGAGGATTCATGTCATGTGCTAGCTAAATATCTAGTTTATTCATTTTTGCTCTGTCTTAGTATCTGTTGTAGGACTCTATCAAAACTTTAACTCTTCCCTTAAGAGACATTTAGGGTCTTTCCAATTTTTTTTTTTTTTTTTTTTTTTTTTTTTACAATTACAACCACTACCATGATCAACACACCTGTACATGTCTTCTTATGCATGTGGGTCAGATATTTTATGAATGGAATTGTTAGGTCATAGGATATGTGAATCTTCCATGCCACTTAATGAATTCAATAGATTGTGTGAATGGTGTCAGTTAATGGAAATAGTGTGGACTGCTTCCTGTAACAGTGTAACACAGAGCTTTGGCCAATTGGATGGTAGCAAATATGACACAAACAGAGGCTTAAAAAGTAATTATGTATTTCTGCTCTCATCCTTACAGGATTAAACATGCTCACATTTACTTTTCTGAGACTTCCAGGAGAATGTACCTAGCCTCGCCTGCTGGAGGAACATAACAGACATATACATTAAAGAAAAATGAAAAAGAGCCCAGGCATCTCATTGGCCATCTTAGACCAGCCTTCAAGCAAAAAGTCAACAAATGTTACTTGTCTACACTTGTTTGACTTGTCAACTGACCTATAGCTGACCACAGATGCATTAGTAGATGCACCAACAGCAATAAATGGTTCTTGGTTTTTTTGTTTTTTTTTAAATTTTTTATTTTTTATAAACATATATTTTTATCCCCAGGGGTACAGGTCTGTGAATCACCAGGTTTACACACTTCACAGCACTCACCAAAGCACATACCCTCCCCTATGTAAATGGTTCTTGTTTTAAGACATTAAGCTCTGGAGTGGTTTCACACACAGTATTATTGTTGTATGACAGAACTGCTATACTTAATATTGCTAAATATTTTCCCAAAGTATTTGAACCGATTTACATTCCCCTCAATGATGGTTTCCCACATCCTCCTAACACTTCATATTATAAGATTTAAATGCATTTGCCAGTAAGACAGTTGTGAAACTGTACCTTGATGAGAGTTTTATTTTTACCTCCATAATTACTAGTAAGTATGAGCATATTTTCACATGCCTTTGAATTTTGTACTTTTCTTTGCCTCAGCATGAATTAACATTAAATTAAATGAATTAAAACCATTCTAAGATCTTTAAAAATTAAACATTCTGAGAAAATGAAACTTCACTAAGCTGGGGTAAATCCAAAAATTAATTAATTAAAATAAAATGCCACTGCCCCCCTCAAAATTAGCCTTTCTGATTAAAGAATGGGAATATGATCAATGGGAATCATTCTCTCAAACACCCATTGGATCATCAGTTATTCTGACTCGTAGTAATAGGGTGTGTGTGTGTGTGTGTGTGCGTGTGTGTGTGTGTAAGAAAGACGTTATTATAATACCCAACTTAAGTGTAGGGTAACATTGTTGGATTTGTCATAAACAATGCTAACAACAATTGCGTGAATTTGCAATCTGGGATTGCATGAATTTGAGCCACCAAAGCAGTGCTGACTTGCTTAACTTGGGTGAATCTCACTCACACCAGACATAGAACAAGATCAGTGCTCCTGGCTATCAATAATTAACAGATGGCTCTGGGTTTGATCAGCGCTCATCCATTTGCATTCTGATCATGGGACCTCCGGCAGTCTACAACCCCTAAAGGCAATGTGTATGGCACAGTCATCTTTTACCCTACAGCTCCCTGCAGTTGGTCCCCAGGATAGTCCCACCATCCCTCCTCACACCTTGTGTCAGGAAGTTCTCTGAAGTTGACCATGCCTATCTTCTCCAAAGGGTTTGGTGACCATTATTAGCCCCCAGTTCCAATGGACTCTTCAATCCATGTGGTGGAGTGGTGCTTTCCTAAATAAATCTTAAACCACGTCTCATAAGGGATGGCTAGTCCTTGTTCTTATGGGATTGTTCCATTTGTTCCTTTCCCTCTTTCCCCTTCTCCTCTCAGTCACATCTCTTTCTATTTCCAGTTTTGACAAGTATCTATTAGGTGTCTACATGGGCCAACACTACAGTGTAGAGACTAGCCATAGCTGCTACTCTCTTGCCTGGCACAGAAGAAAGCCATTTAAAAAGTAATTACAGTCCTACTGGGGGTTACATTAGCCATCTATTATTAGCCCATACCTGAAGTCACAGCGTTAGTTCAATGCTCTACATTGAGTGCCTGGGAACTTAAAGTACAACCCATTTATTTAAGCTGCTATTTTTAAGGTGAAGATTGATTCCTGTCCTTAGTCCATACTCAGAGCCACATTTTCTCATTCTCATTCTCTCCATAGTAAAGAAGAACACACACACACACATAAAAAAGGAATAAATTTAATTATGAATCTGAACATAGTGTCACATTCATTTCAATCTTGTGGAAAACCTGGTTAAACCTCCCAGAGGATCCCTTTCCGTGTCACAACATCATCTTCCTTGTGACAGATTTCACATTTCTTTTATATCATGGGGTAATGACTAAATTGCTGCTCAGGGAAATGGTATTTGGCTAAAGGAAAAAAAAAATATTGGTGCAGGGGGAGAGATTTGTGCAGTCTGAATGCCTAGGCCAATTTCTGATCTGAAGAATAGAATACCAATTATGTAATGAATCAATATATTCCCCCACAACATAGTGGAAAAGAAATGGGGCTGGGCTAATCCCAAATAAGATACACTGTAGAATAGAATATGACACCAACTCATGGAAATTTTCTACTATATGTGTCCAATGCAAAAAAAAGAAAAAGGGGAAAGTGTCTTTTATGCCAAACATATATCAGATAATGACATATAATGAAATGCACACATCTTCTGGGGGAAAAAGAGAAGCTATTATATTCCATTGAGAGGCATAATGTATCAAAGAACTAAAAGGCTCCCTTCGATGCCATAATTTTCTCCAAAAATTTTCTGGAAGCATTTCACCACTTTAAAATACACCCATTAAGACCAATACTATCTACAATAATTTGAAAGACTATAGATTGAACTTTAATACAATCCTTCATATATATTCCTTTGCATACTGATAGGGAGGGACTGACAGCAAATTCTGTGCCCCATACACATACTGCCAAAACTTCAGAATAGTTTCACATTTCTCTACAGATGCTTCATGATGGGGCTGTTTTCCATCCATCCTTACATTCATCCATTACTATTCCACGAATATAAATTAAATACCTACTGTGTATCAGGCATGATTTTCCGTGATTAAAAATAAAACGATGAAAGGAAAGAAAATCTCAGGCTTTCTGGTGTTTATATTGGGCAGAGAGATATTACACTTTGGAACAATTAAATCCAGGGAGGAATAAGTACACCAAAGGAAATAACAGAGGGCAATGAAATAGAGAACACTGAGTGGAGAGGGGACCTATATTAGAATGGATGAAGGCCTCTTTAAGGGGTACCAAGACATGATAGATGAAGGCAGCCATGAGGAGATATGAGGAACGGGTGTCACACATAGACACAGAGGCCCCAGACAGCTGTGGAAGGTTCCTGAAGCTATATTGTACCCCTGACCTTATCTCTGCAGTGCACACTATTGGCCATCAGCCCAGATGCCCAAGAGCAAATTCCTGTATTCTTTATTTGTAACATTGTGTACCTGCAGCTTCATTCATTAGTCTTCTCTTGGGCCACTTTTGCACGACTTGAAGCAAAAAAATCAGATGTTGGTGTCTTCTGAGAGGACCCAAAAAAAGGTACCGGCATGAAGGCTTAGCTCTGTGACCCTGAGTCGGGGGTGGGAAGTCTCTGCAGTGTAATCTGCATTCCTGAGATCTCCATGGGATCAGGCTGAGGCTGAATCTTTGCCTTAAGTCGTGTCTTGGTTCAGCTTCCTCTTCTTCCTTGACCTGCTTCATCTGAACCCCTTCTTGGTCTCTCCTGGGAACACATTTTACATGAATCACCTTCAGTCAGATCCTCATTGGAGAAACTGCTTCATCCCTCGTCCTGACATGCATGACTGAAAACATGCCATGGTGCTTGCTATGAATTATCCTGGTGTATCTGAGAATTGCGGAATTGGGGGAAGAAACCTTATTAGTGATGATGATGATGGGCTCTGGTGCCAGCTTTTGTAGAACATAATTATGTGGCTCTAACAAAATCGTAACTCTGGACTTTGGTTCTGCACCTGTAAAATGGGGGGTGGAGGGATTGGCAGCCTCCAGGGAAAATTTCCTAGCATAAAACAATATGCCACACATACACATGGGTGGAGATGACCTACTGATACACAGTCATATACATTGCACATATCTAGAAAGATAACGGTGGTACGTCCAATGGGATATGGAGAGATCAGTGAGTGATTTTTCCAGCAATCAGTAAGTGGTCTTTACTTGGTTTACTGCTGGGAGAGATAATGAGGAGCAGTTGGTTAAGGCCAAGAGCAATGATCACGGGAGGTCTGCTGGGAGTCAGGAGGGTTTGTGTTGTAATTGTGCCTTTACCTTAGACCTAAGTAAGATTGAAAGATGGGCAACCTCATCAATGAAGGAAAAGGAAAAGGAGCCAAATGAGAATACACTTAAGAAACATCTGCTCTCTTGGGGGGAAAAGCAGAAGCTGGTAAGAACCATGACAAAAGCTGCCAAATCGTGATTGCTCCTGAGTCACGGAACCTGGACACATCTACTAATTCCTGTTCCATCATAACTAGAAAGTAACTTCCAAAGATTAAGGACAAAAAGGGAAAAAAAATGGAGAACAAGCAAAAAGAAGATCAACTTTACATTGCACAAAGGAAATAATATATGACAGGTGTTCAGAATGTATTATTTAACAGTACTTTAACAACCATCGCAGTAGAAAAAAATAGATCTAAAATTAGCTGTGTGGTATCAGTGACATTACCAAGTTGCTGGTTTCCTAGTCTGTAAAATGGAGACTATAGGGGCACCTGAGTGGCTCAGTGGGTTAAAGCCTCTGCCTTCGGCTCAGGTCATGGTCCTAGGGTCCTGGGATCGAACCCCACATCGGGCCCCCTGCTCTGTGGGGAGCCTGCTTCCCCCCACCCTCTCTCTGCCTGCCTCTCTGCCTACTTGTGATCTCTGTCTGTCAAATAAATAAATAAAATCTTTTAAAAAAAAATGGAGACTATACCTGATTTTTGAAGGGGCATCGTGAGGTTATAGAGCAGAGGAACGGTTGACATGGCAGATACCGCCATCAGTAAGGACCCCATCCAGTGCTCACCGAGCTCTTTCTACCCCTTTTATACTTTCTCTCTTTTTCCTGTGGCTGACTCCATCCTTACTGCGCTGTGGTGGCCCCCATGCCCTTGATAAAATACCAATTATTGACATGCTTTTCTACTTTATCCTTTGTACATTTCCTCAGCGCACAGATTCTGACCTTCACTCCTGATTCAACATGTGGTAACCGTGGATAGGCCAGGCCCCCTCGCTCGACCACTCTGTGGCCTCAGGACCCCATTAGCCATGTATATCAGCACTGGACAGGGGTACCTGACATCAGTCCCCCCACTCCTGACTTTCCTTCACTTCTGGTGAAAATCACGCCACTCTTAACTTATCCTGTGCTTCTTGCAAGTTTGTCCATACAATTTGATCTTTTAAGGGAAAAAGAAAAAAAAATACGTCTTTATATCCCCAGGCATTTTGTGTCCTTAGCTAAAATTAGTACAGTTGCCGCTCTGCTATTTTAGGCAATGCAGGACATCCCTCAGTCTTCAGACCTACCCGCCTAACCAGGTGAGTAGCATTACGCAATAGGTGGTATGTAGGTTAGACACGCCCAGGTTGCTACCCTGGTCTGCCAATCGAGTTAGCAAGAATGTGAGCCGATGGGTGCAAAAGCCAGGAGAATGGACACATGTGACATGGAGGGAAGACGTAAGTGGAAGAGTGAAACTCCCAGGAAGATAATATTTTAGGCCAGCTTCCCTAGAAGCAGAATACAGGATGGAGATTCTTGACAAGTAATGGGGTGTTCTCAGGAGAAACCTGGCAGGGAGGGAGAAAAGCAGGCTAGTACGGAGAGAGAAGGTAAGCAAATACATAGTTTCAGGTGAAGGCTAGTCTCCGTTTGACCCCACAGGGAGTTTTAAGATGCGAAGGGCACTGGAAGCGTTCTGTCATTGTCGGAGGGCTGCCTCAGAAGAAAGGCACGACCTACGCACATCTCTAGACAGTGCAGCTCCTGGAAACCTACAGCAATTCTCTCAGGAAAAGCCGGCAGCTGTGAGCCAGTAATAATCAATATTCAGCTGGAAGAAGGAGCCCTTTCCTGGTAAAGGGGGTTCATGTGAGTACCAATCCTAGTGGCAAAAATGACAGAAATAGCAGAGCAATGTGTAAAAACAAATTTAAAAAAAGACCATGCAATCCTTAAATTCAGGGATTGGACCTTTCACTTGGGTTAAAATCTCATGTAGGTCCATAGGTGAAACAGATACTCAATGTTAGGTCATCAATGATTAAACTAAACCACAATTTATTTGGGATAGAATGAACTGGAAGAGGAAATAGTTCACCTCCAAGTGGGACATCTGAGTTAATAGAGCATGAAGATTATTTCAAGAAAAATGGAAAATTATACCTAATCAGCTCTTAAGATTCTGTCTTATTCTACCTCTGTCCTTCAGCAACAGATAAATTGTGTGGCAAGGAAGAAAAATATAGGATGTGGCATAAAAAAGGAGGGAGTTCTAATCACAGCTTGGTCCCTGACTAATTTGTATGTCTATGGATAAGCCTTAAATGAACAGTCTCAGGTAATTCAGTTCCAACATGGAAATTGTAATAACTGAGATGCCTCACCCATGGGGTTCTTCCGAGGCTCAAGTGAGTCAATGCACTGGGAAGGAAAGTGTGTCTTTTCCATGCAAGTGATGGACCCCCAAGTCCACGGGCCCAGGGCAAAAAGTGATGCATTGTGTAGGGTCTGGGTTCAGCTGGCCACAACAGCTGGCATACCAGGTCCCTCTTATCATCTGTCATATCTCTTCCTAGCCCAGTGTCAGCTTCATTCTCATGGGTTGGGCTGCATTTCTCATGAGATTGACACGTGACAGTGAACAGCTTTAAACTTCATCACATGAGGGATGCCTGGGTGGCTCAGCTAGTTAAACTGTTGCCTTCGGCTCAGGTCATGATCCCAGGGTCCTGGGATTGAGCCCCACATTGGGCTCCTTCCTCAGCAGGAAGCCTGCTTCTCTACCTCTGCCTGCCACTCTGCCGGCTCATGCTCTCCCTTTCTCTCTCTCTCTCTCTGACAAATAAATAAATAAATAAATAAAATCTTAAAAAAAAAAAAAACCATAAAAACAAAAACTTCATCACATAAGAAGGAGGAACCTTCTTCCTCTGGCTCTTAGTTAAAAAGAAAAAAACAATGCTAACTAGAACTCTCTTTCCTACAGATTGTAAACCCTGTGAAAGAGACATCAGTAGGTCACAGTGTTTGGCAGCCTCTCTATGACATGGGAAATCGGGGAAGAAATAGTTTCCCGAAATGAGGGCTGGTCCCAGGAGAAAAGATCTGAGGGGGAAACAAAAGATGACTCTCCACTGGGACGCTAGAGGTGGTGTCAGAAGATAGAAGCTCGAGTGTCTTTTTTTTTAATGTATTGTGTCCTTGAACACATCAATAAATCTATCTGAACATCTTCTTCATCTACAAAATGGGAATACTAAAATATATTTCACCAGGATGTTTGAGGATGAATATAGATAATTTATGGGTGAGGATACTTTGAAAAATGTAATGTGCTTTCAAAAATAAGAAGGCGTTATTATGAACTACTGTGCATTAAGTACACAGCACTTCCCAGGTATATATGCATTTTGGATTTGTTTTTTAAATGAAAGAGAGAGAGAGAGAGAAAATGTTTTAATGTCTACCCTTTCAAAGTTTGCAGCCACATCCACCATGCTGTAAGGAAATCGACAGCCACTGCAAGGAAACAGCTTTAGCTGCAGTCAGTTCTCCCTTCAGAATAGCTGGTCCCTGTAGGGAGTGACTCCGGGTACTGTTCAGAGAGGTGTCAGTTCTACAGAGATTTCTCCTTTCATTCTGAGAAATCGAAAGTGATCCCAGCATAAAGCATTTGCAGCTGTGTTGGGAAATGAGCTAGTCACGCCTCGGCAATTTATGGCCAATTTTCCATTAATAAGAGAGAATGGAGTGTGGTTCAATCACTTTACAATCCAAACACTTGTTCTTAAGAATGGGGGAGACAGAATACAATGGTTTTGTTCTGTTTCTGAAAGAGCATTAATTCAATATTGTGTATCTTTGAAGAAAAACATTTTGATGGTTTTAGGAGATGGGAAGGTAAGCTTTACAGGAAAATATTTATCAAGACATGCATTAGAAATACCACCTAGAGTCCACCTGTGAAAGAAGGGCCTGAGGCCATGACCATAGTACAGGTAAGGGGAATGGTGGGGAGGAAAAAAGAGAGTTGGAAGTGGGAATGGAAGTTTCAGGGCATAATCCCAAGACTGGGGTCTCAGCTGAGTGATGGATTCCTCTAGTCAGAGGCCAAGAACCATGTGTGCATTGAAGGCTAGGTGTAGCAGAGCTAAGAATCAGGGTGGGACACAGAAATTGGGACACAGATGATGCTGAAGGCCCAGGATAGCTAGTTTTGTAACATCAAGGCAAACGGAGTGAAAGAGATGAATTCAGGGAGAAGGTTTGTGATAAGACACCAGTCAACTCTTGCCCCAGCTGGAAGCTTATAACATATTCCCCAAGACATGTCTTCCCAAGGTTTGCAACAAGGAAGGCAAAACATTGGTTGCAAGAAAACACTCTGTATGTAGAAAATGAAGTTGGAAATTGCTTGCAGGCTCGGAAGAGGGAGAGACCAAAGGTTTCCCAGAATATGGAGGGTTTCTTCTGTGGCTTCCATTCAATCCGTTTGCCAAGTACATTCTCTCAGTTCTCTCTACACAGCATATTGCCACGTGCTTCTCTTCACATGGTTCCTTCAAAAGAAGATCTGGAGTTGAGAATTTGGGTGCAAATTTGGGAGGTGATATGAGGAAGACTCCTGAAGGAACAGGGAAGGGAAGCTAATAGGAGAGGAAGCCAATAAAGGTGGTATCAATGAGCAGTGGCCTCTGTTGGCATCTGGGGTGGGGTGGGGGTGGGGGATGCTGAGTAGAATCTGTCTCAGAACCATCCTCTGAAGCACAAGGAGTCCAGTGTGTTCATCCATCAACTCCTATCCCTCATGAATCACATTCATTGAGGGTGGATCCTTGGGAGGCTAGCTCCCCAGCACTTCCAGACTCTACTTAGTCACTAAAGGGAGGAAGGCCCCAAAGTTGCAGGTGACATCCAAGGTGGGTCAAGGTGCCAAGGGAGAGGCACAGCCAGCACATGCCACAGAGCCCCAAACATCCACACCCCTCACTCAAAGTTATCTCCCTAGTAAACTACTGCACTTCTACTTTGACTTGAAAACTTAAGAGTGCTTTCCAAGGGTCAGCTGGGTTTATCGCCAAATACATTAGAGTTCAAATCGTGATTGTTTTAGGTAAGCAAATTAATTTTATGTAAATCAAGTATATGAAATATGAGTGCACAAGAAGAGATGCTTTCATGAAGAATAAGTTGAGTTCCTCAGAATAGTTTCAGGCAAGCAAACCAGTAAAAAATATATAGAAACTGTTGAATTAGGTGTGGCTGAGAACACTGAGAAGGGAGATTATGGTAACAATCGAGGGAGATTATTCAATCAGATTGCTTTGCAAGTCACTTTAATTCTTGCCCCATTATAAAGAAAGTGAGGTTGAGGATCTTAAGGGATGCATTAAGAGAGTGATTTATGAAGAGAGACTACACATCATGCCAATTAAGAGAAAAGACCTGAGCCTTACATCAAAGATTGGCAAATGAATGTCAATTTATATGTTTTAAGTTAAAATAAAAATGTTTAAGGCATGTATGAATCATTTTTTATGACCCCTTGCTTTCCTTGATTTTTTTTTTCAATTAATCAACCAATTGCTTGCGTGACAGGTGCCTCGACACCACTCCCAGGAAAATGCTCTGAGACCACTGCTCGATCCCTCATACAAAGTCAGCTGCCAGGAGTGTTTTATTTCAAGCATTCCACGAAAATTGAAGTACAAGGGAACAAGTGCTTCCTCGGGGGAAGGGAAGGGATTAAGGATCAAAAAGGTTAAGGTTTCACTCTGGGAACAGCTCAGCCCAATCACAAAGAATCACAGGAGAGCAAAGCTAATGAAATAGGCAAAGACAGGAAAGTGAATCCCAGGGCTTTGGCGGCACCCACACTGCAGTGAGCTTTGCAAAGTTACCAGGGGGCACAACAGTACCATTCTGAGGATAATGGGAAGACCCAACAAATAAACTTTTACTAATTTCCAGAATAAGAAAGGTGTCAAACTCTTAGAGCCATAAGATGGAGATGTTCAGACTCTGGAGATTGCCTTCGGTCCCCTCCTCTTTTGATCATTTCACACCAAAACCCATTTATTTCATGCTTTGACTACCTGGACGCTTGTCACTTTGGAGAAACTCATGATGTTGTTCTTCCGGTTGGCAAGACTGAATTACTGAGGTTTGCTACAAGGTTTTGTGGCTCACAACAGGTACCCTGGCTTACCACCACCGATATGTTCCTATCACCCTGGAAATATTCTAGCAATATCAGAATGAACCAAATGGGTTTGCTTTTCATAATGACTCAGATTTTCAGGACAACCAGGTAACCACACTGTGACTACTCTTCCCCCTTCAGCCCTAGGAAGCTTTCCTGGATGGTGGGTCTGCATTCACAGGACAGGCAGATGAGCTTAGATCTGTTTAGAAGGGGGGCTCTGGAGTCCAGGTGTGGAGGGCAGAATAACAGCCTCTCGAAGGTGGGCACACCCAACTATCCAGAACTCATGAATATGTTATGTCACCTGACAAGGGAGAAGAAAGGTTGCAGATGGAATTAAGGTTGCTAATTAACTGACCTTATTAAGATTAGCCTGAATGATCTAGATGGGCCTAACATAGTCACAAGGGAGGCAGAAGAGTAAGAGTCAGAGTATTTTGTAGGTTTGTTTGTTTGTTTGTTTTTTAAAGATTTTATTTATTTATTTGTTTGTTTATTTATTTATTTATTTGCCAGACAGAGATCACAAGTAGGCAGGCAGGCAGAGAGAGAGAGGAAGGGAAGCAGACTCCCTGTCGAGCAGAAAGCCTGATGCAGGGCAGGATCCCAGAACCCTGGGATCACGACCTAAGCTGAAGGCAGAGGCTTTAACCCACCTAGCCACCCAGGGGCCCTGAGTCAGAGTATTTTGTAAAAAAGCCTCAACCAGCAACTCCTGGCTTTGAAGATAGAGGGATATGAGGAATGCAGGTGGCCTCTAGAAGCTGGAAAAAAACAAAACAAAAAAAAAAAAACAACAAGGAAACACATTTTCCCCTAGAGCCTCTAGAAAGAAACCCAGGCCTGTCACACATTGGTTTGAGTCCAGTGAGACCCACCTCAGATTTCTGACTCCCAGACTATGAGACAATAAATTTGAGTTGGTTTAAGCCACTCAGTTTGTTATCATTTGGCAAAGTAACAATATGGAACTAATACATCTGGATGCCTGCTGCTTGGAGTCAAAGTAGGTGTAGGGGCTCTGGGTAGGCGTATGCCTCAGCCCTCCAGATTCCTTGTCCTTGTGAGGAAAATGTGGCTACAGATGAGCTAGAGGAGGACCTCCAGACAGCAAGGCCCTGAAGGCCTGAGTCCAAATAAGGTAGGTGTTGCAGGAAAATGCTGTAACAGGAAAATGCTGCAAGGAAAGAAGAAAGCCTTGTTGGACAATGACAATGGGAAGGCCCAAGTCTGCCAGGAAACTGGGAGGGATCATGTAGACCAGGTTACTGGAAGGGGTCAAGCCCCCATGCTCTATCCCCTTTCATACTGGCATTTGGCTTCTGGGTTAGAAAGAGCCATGTTCTGTTTTGCATTAGAGAAGGACAGTGAAGAAGGGAGATTCTGAGATGGGGGGTGGGGGATGAGGACAGAACTGGGGGAAGGGAGAAAGAAGGAACTGAGACAAGGAAATGGTGGGAGGACAATTCCCCACAATCTCCATAGCCAGTGAAATTATACTCACTGAATAGTTTGCTTGGATAGATTTCTTATGGAGACTGGCCAAGCAATGGAGCTTCGCGCCTGCAACAACATGGGTTATAAGGGAAGCCAGAGCATATCTTGCAAAGCCCCTCATCCTCCTAGCTTTCAACACTGTCAGATACTTTTGGTGCAGAACTGAGCTCCTCCCTGAGAAATGTCCTCACCAGGTCATTGTCCCATCCAGGGGCAGCCTGCATGCAATGAATGCCTGTTCCGAGTATGAAGGTCCAGATGCATGCCCCAACTTGAGACACAGGGCTACCCAGGCTTAGATCAGAAGAATCCTCTGTGACAAGTGAATCACAGCCCAGATTCTCCCCAGGTCCAACCTGCCTCTTTCACTCTCCCACAGAGGATCCCAAGAAAACTCACCAAAAGAATTCCTGCATGGAATTCTCAGAGTCTCAGAGTCAGCTTCGTTCAGAAATCTACAATGGGGCTGGAAAAGATAGCAAGATATCCTCAAGGGCCATAGAATTAGAAGAACGTTGGGAAAGAATGGCGCTCCGTTAGGGAGAAGTCTGGATTGCAGGAAACAGTGGAATTGCAGTGAATTAGATCCTCAAGTGTCCGAACACATCCCATATTGCCACCAAGAGCCACAAATGCCTTGTAAATCCACGTGTGGCCCACCCACACTGCACAGGAAAGGACATAAGGGAATCTTCATCCTTAGGTCACACAATCATTTCCAGGGCCTCTGCAATTCTATATACTTGACAAATAAGTTGGCTTTTAGGTTTTAAATAAAAAGCAAAATGGCTAGAAACTGGAAGGAGATGCAAGATATAAATAAAGAGATTGAAGAGTGACCACATATCAGCAATTTGCCTGTAATGTCAGAACTTAAAATGCCTGTAATTCATTTGGAACTTAAAACCCTACACAAATGTCCAGGCTAAGTTGCCTGGATAATCAGTCTAATTTGATTTGGCATTTTGTGAAGAATGAAGAAAAGCCTTCCTTAACAATTTGGATTCCTTGATCCATTCATTCCAACTGCAGAAATGGCAAGACTGGCACTAGATTCTATTCTTAAGGGAGACCATCAGTTTATTTTTGAAGGCATGATCAAACCATTATTTATAATTCTCAACTTTGGAAATCAAAAACTTCATTGATCACAGCAAAAGAAACCTTTTTTTTTTTTTTTTTGGCAAATTTTGCAAATTTTGAGACATCCATGTGACAGAATTGCGCCTCCAATAAGAAATCCCTGGTTGTTTTTGTTTGTTTGTTTTTTAAGCAGGATCCACACCCAGCATGGAGTCCAACATGGGGCTCAGACTCACGACACCAAGATCAAGACCCAAGGTGAAGAGTCGGGTGCCCAACTGACTGAGCCACCCAGGTGCCCCAAGAAATCCTGTTTTTAAAGAGGTTAGAATGGTGTGAGGAAACACATAGGATATTAAGCAAGTCTGGTCTTTGCCATGTAAAAGTACATGACTATGAATTATTAGGTGTTTTTTTTTCTAGTGGGAGAACTAAAAGCACACAGATGACTCTTAAAAAGGCAGCCTCTTTTTACAATAAATGTTAACATTTTTAAGTGATTTTAAAGGCCAATTTCTAATATCTGTCAATTCCCTGGAAGAACATTGTTCATGTTTTAAATTGTTCAGTTGCAAGATATGAATCAATACATAAGAAGCTATTTAGCATCGCTGTTGTGATCCCAGTGGTGTCCTAACAGGGGCATCAAGAGTGCCGCAGTTATAATAAATACAAATTGACACTCTTTAGTGGCTAAGTCTCCCTCTAGAAAAACTGTGCTATTGGACACGTGTGATATAGCAAACCTAAAGACAGAACTATCAGTCTGTGCTTGAGAGCAGTGGATTGCCAAATCTGGTCCCTGGGCCAGAAGTAGCCACATCACCTGGGAACTTGTTAACTTGTTAAAAATGCAAAATCTCAGGGGTCTCCCCAGCTCTGCTGAATCAGAAACTCTGGGGCAGGATACAGCCATCTTTTACAAGCCCTCTGGGAGAATGTAATATAGGCTAATGTTAGAGAATCTTTTCTTGACATTCATGAACTGGGGAGCAGACGGGACAAATGTGGATGTGACCTCGTGCCACCTACATTTTTCAAGGACATTGATCTAAAGCTCTCATTAGATTCTCAGAAGAATTTGTGATCCAGAAAAAGAAAAGATATATATATAGAGAGAGAGACATATATATATCACAGGTACAACAATAGCAACAGGATTTCAATCTCACAGGAACAGCAAGGACATAACTACTCTAAGCAATTAGGAACATCTCTGTCTCAAAGTCCTCAGTGACTCTAGAAGGTTAACATGGCAAATTTGGATGCCTGACTGTAACAGCTTGTGGTAACTGATTGCATTAAAGTCCCCAATTCTTGGCCTCCCCACACCCTGCAAATGGACGACCTGTAAAAGACTGGTCTCTGCCTTTTTGATCTGCCCAGCATTCCCTCCCCTTTCAAGGGCGACCACTCCCAATTTGGGAGATAGGCTCACCCTCCATTCCATGTGATACTAGGAGAGCTGTTTATCACTGTACCCCACCCCCATGGTTACAGGAATGAGTACCTGATTTCCAAAAATAGCAGTCCATTGGTCTGGTCAAAATGATTGGCCAAGAGGTGTTCGCTTGACCCAAAATGGGCCAAAGGAGTCCTTTCCTGGGATTTTATATGCACATACTTAGAAACAAGATGTGTCCCCTCTTCCCTGAAGTTACTAAGCTAAATGGATGGGAGCCTGGGCTTGGGTATAAGACACCCACACACAGAGTTTGGAACCATATGTGTTAGGAGAATGAGCCCAGTAAGAATCATGAGACAGAGAGAGCGAGTAGACTCATTCACATCTTGGGCGAGAAAGGAGGAAAGAGAGAAGGTGAGGGAGGCCTTTTATTATTATTATTATTTCATTTTGTTTAGTTTAATGTTGTTGTTAGAGTTCTGTGAGTTGGCGAGTGTAGGCAGTTGTGTGCCCACCATCACCATCAAGACACGGAATAGTTCATCACCCAACATGTCTGTCTGCAGTCACCCTTCCTCCCACATCCTGGCAGCCATGGATGTTTCATTTGTCACTACAGTTTGCCCTTTGCAAAACTGTCATACAGATGGAATCATAGAGTATGTGGTATTGGGGGTCTTATTTCCTTCGCTTAGTACAATGCATTTGGGATTTTTCCATGCAAGTATCTGTATAGGTACCATTGCTTATCTTTTTAGCACTCTGTTCCTCTCTATTCCTGAGTAGTATTCCATTGCCTGTTGACAAACATTTATTTCCAGTTCGAGGCAATTATGAAAAATCTTCTAAAAATATGTGCATACACAGGTTTTCATCCAATTTAGATAAATAGGAGTAGGATTTCTTGTTCATATGGTAAAGATATATTTAGCTGTATAAGAAACAAGAAAACCATTTTCCAAAGGGGCTGTCCCATTTTGCATCTCTTCCTGTAGTGCATGAGAATTTCTGTGGGTGTCTCCAGAAGTTCTTAAGGCCAGTCCCTCCCCTTGATCTCTTAATTGAGTGATCAAATTTGTAAGTTTCTTATTAGTATGGCCAGCATCTCTTGTATAATTTATTCTTCTTCTATATTGACCCTGTCATTCCTGAGGACATTTGTTGAATATCTACATTAAAAATACCATTCTAGGAATTGCAAAAGAATACAATGTTTAAGGTTTTTAAATGTTTTTCTCTCAAAGGATTCTGGAAACTATTGGTATCATTAGCCAGGACAGAACCTCTCTCAGTGGCTAGGACAGCGAACCCCAGCAAGTCTGTACCTCCCTTTACCTAACATCTACAGTATGTCTAGCCCACTCTTAGGAGCCTGAGAGAGAAACACAAAACCATCCCCCAAAGATACATTATTAACGTTTGCTTACAGTGATGGAGACACTTCCATGCTTATATCAGAAACTGTTATGTCTACACTATGGAGTATTATGCCTCCATCAGAAAGGATGAATACCCAACTTTTGTAGCAACATGGATGGGACTCAAAGAGATTATGCTGAGTAAATAAGCAGAGAGAGTCAACTATCATATGGTTTCACTTATTTGTGGAGCATAACAAATAGCATGGAAGACATGGGGAGTTAGAGAGGAGAAGGGAGTTGGGGGAAATTGGAAGGGGAGGTGAATCATGAGAGACTATGGACTCTGAAAAACAATCTGAGGGGTTTGAAGTGGCGGGGGAGGTGGGAGGTTGGGGTACCAGGTGGTGGGTACTATAGAGGGCACGGATTGCATGGAGCACTGGGTGTAGTGAAAAAATAATGAATACTGTTATGCTGAAAATAAATAAATTAATTTTTTAAAAAAGAAGCTGTTATGTCCTATACTTGTGGGATTATTCTTTGTTATGTCATACATTATGTAAGAATATACTTAGGGAACATTAGAGATTTTCAGAGGAAAGATATTTTTGCCCAGACAATTCCTATCACCTCAATGGGGTTGAGTATCATCTTACTAGAAACTGATTCCCAGTAAGATATCCAAAAGTCATGCCATAAATAAGACCCCCTTGCCCTTAGGGAGAATTGGACAAAAGGGACATCTATTTGAGTCCTTGGCCAGGGAATTTGTTAATAGCAGAACAAAGAGAATAACAATTTAACAGCTGTCCATTCATGTCACAACTTGATACAAAGCCCCTAGATAATGCATTGAAAAGAACCTGTGTACTCTTTCTTAGGAAGTAAAATGTCCTGTTACTTCTAAATTTCTGCAGTGAACACAGGGTGGAGTGTGGGGTGGGGAGGGTGGGAAATAGGGAGTGAGGAAAGGGGAGGAACAGAATGGGCTACCTTTTCTTTGTCTTTCTCTTGTTCCCTAGAACAGCCTATAGAAGCTTCAAGTGGGTCTACTAGTAGGTTCTGTCAAAAATAAGTTATGAAAGGTCTTCAGATAGAATCCTCATTCAACGTCTGTCCAAATTTGAGGTTAGTTGGGAACATTATTTTTTTTAATACACTATACATTAACTAAATCCCTGAACTATTTCCTTGCTACTAAAAAGGAAAACCATTAAGTGTGGGTGCTTTACCTGCTGTCCAAATGGGAACACAAGGTTGAGCTAAATCATCGCTCAATGTCTACTTTAGTGACACTAATCTCTGGAAATGAAGACAAAGTAGAAATAACCAAGAGTGTTCAGTCTGCCCCAGTTATAATGTAACAGAAAATTGTTCATTTCACAAAAATCTATGAAATGGTAGACAACAACCCAGGTTAAATGAGAAAGACTTTCTGAGAGATGTGCCTAAGTGGCTCAGTTAGTTAAGTGTTCAACTCTTGATTTCCGCTGAGGTCATGACCTTAGGGTCATGAGATTGGGACCCGTGTGTGCTCTGTGCTGAGCATGGAGTCTGCTTGGGATTCTCTGTCTTCTTCCCCCTCTATCCTTTCCCCTACTCTCTAAATAAATAAATAAAATCTTAAAAAAGAGAGAGAGAGAGAGACTTTTTGAGAATATTAACAAGTGATCCTAACCTCAGGAGAATAAAAAGAAGGCATTGAGGGGTGTGTGTGTGTGTGTGTGTGTGTGTCCTGGTATTTGGCATTTTTTATACACTAAATGAATCGTGAGTTCTCTGATAAGGACAGCAGGAAAGGATTTATAGCATAAACAGCCACACCTGATCGTACGAGGAGTACATACCATGCCAAGGCTATAAAGGAAATCAAGATCAAGGGTTTTACTCTGGTGAAGTAGGGAAGTTAGGCTGAGATGAGAAATGTGGGCCATTAAAGTTGGTAAACCCCTCTAGAGGACTGGAAAACAAAACCAAGCCCAGAGTGCCAACACTCATGTGCGACACTCACACCTCGGACGTCCTAAAGAGAAGAGTAGTTAAGCCCAGGGACAGAGTGGCAATTTTCCCCCACAGAGCAATTTGCTATTCCTTTTTGTTCTTGTGCCTGATGACGACCTAATGAGTCCTTACTGCTACAGCATCTCTCCCCAAGCAGGATAAAGGTATTCACCTGCTTTAGTAGATGTTTCAAGATGAAAACACCTCTATAGTCCTCAGACTTAACATTTGAAGTCAACAATATACCTAATGTGTGGGAACAACATCCATGACCATATGCCCAGCATCATATTGTGCAATATAAGGGGATCAAATATAGGTAGTATATAGTGCCTAATCTCAATGAGTGTGTAGATTATTACAGTCAAGTAGAGAAGAAAAAATAAAACTTTCGTGGCTGGATATGTGGATGAATGAAAAAATCAACTTGATGTTTTCTCTTATTTCTCCTATTTTATTGTCCTCCTTTCTCCCACTCACATATGTATCCACTTTAAGATATCAAGAGTGGAATATCATTCCTTGGAGATTCTCATTTATGGTTTTCTCCACTTTATGTTCCCCTTCCCTTCTCTCACTCAGTACTCCCAGAGTAAGATGGAAGAAGGAGGGGAGGCCAGTCCAAGGGCATGTTATCTAATTGTATGGCTCCATCTGCCTAGGGACCTCATGACTTGGGTTATAGAAGCACCTCTGACCGCCCTCAGGAGGAGCAAAGAGGGGAGTATTTACGTGCTGAATTCACAGGCTTGATATACGTGTGTCCATGTGTGTCTGTTTTGGTGGAGAGGTGTCTTAGATGATAAACACATAGGTATTGTCTGAAAGACATCCTGACTTTTGTGTCCAAAGGCCTAAATTCAGTGACAGGGTGGGTGTTGGTAGTAATAAAGCTTCTTGTTTCTCAGGAAGCAAGGAGCCTTCCTTTCCCAAGTCAAATAGAAGATATACTTTGTAAGCTTTGAACCTAAAGAGAGGTGAGCAGGTGAGCAAGCATTTGGGAGCTGAAATTATCATTAGAGTGGTGTGGGGATTGTCTATGAGGTTATCAGGGTGAGGAGAGGCAATTCAGATGTTTCTCCAATGACACTAAAACAAGAGCTTCAAAGATGTTGGGATTTGAAAGACATAAGCAGAAGTAGGGAGCTAGCCTAACATTTACCCCACCTTCTAGCCCTGAGGTACAAAAAGCTTTGGCTGGAGGGGCTCTGTAACGCAGCCTCCCATACCCTCCTCACCTTCTGTCTCCCTCTTCCCCAGATGCTACTCCTGTAGCTTAGGACCACTTTCCAGAATAAACTGCCTGCACTTGAGCCCTTCCCTTGGGCTCTGTCTAGGGAGGGGAGCAGGGAAACCCCAACCAAGACAACAGAAAATGTGAGTGTGACTTGAGAAGTTTTCAGACCCATTTTAAAAATGTTTATACTCATTTGCACTTCGTCACCCAAGTCACTCTTTGCTCCTATTCCAATTGGTTTCATTATACTACTGGGTATTTACCCCAAAGATACAGATGTAGTGAAAAGAAGGCCCATACGTACCCCAATGTCCATGGCAGCAATGTCTACAATAACCAAAATGTGGAAAGAGCCAAGATGCCTTTCAACAGACAAATGAATAAAGATGTGGTCTATATACACAATGGAATATTACTCAGCCATCGGAAAAGATGAATACCCAACTTTTTCATCAACATGGATGGGACTGGAGGAGATTATGCTGAGTGAAATAAGTCAAGCAGAGGTCAATTATCATATGGTTTCACTTACTTGTGTAACATAAGGAATAACATGGAGGACATTGGGAGATGGAGAGAAGTGAGTTGGGGGAAATAGCGGGGAGAGACAAAACATGAGAAACAAACTGAGGGTTTTAGAGGGGAGGAGATAGGGGGATGGTTGAGCCTGGTGGTGGGTATTAAGGAGGGCATGTAGTGCATGGAGCACTGGGTGTGGTGCACAAACAATGGATCTTGGAACACTGTGTCAAAAACTAATGATGTACTGCATGGGGACTAACATAACATTAAAAAAAAAAATAACCTGGGAAGCCCCCTCCTAAATGCCACACTCAACCAGCTGCTCCCACTTCTCATCTTTCTTGAATGTCTTTAAAATATTTGACAATTCCTTCAAGCTCAGGTCTTCTTTGCTTCACAGGGTACTGCCCTGACCGTTTTCTTTCACCGGATGCCCCTTTGGCTCTCCCTCTCCCAGTAGCCTTGAGAACGGGCTCTTGAACCTAATCTGCCTCTAGCTCCATCCAGTTCAATTGAAACCCTCCACTGTGTCTTTTCATGTGTGGGTTTCAAATTTGGATTTCCCCAGAGATTTCTTCTGAATTCCAACCCCATATTTACACCTATTGGGTGAAAATTCCATCCTGGACGTTATATATAATCTCAGTAGATCCATAATTAAACCAAACATTCACTCCAAATATTGGGGGGAAAAAAACAGAAAAGGCTGAATATGAGAAAAACAGGGGCACCTGGGTGACTCAGTCAGTTAAGCATTTTCCTTCTGTTCAGGTCATGATCCCAGGGTCCTGGAATAGAGCCTTGCATGGGGCTCATTGCTCAGCAGAGAGCCTGCTTCTCCCTCTCCCTCTGCATCCTGCTCCCCCTGTTTGTGCTCTCTCTCTCTCTCAGTCTGCCAAAAAATAAATAAATAAATCTTTTTTTTTTTTTTTTTTTTTTTTTTTAAGGAGAAAAACAAAATAGAAATAAATGGCACATCTAGAAGTTTTAATCTTAGGGAAAGACAAAAAGATAAATACAAGGAAATAGGAGGAATCAAAAGTAGAATATTCCAACCTGGTAAATAGAAAGAACAGAGGCATTTTAGGAGTGGGTTCGGGGAGTTGAGAGAAAAGCAATTTTAGGGTGAAAGGAAAGATGAAGAGCTCTGTGTTGATCATATTAGGTTTCTATACTGACTCTTCTTCCTACTCCATCCCTATCAGAAGACCTATGGTCCTTTTTTATTTTTCTCACTGATCCTGGTCACATGATATGTTACTACCACATTGAATTCTACTTTCTTCAGTCTCACTGGGACTTCTTGAGGAAAATGTCGCTAACTTCCAATAAGGTATTTCTTTTCATTTTTCTCCTGAAGCCAAACTTGTTACTTTATAAACAATACAAGAAAAATTATTTATAATACAGAAATAAAATTAAAAATCAAAATAATAAGAATTAAAATATACCACATATAAAAATAACCACCAAAACTCCCACCTGGAATCCTACAGCTATCAGATTTTCTAAAACCACTCCTTACTTTTGAGAAATGACTGAAAAGTTTGTTTTATATTATTTTAATACTCAACATGCATCAGGAAAATACCATTCAACCAAACAACATAAGGCCTGTGACTAGAACCAGGTCGACAAATTCATGGGAAGAGTCCAATGGCATAGAGCATATATTTTATTCTATTTGCAAATCCTGCGTGCCTTCCACTCTGTTTAGAGGTCTGAAAGCAGCCACCTTCCTAATAGCCTGATTTACTTGTCACCCACCTTTGTGCCATTAGAAACCTGTTAATTGCTGTCTTGGTAACAAAGGAAAACAACACCATTGTGCTACTAATAAAAGACCGTGTGAATTGCTTCTCCTCCGAAAGGCAATGATTTTAATTGACTTTATTTTCCCAAAAAGAAATAGAGATGCACAATCATGGTGAGGTCTGCCCTCATTAATGGAGATGCATCACTAATTTAAGATGAAAACTGAAGTCTGGTGAATATCCATCTTGCAGCTCCCCAGCCTGAAACACACAGAATCTGATGCGTGAGCTTCTCTCAACTCCCCTCCCCACTCAGTATGCTCCTCCTGGGACCCGATAAAGGACCCGGGAGAAGGTAAAAAGCTGCACGTTATTCTGTAGCTTTATCCCGGCTGCACTTTGGAAAACAGATTTGCAGGCTCTGAACCAACAGGCAATAAGTCACTCAGCCCATTTTCTCAGAATTACGGCTGTGCCATTACTGTTTGCTTCCCAGTAACCATAACCAAGGACAGTAACAAATACGCAGAGACATTTTCTTCTCCGCACCTCAGAAAGCTACGCCTTCATGAATATCTCTTCTTTAGCTATTTCCTAATCCAATTTTTTCATGTCGGAGCTGGGAATTTGTGTGACAGGGCATTTGGTGTGTTTCCATAAGGCTACAGTCAGCCACACTCCTGCTGATTCAAGGTAGCTTCACAGTTTAAGTCTGTGATAATCAGCTGGATTCTCAGGTCTGGAAGTGGCCATATTCATAAGAGCCCCAGATTATAATAGAAAGCTGGGGGACAAGTATGAATGGTGGGGGTGAGATACATCCCTCTTTTGACCTACTGGAAGAAGTCATTGATGAAAATTTCATGTCCTCAACAAATACTTCCTGTGTACCAACTCTGTGCTTATGGGGCCCCTACCATGCTATGCAGGGGGTGGGGAGGCAGCTGTGAACAACATCCCTGACATTCTTGCTCTCCCAGAAAATGCATACTTGGCAGGGAGTGACATTACAATTATGCAATTAAATTAATGCATTCACAGAGAAAGTCTAGGTAATTGTGCTCCGAAGAAAATCCAAGAGGTATTGTGACAGACAGTGATTGTGGGGAGGGTAGCGCTGCTTAAAAAGACATGGCCAGGCAGGGTCTCTTGGAAGAGATGACATTTGAGATGAGGTGGTTCTTTGAAAATATGTCTCCCTATGAAGCACCTGGGTGGCTCAGATGATTAGGCATTTGCCTTTGACTCAGGTCATGATCTCTGGGTCCTGAGATAGAGCCCCACTTTGGGCTCCCTGGCGGGCTCCTTGGGGAACCTGCTTCTCCATCTCCCTCTGCCTCTCCCTTTGCTTGTGTGTTTTCTCTGTCTCTCTCTCTCTCTCTCAAGTGAATAAATAAAATCTTTTAAAAATAAAATAAAATATGTCCCCCTAATTCTTTGATACTCTTCCCATCAAGCGGTAGAATCTATGTCCCTATCCCTTTTGCTTGAATCCAGGCTCTCTGCCTGACAAACAGAATGAAGCAGAGGGGACACCATGCCAATTCTCTAGCCCAGGCCTTAAGAAACTGGCAGCTTCTACTTCTGTGTCTGGGGAGAGTGTGGGGGATGCTTGTTCTTGGAACTTGGCCACCATGCTGTGAAAATGCCTCATCAGCACACAGCGAATTATCTGCCATAGAGAGGTCAGTCCCACATTGCCTCCTCCTGCCACATGTCACTTCCAGAAGCAGAGATCACGTCTATCATTGATCTGTAGTCCCTTCCTAACCCGAAATGCCACTTAGCATGACAGAGTAGAGATGTAGCCACTGAGATACAGAGATGTAATTCTACCCTCCAGGCCATTTGTTATATATGTGCTCTCTATAGGTCAAAATATTTATTGTCCATATAAATGCCTTATTCTTTGCATAGAAAAAGGGCACCATAGGCCTACTGCCACCAGGATGTAAACTTTAAGTGGCAGGCAAGTGACAGGTCAATGTAAGAAATACATCAGGGTCAGCCAAACACTTGAGCAGCCTTTGGATGTATGGCCCTTTGTTGTTGCTTGTCCCCCAGATAAGACAACAGGGAGTCAGAAGTTGAATCCTTCATCAGGATTTTCAATGGTGACTCAAGACTCTCATTTATGCTAGGAGGAGCTGATTAAGTCATTTTACTTCATGAGCAATGATGGGTTTAGAGTTGATTTTTCTCCTGGCAACAGTTAATTCTGGTAAAACAACATCAGGAAAATGTTGATGGAGAAGAGCAATACTAATCCCTCAGACGTTATTTATTAGCGATGTGTTATGTAACAAATACAAGCCATAAATTTAAGGAAATTCAATGTCATTAATCATTCACCATTTATAATGAAGACCCACACAACTTCATTTGAACATTCTCTTCTCGCAATCTGCTTATTACAAGCTCTGCCGTGGCTGCCTTTTCTATCCTGTGACATATCTCCTTTCCTTCTTCACTTCTTAATCTTCCTTTATAATTCTATGAAAAGTAACTCTTTTCTCTATCTGTTGTTATGGCTTACCAGCCTAAGGCAAGTTCTCTCTGCCTTTTTGCTGAAAGGAGCCTGAATATTTGTGTTCAGGTATAATGTGCCCAACCCCCAGGGGACAAATCCTATTTGGTCTAAACCCATTCCATTTCACCTGTAATTTGTCCACGTAGATAATGTAACATGTTCTAGCCAATAAGATGGCCGGAGAATTCTGCTGAGGCATTTGGGTAAGACTTTTCACATTGACTAGGAAAAATAAGGAGAAGAAAACCTGCTTGATGCCTCCTTACTGCTGCTCAGAGCACCGTCATGGGACAGTGTGATATTTAGAGCTCAGTCAGCCATCCTGTGACACAGGGACAGACACCTCTATTCTGAAGATGACAGATGAGAAGGAAAGAAACGCCTGAGCCTTTGATGCTATCCAGGTTGTTCAACCAACCCTGAGATTGCCTGACAACAGGCTTCTTATTAAGTAAACAAGAGCCTGTCTTGAGTTTAATGCATATTTGTCCAGCTCTTTGGTCTAATGAGGTTGTGTTCAGCAAAACGAGTGAAAGAAGAAAAGAGCAGGACCATTCCTATTACTCACAAGACATAGGATCATAACAATGGCCCACATGCCATATGCCTAAGTACTGAAAAGTGATAAACTACAAACCACTACATAAAGTGTATTCTATCCTTATATCTTGGAAAATACTCTTCCATCATAATCATTTGAAAAGCCAAATTGCAGTTTTGAATGTTTGGACTCCGTTGGGAGCATCGTGTTGGAACATAGTGGTGCAAGGAGAGCCAACTCCAGTCCTGGATCTATGGGTTGGCCCTCATCCTTTCTTATTCATCCAAGCTCGAGCCTACATGTAAGGTGTCCTGAGAAAACATCTCTGGACACTATCCTGCAAGGTTAATTTTCGTCCACCTTCGCCCATACTCCAGCCACTTTCTGTCAATCCCTGGGCCTCTGGGTTCACACACCTTTGGAAGGGCAGACCTCAGGAAGAGGCACATGGGGGCCCTGGAAGCAAACTTTTATGACCCTTTGGAAATAAATTTTAGGGCCCTGGCTACCTGAAGAATAATCTAGACAAAAATGCTTTGTCTCTGGACCTTAGCAGGCATGGGGTCTTCCCAAGCACAAGTGTTAGAGCTAGGGTTCCCTCTGGCTGGGTCTAAGACAGTACTGAGAAAAAGCCCATCAACAGATGACAGTAACCCAAACATGACGGGAAGATGGGCAGAAATGCAAAGATCCAAGCAGTATGTTCATCCCAGGAACACCAAAAATAACTCTTCCATTTTTCACTTTATTAGTAAGATCAGAACTTCAGCAATTTTCAGCAAATAAAAAAAGTAGTTGCTCTTAGATATAAATACACAGAGATGGGTCTGTCCTGAAGCTAATGAAACTTAAGAGCCAAGACCCCTCACTGCACAGGTTCTGAGAAAGAAGCCTTGGCAACAAGCGCACATGATGCTGATGCCGCCATTTGGTAAACAAGAAGGCAGACATCACCATACACTGAAGAGAGCAGAAAACTTTTTTTAAATATATGTAAAGATAGGGGCACCTGGGGGGTTCAGTTGGTGAATCATTTGACTCTCGATTTTGGCTAAGGTCATGATCTCAGTTGTGAGATTATACCCTGCCCCTCCCATCCCCCCACTCTGTGCTAAATGCAGAATCTGCTTGGGATTCTCTCTCTCCCTCTCCCTCTGCCCCCCACCCCCACCCCAGCTTCCTGGATTTCTCTCTCTTTCTCAAATAAATAAATGAAATCTTTAATATATATGCATAACAGTAAAATTCTTGGAATTCTTAACTTTAAAAGTGATATCTGGAGTGATGAAAAAATTCTGGAAATAGAGAGTGTATTAGTCAGAGTTATCCAGAGAAACAGAACCAATAGGATATATATAGCTATATATAAGAGGAGATTTTTTATAGGAATTGGCTCACACAGTTATGAAGGCCAAGTCTCACAATATGCCATCTGCAAGCTGGAGAACCAGAAAAGCTGGTGGTATAATTCAGTACAAATCCAAAGGCCTGAGAACCAGGCAGCCACTGGTCCCTTCAGAGTCTAAAGATCCCGAAACCAGGGGCTCTGGTGTCTGAAGGCAATAGAAGATGGATGTCCCACCTCAGGAAGAAAGAATTCCCCCTTATTTTGCATTTTCGTTCCACTCAGACCCAAATGAATTGGTAATGCCCACCCACATTGGTGAGGGTAGATCTCTTTACTCAGTTGACCAACCAAATCAAATGCTAATCTCTTCCAGGAACACTCTCACAGACACACCCAGAATTACTGTCTGGGCATCATCCCTTAGCCCACTCCAGTTGACACATGAACTGAACCATCACAAATAGCCCTGGTGACACAATATTGTGAATGTTTTCAATGTCAGTGAATTATACATTTAAATGGCTAAAATAGTAAATTTCAACTTGTGTATATTTTACCGCAGTAACAAGCATCCCCCAAACGTATCATCTTTAGGCCCCATAGGATTGTGTGAAGCCAATCATTCAATCCTTCCATTACACATTCTTTGAGCACTTAAGAAGCATCAAGTATCAGGAGAGTTAAAGGTTAATAGACAGCATCTTGAAGGCATCACCACCCTCCTGCCCCTTACTTCCCTGAAGAGTATCTTGAAAGTGGGAATTGTCTTAGCCTTTTTAGTGAGTTAGACATGACACTTGACCTCAAAGAGCTTTGGCTCCATGTCAAAGGCCAACTTGAGCAGGAATCACTCACACCCAAAGCCATCTTGGAAATTTAACAACATAATGTGTGTAAGGTGCTCGGCATGGGCCTGGCCAGTGTCAGATACAACCCATGTAACTTCACCCTGTGATTCACAGCATTATTCTCTCTCCTCTCCCTGCTCCTAGAGGGTTTTGTGACAGACAAATTCTAAGGGAGCCACAGACTCATGCAGTTTACAATTTCTTAAGTATTTTGCCAACTTTGTGCTCAGTGTTTAGGGAAAATTAAAGAAGGAAAATATCATCACCTATTTCCTATAAGTGCTGGGCTGGAAAGAACACAGACAGGAAGGAGTCAGTCTAAATCTGTTTAAGGCTGGTCTTCCCCAGAGGCTTCCCTGTTGCGGGTGGGCTTAGGAAGCACCTTTAGGGAAGGGGGAAGTGAGACTGGCAAGGGGTGGAGGCTGAGGAAGGAGAAGTCAATGAGCAGGTCCCCACTGTGGGAGACCATGGAGGACCTCTGGGAAACCGTGGCCCTGCCTGGGCCCAAAGCTGCACGTTCCAGTTCCCCTCCACTGTTGGCTGAAGATGGCTTCTGGAGGTGCTCACTTCTCAGCACATCCAGCAGGCCTGCTTCAGGAGCCAGAGAAAGCACAAGCACTCAGGTGGAGGGGTACAGGTGTCCTCTGACTGACATGGTCAGTGCATGCTGAAGGGGAAGGACTGAGGGGATCTGGGAGAGGTCCCATCAGTGTCTGCCTGTACCACAGCAGAGTTAAAAAAAAAAAAAAAGAAAAAAAAAATACCTTGTATTAGATTCCTAGGGCTGCCCTAACAAAATACCACAAACTAGGGACACTTCGGTGGCTCAGTCAGTATAGCAACTGACTCTTAATTTCAGCTCTGGTCATGATTCTAGTATGGAGCACGCTTGTGATTCTCCCTCTCCCTCTGCCCCTCAAAAACAAAACAAAACAAAACAACCCAGAAACTAAGTTGGTTTTAAAAAACATTAAATTATCCTCTCACAATTCTGGCATCATCAGGCATCACCAAAATCAAGATGTCAGCAGGGCTATGATCCCTTTAAGACTCCGGTGGAACCCTTCCTTGACCCTTCCTAACTTCTGGTGTAGTCTTCCTTCCTTCCTTGGCATTCCTTGGCTTGCAGATGAATCTCTCCAGTCTCTGTCTCTTTCCTCACATGGGGTCCTCCCTGTGCATTTGTGTCTATGACCTTATCATAACTTGATTACATCTGCACAGACCCTACTTCCAAATAAGGTCACATGGACAGGTGCTGGGGGTTTAGGATGTCAACATATCATTTGAGGGGATACAATCCAACCCACAACAACCTTTCTGGCGTCAATATTTTTGTTTGAAAGGTAGGGATAATAATTTACATTTTATCAGCTTGTTTTGAGTGAGGGGGATAAAAACCCAAATTACATAAAACATCACTAAGCAATCTGGGAGGATCATACAAAGCCCACTCTCTGGCAAATCCAAGGAACTTTGTATAAAAGGAAGCAGAATTGTCTTCTAATAGTTAAACTTGGAAACAAACAAGGAGTCAGAGCAGAAATATACAAAGTCATCTTTTAAAAAGCATAATGGATGACCTAACTGAAGTATTCACCTCTCTAAAGAATGTTTAAAGTAACAGAGTCAGAGAGCAAAGACTGCCTGTTCCCATCCCACTGGAGAGTGGCAAAGAGGATGCCCTAGAACTTCCCCTTCATGAGAAGATCCTCACTGCTAGGACCTGTGCTCACCTGTGCACCTGCTGAGGCTGACTGGATGTTCCGTGTCACATGCCTTCTCAGGGAAGTGACCCAACCCGTGCCACCTCTCTCTCACCATCTTTATTTTTCTCTATAAATTAATATATCAGCATTCTGATTTTATGCCTTGGACCCAGCAACTTGCTCTTCTACTCCTGAGAAATGCATCCCCTCCCTCCAGTACTTAGGACATTGACTTTGGCCAAGTGCCCTGGAGAGGAAGGTAGCCAGAGCCTCTCAGCTCAACATGCCTCTTAGTTGCCTTCAAAAGCCCCTGTCTTCCTTGCTCATGCCTATCCCGGCGGCTCTTTTTCATGTGCACTTGAATATCCTGGGAACCTTTTTTAAAAACACAAATCCTGACTCAACACCTCTGGGATGGATTCTTAAACCTGTGATTCTAACAAATTCACTGCTGCTGCTCCTGCTGCTCTGGGGTTTACACCTTGCGGGCTATTAGACCCGGCCACTCAAAGGCTGGTCCAGAGACCAGCAGCCTGGGCATTGCCTGGGGGGTCTGTTAGAAACACAGTTCCTCCAGCCCAGGTTGGACCTACTGAATCAGAAATACAGTGTTTCAATAAGCCCTCCCAGATCTCAGACTCATGAGAATACTGGGCTAGAGCTTGTGCTTAACATGTGTATATATATATATATATATATATATATATATATATATATATGTGTGTGTGTGTGTATATATATATATATATGCATATATATATATATATATATATTTAATATTTTATTTATTTATTTAGAAAGCACAAGTAAGGGAAAGGGCAGAGGGAGGGAATCTCGAGCAAACTCCACGTTGACCACAGAGGCCAACGCAGGGCTCGATCTCACACCCCTGAGATCATGACCTGAGATGAAATCAAGAGTCGGATGCTTAACTGACTGAGCCATTCAGAAGCCAACATGTATATGCTTACTACAGTTTCATTTCTGCTTTGTCTTCCATGAAAGATTGAGGGAAGGAAGACATGTGTATGATAAATCGTATGAGCGTCAGTGAACACAAAGAACAGGAACGTTTGAAAGACCCTGGAGATTCTCTGTGGTCATATCAGATGAGTGAGCTTATGCATGCCAGGGGAAGGGAAGGAGGAGAGGGACAAACCCTAGAGCCATCCAAACCCACGTAGCCTGAAGACGATGCTTCTTTGTCCCAGAGGATACAGAAAACAGTCTGAGATAAAGAAAGTGACCCACTTTAGGGGAATCAGGAACCCTCACTCATCATAGCAGGAAAGGAATTGCCCTGAGGATGTGTACAACACGCAGGAAAGCATCTCTCTCTTTCCTTTTATTGACTTTCCTGTGGTTGCAAAAGCAATAGTTTATAGTTATAAATATTTAGAAACTACAGAAACAACAAAAAAAAAAAAAAAGAAAGAAAGAAAAAGAGAGAAACTACAGAAAGACAGAAAATAAAAATTATCCGTAATCCCACATACTGGACATGACCACATTATCCATTTGATATGTTAGTGTATATTCTATATCCTATTTAGATATATGGACATATACACATGGATTTATTTTTGTAAATAAATTTGTAAATATATTGATGTAATGTAAATGTAAATATATTGATATTTTTGTAAATATCTATCTAGACACACATACACATTTATACATGTTATATATAAAACCAGAAATAAGCATAGACACCTACCGAATACATTACAGATGCATATATATAAATATCATACCTATCACATGCATACATGCAATACATATTTTTATTAAATTTATTAATTAATTTATTTTTTATAAACATATAATATATTTTTATCCCCAGGGGTACAGGTCTGTAAATCACCAGGTTTACACACTTCACAGCACTCACCATAGCACATACCCTCCCCAATGTCCATAACATACATATTTTTTAAAACATTTCAGAACATAAATGTGCAAATGTGTACATATTATACATACATATGTAATATTATAAATATGTTTACATAAAATAATGTATATACATAGAAGTACTAATATATACTATAAATAAATATACAGAATATACAAATACATAATATAAATATACATAATTTTTGTATGAATATAAATATACATATATGCACAATTGTGTATCCTACTTTTTTGTATTTAGCACTAATGGCACTTCACTCACTTATACAGGACATTTATGAAGTGCAAATTTTAAATTCCCCAGGTGTCCATCACTAATCACTACTCTCTCCAGCACCCTCCCACCCCCAGCTAGAGGCGATACAACTTGGCGGGTGACATGAAGACTCAGCAGAAAGTGAAGAGGTAAAAATCAGCTCCTCCTTCCCATTAGAACCAGTGGACCAAGTAATTACATTGGGAGAGCCAGCTCTAATCCCCAGGTGCCGGGTCACCACCTCTCACACTGATGCCCTTCACAGTCCAGCCCACATGCTAGAGCCAAGTCAGGGAGGAGAGGCACCCAGCGATCCTCTTGAGGGCTTTCTCTCTCATTTCAGACAAGCTGCCTCACTTTCCAGTGCTACCTAGCCTAAAAATTCTAAGTGAACTGAAATCAATTGTGTTCTGAGATTTCTGTGTGTTGGGAGACAATTTCACATCATCTCCTGAGCTAACAGGGGAACCACTGTGGTGTCTTAAACACAGTTAGAAATCACGTCATAAAACCATGCACTGGCAGTCCCCAAGGGTTGTCCCAGACCTACCACAAAGCCTAAAGTCCTCTTCTTTCCTTTGTCTTCATCAAGAGGTCTATCCCAGTGGAGTCTAAAAAATTTTAACCAAAATGATGCAGGTTTTCATTTAAATCCTTTAAAAATAAATGATTTCTCAGAGCTCATTTCCATGTTTATTCTATTGATTCAATTGAAAACAAATTGTAACACAGAGCTCATAATAAGACTAAACTGTCCGGGGATTATTTTCATTTTTGGAATAATAAGTCTTACTTTTTTTTTTCCTCTCTGCTGCTGCAATTATGATAGAACAGAAAATTAGATTTTAATTAATCAGCAAGTGTTCCTCCTCCAATCACTAGGAGTTTGGGGGTTGTAAAGCTACAGTGTAAAGAAGTCACATGGCTCCAAAAATAGCTGGAAAGAAACCAATGAGTCCTTGCCCTGGTGCTCTTCTCAGACACCCTAGGCAGTTCAAAGCACGTTCCTCCAGCCAGGGTGAGAACCTCATGAAAGGGTGGATTGGGGCACATGAGCAGGGATGCTCTTGTTAAGGATGGGAACCAGATGCAGCACCCATAGTCCCACCCAAGATCTCCAAGGGGGCAGTGTAGCTGCTTTTCTTGTCAGAGAAGCTGAGTCATCAGACTGCTTACCCTGAGACACCTGCTTCATTCTGTCACCAGGAGTGACGTCCGTATCCAGCACGAATGCAACGGTAACTGCCCTTCCCTCACTTCTCTGCGCTCTCTTCCCAGCCACCCAGAGATCTCCTTTGTCCCAGGTACCGCCATTATAAGCCTTATTAATTATAGATCAATCTCTAATTTGAAGGTATGAGCCGAGGCTGTAGGGGGTCTCATTAACATAAGATTAAAAGCTGATTCAGAAACTAATTATTTTGTATCCCCCCCCCCAAAAAAAACAAACAAACAACAAAAAACCTCAGGCTGGATTTAGGTTTGAGCAAAGCAGTTTCTCAGTAATGAGCACGTCTTGTAAAGGATGATTTTAAGACACACATGCCATTTTTGAGGCTTTCTGTGCCTCTACCTTTGCTTCCTTTTTCACGGCTGATGGTTAAGTTAACTGTGCGTGTGTGTGCTTCTGTATAGACATGTGTATCAGGACGTAGCGGTGAGAGCAATTTATGAACTGATTCAAGGAACTTCTATAGGAAGGTGTTGACGAAGAGTCCTTGTAGGAGCCACAAAGATATAGCCAAGTTCAAACATACTTATGAAATGCTAAATGAGCTTCACTTATTGATGATTACTGATATAAGCCAAACAGACTATTCGACAAATGAATATCTTTATTTGCCTGAACTATAGCTCATTGAGGAAAAAATGTAAGGTGTCCATTGCCTGCTAGCAGCTACCAACTGTTGGTCTAGAGATGTCTGGAGACCTTTGACAACTTTACACTTATCTTCATAAAAATGAAGAATATAGCTATTTTCAAAAGCTAGATTTAGTCAAAGTTTTCTACCTTTTTATTGTAGGTTAACATGCCTTTTATTATACACCATGGTGCTAAATGGTAGTTTTATAGTTTTCTTATGTTATTGGGTTTTTGTTTTGTTTTTATGTTCTACCTTAAGAGAATAAAGTCTGGTAACCTTAGGCCACTTATATATATATTTTTTTTAATTATATGATGGTTTATTATCAGAAGCAGTTTTGGCTATAAGGAACAGAAAACTCAATTCACGGTGGCTTCAGCAATAGATTGTCGTCTCACATAATGCACCTTCTGAAGGTAGAGGTTTTGAGCACTGGTTCTGTGTTTCTAACTGGCCCCTTTGCCACCTTTATTTTGTTGGCCCATTGTCTTTTTGTATGTATGCTTGTGGTCCCAGCAAGGTTGCTTCAGTTCCAGGCATCATCTCTGTGTTCCAAGCCAGAGAAGGGGAAAGTGCAATGCCAGATATACTATCAACATGGTGCAATAACTTTTCCAGAATTGCCCACACCCCTTGCAGACTTCTGTTTAAGTCCCAATGGCCACAATTTTGTCAGAGGATCACATGCTTACCCCTGGATATAGCCTAGTCTGAGAAAGTGGACAGTGACCTTTTCCTATGTCCTATATCGGATAAAGCTATGGGAAAAATGACTCCAGAATGAGCATTTGGTTGGCCAACCCATATTGTCGGCCATATCAGTGATATCAAAATTTGACCCATATCATGGTATTTTCCAAACCCTAATGTTTGCCAAAATGTGGTCCCTGAACAAGCATCATAAGGACCAAGTGAGAATTTGTTAAGAAACACAAGTTCTGGGATACTCCCCTCGCCCATGCAAATCATAAATTGGGGGCTGGGCCCAATATTCAGGGGGATATGATGCACTTTCAGGTTTAAGAACCACTGCTTGGGCTATTACCAAAATCACTACCTGGCTGTGATTCTTTTTTTTTTTTTTTAAGATTTTTTTTAATTTATTTATCTGTCAGAGAGAGAGAGAGAGCACAGGCAGAGTGGCAGGCAGAGTCAGAGGGAGAGGCAGGCTCCCTGCGGGGCAAGGAGCCCGATGTGGGACTCGATCCCAGGACGCTGGGATCATGACCTGAGCCGAAGGCAGCTGCTTGACCAGCCGAGCCACCCAGGCGTCCCTGGCTGTGATTCTTAATTGGAGGGATGAAAGCATGCCTTTAGAAAAACATCAAAATAATCACCTAGAGGTAAGGGAGTGTTTCAAACTGTTCATGGCCCTTTTGCCCAGATGTCATCGAGCACTTGACCACCAATTCTCAAACTCAAGCTTCAAAGTCACCATGTTAGACTCAGCCCTCAAATCTCTGATTCAGCAAGTCTTGGGGGTAGCTGGGGTGGGGAGTGAGGGGCGGAAGGTGGAAGGAATTCCAAAATTGTTTTTCTAATAATTACCAGGGGAAGCTGATGCTGGTCCCAACTGTACCAACCATCCATGTGTGGTCAGCAGACCAACACCCTTGGCATCACCTGGGAGCTTATTAGAAATGCAGAGTTTTCTGGCCCCAGCCCAAGAAAACCAAATCAATCTCTACAACAGGACCCAGCAATCTGTTATTTTAACAAGCCCTCAAGGTAAACCTGATGCCCTATAAAATTTGAGAACCACTGTCCTAGACTAGTGCTTCTCACACCTTCTGATACACCCAAATCACCTATGAATCTTGTTAGAAATTCATGTTCTCAGGGCACCTGGCTGGCTCAGTCAGTAGAGCTTGTGACTCTCAAGTTCCAGGTTGTGAGTTTAAGCCCCACATTGGGTGCAGAGATTACTTAAAAATTAAAATCTTTAAAAAAATCAGATTCTAATTTAATTAGTATATTAGTCTGCTATGGTCACGGAGTACCACTGACTGAATGACTCAGACAACAGAAATGTATTTTCTCATCATTCCAGAAGCTAAAAGTTCAAGATCAAGGAGTCATCAAGGTTGATTTTTTTCTGAAGCCTCTCTCCTTGCCTTATGGATGGCTGTTGCCTCCCTCTGTCTTCACATAATCTCTCCTCTAGGAGCACACATGTGTCCAAATGTCCTCTTCCTATAAGGACACTGGGTCAGTGTCCACCCTAATGATCTCATTTTAACTTCATTACCTATTCAAATTCCTTGTCTTTAAACATGGTTATGTTCTGAGGCACTGGGAATTAGAATTTCAGATAAGACTTTGCAGCGGGGGGATGCGGGGGGGCACCTGGGTGGCTCAGAGGGTTAAGTCTCTGCCTTTGGCTCAGGTTGTGATCTCGGGGTCCTGGGATCGAGTCCTGCATCAGGCTCTCTGCTAGGCAGGGAGTCTGCTTCCTCCTCTCTGCTTGCCTCTCGCCTACTTGTGATCTCTCTCTGTCAAATAAATAAATAAAGTCTTTAAAAAAAAAAAAAAAAAGAATTTGCAGGGGGAAATGATTCAGTCCATACCAGTAGATACAGGGTTAAGTGTGAAATTCTGCATTTCTAACCAGCTCACAGGGGATGGCCATGCTATTGATCTGTGGACCATCCTTCGATGACACTGCTCTAGGGAAGAGCAGCTGCCCGTCCATGACACTGCCATCAGGCACAGCTGTTATTAATAATGGAAGGTTGTCATCTTCCTCAGATGTGGGGAGGCGAAATTAATTTCTATTGTTCCGGGACCGTTACTCTGTGACTTTAATGTGCATCCAATTCATCTAGGGAACTTATCAAAAATGCAAATTTCTGAGTCCCACCTCCAAAGATTCCAACTGAGTTGGTCTCTGAAGGGGCCAAATGTACATCCTTCCTTTTAGCAGGACCTGAAGGTCACTCAAATACAGGTGGTCCTCCAGACCATGCTTTGAGAGCACTGATCTGCCACATTTATAATTTGCCTCCCCAACCGCCTACTCAGTGGGTTCTTTGACGCAAGAGACAGGTGTACATCAGGGTTCTGGAAATTTAATATGCACATGCTTCTCCTGGAGCCCCTGTAAAAATGCAGATTTGAATTCAGTAGTTCTGGGATGGAGTCTGAGATGCTGCATTTCTAACCAGCTCTGAGGTAATGTTGATCCTGCCAGCCTGTGTACCAGACATTGAATGACAGTGACAAAATTCTACGTCTCACACTGCCTGGACAGGGCCTGATCTCACAGGCTCATTTAAGGAAGTCTTTGTATAATTCATGCATTGACCATTTATCTTTCATACATCTTTACACTTTAATGCAGTACCTAATATAATAAACCTTCCATTATCTGATCTTCTCGAAATTGATTCCTCTTCCTGTTCATATAATTCTTAATTCAATTGTCCTGGGGACTCTCCTTGAGTAATAGAAATTAGAATGTTGGACTGCAGGATCAGAATTCTAAGTAACTTTGACAAATTGAAGAAATGTTACATTATAAATGAACAGGATAAAGTCCAATAGGGATAGGTGCATGTCAGTGCCCTTAGGCATGAAAAGTAAAAGATATGCCATGAGAAAGCCTGTATAGCACACAGGAAGTAGAAATCCACATCCTCATCATTCAAGGTGAAAAATTAGACCAAAAATGAGCATCCAGGCAAGAAATTGCAGAGGAGCAAGACAGCAAATGTCTCTTTTACAATACAAAACCCCAAGTTAGGAAGAAATATATAACTAGGCATTAAAATTACTCTGCAGATTACTATATTTTAAATATTACACTTGTGATAATTAGGTTTGCGTGGCTCCTAAACTGATTTTGACATTTTCTTCTCAGGGAATACTTGCTCTACATCTATTTCCCTTAATAGTTAACTAACGCCAATCCTGGCCCATTAGCATCATCTGGGCCACTCTTAAAACTACTGCTATCCAAGACCATCTTTGTTAATATCCTAGGGCGGCTGTAACAAAATAGTACAACCTACGTGGCTTATCACAACAGAAATGTATTATCTCACAGCTCCAGAGACTCAAAGTCTGAAATGTGTGTATCAGCCATGCTCCACTGACACCTGGATGCCACCATCCCTCCTTGACTCTTCCAGCTGCTGGAAGCCCCAATGTTCCTTGCCTTGAGGCAACCTAACGTCAATCTAATCTTGCCATGCCATTTCCCTTATTTCTCTTCACATAATCTCTCTGTACAAGTCTTTGTATTCAAATTTCCTTTTTAGAAGGACACTAGTCAGATGAGATTGAGGTACATGCTAATGACTTTAGTTTAACTTGGTCACCTCTTTAAAGATTCTGTTTCCAAATAAGGTTGCATTCTGTGGTACTGGGGATTAGAACTTCAACATATCTTGCTGGGGGAGGAGGGGGATTAGGACTTCAACATATCAGTGGGTAGACAGAGTTCAACCCATAGCAACATCCCAGATCAATTACATCAGGTCTCTGTGGTGAGGCCCTGACATCAGCATTTTACAAGTGCCCCCAGATGATTCTAGTACACAGCTAAAGCTGAGCATCACTTCCCTGGGAGATGTTCTGTGATGGCCACATTGCCATGGGAAGCCACTGGTGTTAGAGCTAGTGAATGCTGGGGACTAAAGCACCAAACCTGAGGCAAAAGGAGATAAAGAATGAATATTCTAAAGCAGTTTTGTTGTTTTGTTTTGTTTTTATTTCAATCTGAAACGCACAGGAAATAAAGTAAGAGTTCAAAAAGCATACTGCAGCCGAGGCATACCCCAGAGATTCTGAGGTCATGGGTCTGGGGTGAGCTATGAGCCTGGAGAATTTTAAATGCCTCCCAGTCATCCTACTGTGCAATCAATCTGGGAACCACTGTTTACCAAGACAGATTTGCTACAACATGACCAGACTGGCCCTCAAAACTGGAAAAGCTAGGACAAGAACTCCCAGCACCTGAACCCAGGGCTTGGCTCTTTCTACTCCCTATCTGACCTTTTCAACAGATCATCTTACAAAATCATGCCAAAGGATCATTAAATATTATTTTTCCATTTCTCATATAAATGTGGACAGGTATTTCTCATTTTAAAAATCATAAACTACCCCTAACACTACTTCCAAATCAATTACCTTCCATCACCTTACTATTAGGCAAAGGGGAAGGCAAAGGGAAAATACTGTAGACTCAAGATGAGTTTTCACTTTCCAGGTACTTCATGAGCCTCTGATACATGATTTCTGCCATGAACCATTTCCCTGAAATGGAACTCATATAGGTCACCTCTTAGTGGCCAAATACAAAAGACCAGCAGTCATCATCTTACCTGAACTCTGTGACATGGTTTTCAAGACCTTTGCTGGCTTCCCTCCTCTTCTGTGTTCTTCCTTTGCCTTCCATGGAATCTTCTCTTTCAATTTCCTTTAGGGGCTCCTCTTGTTTGCCTGCCTGTAGATCAAATTTTGGTATCCATTTTAACCTTATTTTTGTTTCATCATGACTTAGGTTGAAGCATATGATATTATGCCTTGTGTAGCCCAGGTTAAATATTGGTCACATCATCTTTTTTAATCTAATGCTCAGTCTCAGTACACTCGTGACTACACTACTCATGGCTTCAGCCATCACCTGTATACAGAGGGGATACTCAGACTAGTTGTCAAAATATTCTAATATTTCCTACCAACTAGTAAATAGTTGATGCCCAGTGCCCTCCATCCACCAGTGCCATTTCATAATCCTATCAGTCCTGCCTCTTTTCCTGCGACTCCCGTCACCAAAAACAACAGGGAAAATGCCTAGCATAACAGGGGACTCCCTGAGACCCTGCTTCAAGACTAGAACCAGTCTTTGTTCTGATTGGTTGTTGTCCTGATTGAGGAATATTTTCGTATTACTGCTATATAGTCATGATTTCCAAATGTACCTATCCAGCTAAATCACCTTTTCCTAGCTTCAGACCCATATTGCACCTGACTCTCCCTACTTGGCTATCACATAGACATATCAGAATTAATAGGCCCAAGATGGAACATCAACCCCCTCCCCCCCACACACACACAGTGACAAGCTAACTTTGATGGTTCCAGTGAACTACATCTCCAGGTATCCATGTCCTTGTGTAGTGCCCTGTCACACTGACTCTGGACCTGGCCACTAGACTTGCTTTGGCTGATGGGACATTATCAAACAATGGAAATGGAGGCTTAAGAAGTATTTGTCCATTTGGAATACTTGCTCCTAAGGGCATCTGTCAAACTCTAAAGTAGCTCAGACTAGATTTTGTTATGATGAGACCATCCTGAGAAGGAGAGGCCAGAGGGAGGAACATTGAGACCCCAAATACCACAGAGCATCCCCAGTCCCTCCTGTCCAATGTCTAACCTACCGATTCTGAGAAGTAAAACAGATGCTTTAAGCTTCTATATTAGCCAAAGTTCTCTAGGGAAACAGAACTAGTAGGATGCATATGTGAGTATTTAAATGCATGGTTCATGTGATTATAGATATTGACAAATCTCAAGATCCGTAAGGTAAGTTGGCCAGTTGGAGACCGGGGAGAGCCAATGTGTAATTCCAGTCTAAGTCGAAAGGCCTGAGAACCAATGGAACAGATGGTGTAATTCTAATCTAAAGTCAGGAAGCCCAAGACCCAGAAAGAGCTCATGTTCCAATTTGCGTGTGAAGGCAATAAAAAGCTGACATCCCAGTTCAAAGGCTGTCAGGCAGAAGGAGTTCTCTCTGACTCAAGGAGAGTCAGCCTTTTTGTTTAATTCAGGCTTTCAGCCAATTTGATAAGGCCCATTCACATTAGGGAGGGCAATCTGCTTAACTAAGTCTATCAATGAAGATGTTAATCTTATCCAAAACACTCTCAGAGAAATGCCTAGAATAATGTTTGACCAAATATTGAGGCACCCTATGGCCCAGTCAGGCTGACATACAAAATTAACCATCACAACTTGTAAGCTTTTGGTTGGTTTGTTATGCACCAAAGATGACAGAAAAAATATATTTTGCAATATGATACAAGACTGGCCTATCTCATATAGACTCAAACCTACTCCTTATATAATATGACCGACTTCTAGAAATGATATTATCATTCATCTAATACCCAAATCCAGAATCTAGTACTGTCCTAGAATAACAGTTCTCCTTTGTTTGCACTGGATCTCCAATACTTTTTAATTCTGTCTCTTAATTAATTTCAAAAGACTCTTTCACCTCACTTCACCACCCCTGGTAGAACAAAAATGGCAAATAGCTGGTCCTGTGCTGTCATTCCTCCCACCAATGACCATGGCAAACATGGCCAATCCATCAAAGCTCTGTGTTCAGCTCACCCAGGAGAGTGGCCACATAATTCTCCTCAATGCCCCACTGCAGGGATTTACTACAAATCAATCCCACAGTATGCAACACATTCGCTATTCCTGTTCTAGACACTGCTGATTTATCACTTATATTAAGGCAAAAGCCATTTTGCTGGTTACACCAACCTCTCCTACCACTACCCAAATCAATTTTTCTCCTCCCCTTTTAGAAGGATTACCAAATTAATCTTTCTAAAGTGCAATTAACATTGTCTGGGTTGCCAACCTGTGCTCACCTCAGGACTCAGAGGTGACTGGGTCTGTGGTAGTCAGATTGGTAGCAAAGATGGCTTTAGTTCTCTGCCCTCCTCTGTATGTACAGCCCTCACAATGTGACTTTGCAGCTCTTCCTACCAAGAGATAAAGTCTGTTTATTACTCCATCCGTTGGATGGAGCCTGGTGACTGGCTTTGAATAGGAGAAGTCACACTGTGGAGATTCTGAGCCTAAACCTCAAGAGATTTTGAGTGCTTGTTCTCTCTCTTAGAAACTTGCCTCTGCCATGAGAACAAACCTGGGTTAGCTTGCTGGGGGACAAGAGATAACATGGATGGAGCCATACCTCCTAAGCGAAGTGCCCACATAGATATGTCAGAGAGTATAGGCAAGAGCAACAAAGCCACCTGACTACCCACAGCTTATCAGTTCAATGCACAATCCATAGCCACTCGGGTGACCCATAGACTCATAAGGCTTTGTGGCTGTTTGCTGTACAGCATCTCAAGGCCACAGGTAATGAATGCAAGGTTTATGTGAAGGACCGGTGAAGCAGACTCATCAGAGCTCTGTTTGCATGAGGAACTCAAACACTGATGCAAGAGAATTCATCCAAATGAGTCAGAAAAACAAATTTAACAACCAGTAAAATCCATAGGCGGTCATTGTAGGAAAACCTTTACAAGGCTATAAGAATACAAGGGGCATCTGCAGACCCAACAATGCTGATGCTAGCACTTTCATCCCCAGTGGGAGACAAAGCCTGTATCAGCACCTGTGTATCCCCAGAATCTTCAAAGGGCATTTGCCAGCATCAGCGGCCTCTGCAGCTGACATCCCTGCAGGGGACCATGGCAGAGAAAATGGTAGACACCACATGGTAGCTAAGAAGATTGTATTTGTAAAAACATTTGAGGTGCCTCTGGGAACTTCCAGAAATAAAAGAAGGCATCTTGAAAGATCCTGCCAAAGAAAGAATGTTTTGTGATAATGTTTTGGGATCTATCTTAAGCCACAACCTGATATACACTTGGGAGATGATTTAGAAAAGTCTAAAATTGTTCAATGATTCTCCTTTGCCCTCAAAGGAATAAAGCTGGTTAACACTGAAATACAAGTTCATTCATCCCTCACCTCCCCTGTGCGCATGTCTACATGTTCATACACACAATTTCCACCTGCATTATTTCTGTTCATTTCTATATTCTCCTTGTTCTCCCCGCACCTCTTAGATCAGATGCATTCTCAGTCCCTGCTGTCTCAACTCATGAGGTGAATTCCTCTTTCAGAAAGAGCATCTCAGAGACCCCACAGGTGACCCCCCCACCCAGGGGACACTGGGTTTTAGGCAATGAGTAGAAGCTACATTTCTTTCCTTTAACCTACAGTGTCAGCAAGAGGAGGTGGTCCTCTCCCTCCAGCAGTAGAAGCAAAATTGAACCTCGTAGTAGAATGACAAGAAAGAAAGAGAAAGAAAAGGAAAGGGAGGGAGGGAGAGAGAAAGAAAGAAGGAAGGAAGGAAAGGAAAGAAAAAAGAAAATAAAAAAAAAAAAAGAAAAGAAAGCCTCAAATTCAAAACTCAAATTGATTGCAGGTCCTGCCTTCACGAGTGAAGTCTACTTTTCCATCCCTCGAATCTGGACTTGACCATGTAACGCTTTTGTCAATGAGACATCAGCAAATGCAATGCTGAGAGAGGACTGAACAGTGCCTTGCACTCAACTAAGTAAGTCTAGCTCTATTTCCGATGTACCTGGAACACTGAAATAGTAATTTGAAGGAACCCAAGCTAACCTACTAGAAAGGCAAAATGGAGGAACGCAAAGCACCCCAGCCTTCAATCCTCCAACCACCAAACATGTGGGTGAGGTCAGCCCCGCCCACACATTTCCAGCTGAGCTTCCAGATGCAGTGAGCTTAGGCAAGACCAGAGAGGAGGAATGGCCCAGTCTAGCCCAGCCCACACTGCCAGCCTACAGAACTGTGAGCAAATAAATAATTGTTTGGTGTAAGCCATGAAGTTTTGGGATAGCTCGTTTATGCAGCAAAGGCTACTGGGCACATCACTAAAAGTAAGTCATATGACCTCAGAGGTAAACAGGGCAGTGAAGAGTCATAACAATCCCTTGTATCAGATGGGCTTTCCACACCACAGCAAACTGCACAAGGGTTGGGATGGGAGAATTTATTTCTGGGTCTATCACCAGAATCTTATTTTAAAGTCCACATGGGAATGAAGACAAAACAAACAACAAAAAATAATATGTGATAAAATCAAAACAAAAGCTTCTTTCAAATCTTAGAAAATAAAACAGGTGTGTTTTCCTAAGAAGAGTAATTACGCATATGTAAATTATATAACTGTTCACGTGGTCTTCTTTCTTTGGTTTAAAAAAAAATTCAAACCCAAATTTAAGTAAGGGGAGGTGACTTTTACATGACTAGGACTTTTCAGAATACCAAGTATGTAGTAGTCATTTATTTATTTGGGGGATCACATTTTCTACATGTTATTAAAATTTTTACTTCTATTGCTTTTTCACCCTTTACCTCTAATATAATTTTTAAAGCAGTCCAAATGGTTTTTGGATGAAGATCTGATATATGCAGTATTCACTTGTTCATTTCTTCTATTTTGATCTAAAGACAAAGCAGAATACCCATTCTTTCTTGTGTGATCCTCTACTTTTTCCACATGCCTATGGATAGAGCCATGGAAAGGGAGGAGGAACTAGGAAATAGAAGTGGTAAAACATTTTTGCAATTTTCCAAGTCCTAGATAAAATCTAAGGGATGTGCATTTTATATTGAAATAGTTTCTCCCATAACAGTGCACACTCTTATTAGAACCGTATTTTTGCTGACAGAGCCCAGTTACTTCACTCAGCATCCTGCATATAGAAAAAGAAAAAAAAAACCCACAAAACATGCTCACCACTGTGATATTGATATACTTTGATTTGCTCAGTGTCTTATTTATTTTTTAGAGATCCAGTCTTCCTTGACACTTCCAAATGACTATGGTACTGGCTGCATTTGAACCAACTTATTTGAATTTTGATCTACGTCTTTAATCAGGCACATTGCTTTGAATACATTCGTTTGAATAGTAGAGTCAAATGGCTCTTGTTTTTTCTGTAATGTGAGTAAAGAAATTAATAGGATTTAGGGATTAGCTTGAATGTCTTCTTTTATGTGACCTAAATAATATACTGTCTTATTATTACTGCATTCCTGACAATAAAGCGCATAGTGTTTTCCAATGTGTTAAAACAATAGCTATATAAATACAAAACATATTACCCATGTCTGTTGTGTATTTAATTGTCCATTATTAATATTAATCATCTTTGCTTTCTTCCAGAGAGCTTAAAGTCCCATATATTTTACAATCAAAACTGTCAAGAATTATAACACTACTCTATGTGATCTCTATAAAAGGAGATATAAATGCCAATCAAAAGGGCCATTGGTTGCTTCATTTATATTCAAAGTGCTTCTGCACATAAATTACATTAATAGTTTATATTCTTTCTACCTAGTCTCACAAGGAGCTCAAAGCATGTCAGTCCTTTCCTTCTTATAACCTCTGCTTGAGGAGGAATCAGCCCTGGTGGAGCCCTGGGAACCCCCAACCTCACACAATCCACCAGACATGGAAAACAGGCCACCCTTTGCCTCTCTTCTAGACATTTCCAGATCCAGGGTCTTGAGGCAACAGGGAGTGATGGAGACACTATATGCTGCTGACCTGACTCAGGTGACACATGTAGGTCACTGTTATGATCCTGTCTACCAACCTGAAGCTGCCTGGGGCCGTGGCTCTTGGCTCTTTTCTCTCTACTCTGGGAGGGGGCAGAAATTATCAAATGGTACACACACTGAAATGTCACTGCAAGCCAGAACAGACTCCTTTTGAACTTCTGGGAAATATACCTGACAACGGGTCCAGGGCATTCTAGCCTGATTCCAACTTGTATGCTTTAGTGAGTACTATTTAACAGAAACTCAAGAGCATGTACAATTTAAAAGACACTTTATTAATACATTTTTTAATGTCACTACTTTATTCCAAACACATCCTGAGAACGTGCTCCCAAGCTCAAGGCAGGGAATGCCTATCTAAAGAGCCATGCGTTAACAAAAGAGGCCATTCCTCAAGGACAGCAGAAGTGCCCCATCAACTACATGATAATATTTGAAGTAATTGTCTTCCTGCTTTCTTGCCATTTTCTAGGACATCTGAACTTGCAAACATGAAGCCAGATTGGGGGAAAGGCACCTTCCAACTGACATACAGGTCAACCCTTTCAGATGATGAACAATGAAGGCAAGATCACTGCCAGAGTTCTGTCTATTCTTCTGGGCAACCCTTGTGATTTTTCCTCCTTCCATTCTTACAACTTTCTGGCTCTAACAGGAAGCTGGAGTAGCACCGTTAGGGCAGAATTTAATATCCTCATTGGCTGGCACTGTGTCTTTGCAGACGAGGAAGGGTACTCACGGGGAATACACGACAGTAGATGGAATACTGCTGGTTTATTGTTCATTTTCTCAAATTGAGAAACAGTTTAAAAACCACTATATTTATTTAATTACTTCATTAATTAAATCATCATAGAGTTTCTATATGCCTGGGACAGCACTCAAGACCTATGGATCAAAGTAAATGAGAACAAATGGTCACTGCCATTTCTTGTGTCTTATGATGGCAGATGTTCATTAATTTACTCAAACAAATATTTATTGAGTGTACAACTATGTGCCAGGCGCACCAGTAGCTCTGGGAAAACAGCAATGAATAAAACACTAAAATCCTTTCCCTTAATGGAAGCTTACAATTTAATGAAGAGAACAGTAAAGTAAAAAAAATAAAACCAGAATAAATAAGTAAAATATACAGTATGTAGATTGTGCCAAGTTCTATGGAGAAAAAGCAAGCAGGAAAGGGATTAGGAAGTGGGGCAGCGTTTCGTTTTGCCTAGGCCCCCCAGGGAAGACCTTGAAGTGAAGAAACTACTGAAGAACCAAAGCTATAGAGGAAGTATGCCACATGCATACCTAAGGGAGGAACATTCTAGACAAAGAGAAAGCAAAGACCAAGTGCTGAGAGAGAACATGCCTGAACGGACAGTTCCAGGTTTTATATTCCAAACATGGCACCACAATATGGCCCATCCCATATGACCTTTCAGAGCCTTCCCCTCTGCTATCTATCAAGAAGTAAAGTCTATGCCTCCTCTCCCTGGATGTGGACAGGGCTTTGTGACTGCCCTGATTTGTAGAGTAGGACAAGTATGATAGAAGTGACACCAGGGGGTGCCTGGGTGGCTCAGTGGTTTAAGCCTCTGCCTTTGGCTCAGGTCATGATCTCCAGGTCCTGGGATCAAGTCCCACATTGGGCTCTCTGCTCAGCAGGGAGTCTGCTCCCCCCATCTCCGCCTGCCTCTTTGCCTACTTGGGATCTGTCTGTCAAATAAATAAATAAAATATTTTTTTTAAAAAAGTGACAGTGGGCAACTTCCAGGCAAATTCATGAAAGGGAGTATAGCTTCTTCTTGGCTCTCTGTCTTGGGATGCTTACCCTGGGAACTCAACCACCAAGCTTCTGCTTGGCTCTCTTTCTTGGGATACTTACCCTAGGTACCCAACTACCATGCTGTGAGGAAGCTCAGGCCACATGGAAGCCCACATGAAGAGGGACTAAGGCTGAGACTCCAGCAGACGGCCAGCAGCCAGGTGAATGTGTAGTCTCGGAAGCTGATCTTCCAGCCCTTTGTTGAGCCCCGTCCACTGATACCATGGACAGCAGCAATGAGCCTTCTCCACTGACCCCTGGTCAAATTGCAGAATTGTGAGCAAAATAAATGACGGCTCTTGTTTTTATCCACTCTGTTTTGGGGTAGTGAAAGGGCCAGGTAACCAAAACAAGTGACGATGGCATTGTAGTTAGAATTAGTTGGATTAGGAGGCAGTCAGAGGAGAGGAAAAGACCCTCCAGAAGGGGGGACAGACCCTCCAAAGTTTTACAGTCCATTGAAAATCCTTTGCCTTTCACTCCACTGGGAAAGCCACTGGATGAACAAGTAAATGCTAGTCCCTCTCAGGGTCCTGCGTGTCATCAAGAAGACAGCCTCCAACAGACACACACCTTAAACATGCGTGGGTAGAGATTCATTTATTTATTTATTCTTTCCCCTCAGAGAGGGAGACCTCTGTCTACTTCCCACAGTCAGTGTTTTGCATTCATGATGGCAAACTCACTCACAGACTAATCTGACCAGCCTGTTTCCTGGAACAAAAATTTTAATATTTGCCAGAAGATAACCTCAAGCATGCCATTGAATGTTGACCAGCCACAGCCTCCAGTTCATAAGGAGACTAGAATCTCCATGTATATATAGATTTATCTCCATGTATATATAGATTTCAACCAACTTAAACCCATAAATGACCAAATGGGGTAAGTAAAGGGTACTTTCCACAGAGGATCTGGACTTTGTTTTCCCTCTAGTTTAATAAGCCTTTAGTTTGCTGACTTTGAGGGCTGCAGGGTAGCCCATCTGTCATGGAGACATTTGCTTCGTTGTGTGGGAGGGCAGGCAAACACAATCCTAGAAACAAAGCGTTTTTCAATGCTGAGAAGCTCAGAAAGACAAGCATTAAAATAATCAATCCTTGCCAAGGTTTTAAACAGGTTAATGCACCAATGTGATGATGTGCAGTATCTTCCCCCATTTAGGGCCAAGTTTATAAAACATCCTCAATCTGGGAGTTCGTAAATCTGGGACACCCTTCAAAGAAATGGGCTGAGGGGAGGCCCCATGAAGATGACAGCGAAGATGAATCTGGAGGGAAACAGGCCACTGCTCTTGACTCACAAAGGATAGGGTCATGTGCAATTACCCCTAGGGACAAGGCTTCTGGATTGAGGTCTAGGACTAGTGGAAACAAGCATTCCATTATGCATTGGTTCAGTCTGTGGGAACTAGTAACAGTGATAAATTACCGAACATTACATTATGTTCCTGCGCAGATTGAAAGAGAACATTTGGGTAGGTGGATGAGCAATGGGACTCAACAAAAGACACATTAGATCAGGCCCAGTCAGGAAGAAATAAACACTTCTGTTCTTGCTGTTTTGCTTTTGCTTTAACAAACAGGATCACAAACAAGACGGCACTACGCTGAAAAGCATTCTGGTAAATGTCCTCCAGGGCTGCCTCAAGAACCTTAATGTTCTCTGTGGTGAGATGGAGGACGGTCATCCTGGTAATGAGAGGCAGACCGGGAAAACAGAAGAATGATGGCACACTTTCTGATTTTTTTATTTGTTCCTACAGATTTAAGACCATGTCATTCCACCAGAGGGATGCTAAGCCTTTCTCAAGAGACTCCAGTCAGAGAAAGGAAGAATTAGAGGGTTTCTTCAAGATCTTCTTCTGATTTCATAGATGAGAACCCTGAGGCCCAGAAGAGTTAAATGTCTTGTGCAAAGTCCCCAGGTCTTTGGGAACCAATAATCATATACATTTGAGTGTAGGATCCTTAACACTATTTACTTCAGTGGCTGATACACATGCCAGTCATCCAATATCACCAGCATTAGCACCTCATATACAAAAGTCACTCAGTAATGATGGTCTCCCTACACAAGCCTGCAGGATCTTTCAGGGCTAGGTCTTGTTTATGCTTGCCCCTCCCCACCCAGTGTCTAACAAATTGTTTTCCATGTCATAGGGGCTCATTTTCAATAGAAAGATGGACAAATGTTAGATTACACACACACTCAAAATGTTAACGTTTTTGTTGTTTCTTATTGTGGAAATACCAATTTCTTGACTGATATACCAAGGATTTATCAATTGCCTGCTCTTCTTCATTCAATGAATAGATGGGATTGAGCATCTTTTATGTGCTAAATGCCATGGATATAGTAATGAGCACAGCAGGTGGACAGCCTGGTTTCAAGGAGGTGACATTCCTATGACTGTCTATTGCTCAGCAGTCAAAGCAGTTGACCTGGCTTGACCGGGACTCACAGGCCAATCAGATGAGGTGTGATTATGTATCTAAACCTGCCAGACAGCCATTCAAGACAGATGGCATCAGCATGTTCAAATAATAAGTTACATGGCTATTCAAGGGATGAAAGAATTAGCATGGCCCCAACAGTCTCAAGAGATCCCAAGGACAGTTTGAGTAGCTTTTTGTGAATATGGCAGAATTTGAAAGAGTAGAGAGGAGAGGAAAGGGCTAGCATCCCAGGGAGATGGAGTAAGTGGGAAAAACAACACGAGCATGAATAAGGGGCCAGGAATGACTCCAGGTGAGCTAGATTTTAGGCCAGAGGGGGTGAGGCTAAGTAGGGCCAAATGGTGAAGGCATCAATTATGGTAAATCCCAAAGATAAAATAATATACTTAATATTCATTTTGAAAAATGGCTGGAAAGTGAATGACAGGTCATCTGTGAGTGTATAATCTACTTCAACATGTTTCTGTCCAGATTGAAGAGAACCCAGGAAACTTACTCCCCCATAACCCATCCATTCCCTTCAGAGCAACAATTATTCAGGTAAGGAAATGCACAGAAATATCACAAGGCTATGAATTGTCAAAATGTGAGAGATTAAATTCCATGATCACTTTCTTGGAGCATATTCCAGCTGTTAATACTTTACGATGAATACTCCATAATTACTTCTTTAGAAAATGAATTCCAAGTATGTACTTACACTTGTCCATCTATCTTTGAATCTAGTCTCTGTAAGCTGAGTCCAGAGCACAAACATAATTCAAGAGAATTAGATTTTTAAAAAAATATATAGAGAATAGGTGCATATTGTATGTTAAAATGTCTCTGCCATGGCTAGATGCCAAAGTTCAAATATTGCCCATAATGAAGAGGTGTGTATGACAGAGGAGAGGGTGGAGACAATGAATAGATGTGTGGATGAAATAGCTAAGTCTTAAATTAACTACTTTAACAGTCAGTTGTCCTACCATAAAGTTAGGGACCTTGGTCTAAGTGGTAGATTGAATGCATTGCTGGCCTCAATCATCAACCTCCCTCTCTCAACACACACACCCTCTAACTTTGGAGTCCCTTCCTGCCATGACTCTGAGCCAGCCTTGGGACTTGTTGTGCCCAACAGACTGTAGTAGAGGGAAACCTGACCAGTTCTGTACTGAGAACTCAAGAGATTTTCTGTCTCTGCCCTATTTCTTGAAACCCTACTAGGCCACCATCTGAATGTGCTGGGCTACCCTGTAGGATGAGAGACCACATGGAGCAGAATCTCACTGTCTCAGCTACAGCCACTTTAGCCCAATTACCAGCCAGATGACCCCCAACCAGGTGAAACTCTGACCAAGCCTAACAGAACCATCTACCCCAGACACAGCTAACCCCAGATGCACGAACCTAGACCAGAAATACTGTCAGCTGAAATTCTCGGATTCAAGAACAAAAACACATGCTTGTTTTTTTAATCCACAGAGCTCCTGGCAGATTGTTGAATAATAACAGTTATCTGATTGAGAATAGATCCTGGCTGTACATTATAGTCTCTTGGGAATTAAAAACAAAAAAACAAAAAACAAAACAGCAATGCCTACTGGTTTTTCTCTCTACACCAGTATTTTGTTGAATCCACATAGGTATTGTTGTATTTTGTTTGCTTAAGTGCCCCCAGATTTCTAATGGGAAGCCAGGGTTAAAACTTCTAGCCAGAAATCTTCTTGCCCCTGTCTCTCCAAATACTAAAATTCTAGGTGGGTGAGGCATTTGTTGTTTTAGGTCTGGATGATACTAAATTGTGTTTGCTTTTCACATGCATGCCTGAGAAGATGAACATGAACCTGTCTTCCTACATGTGAAGTACTCTTCTAAATGTCCACCAGTTTATCCAAGCAATAAGAAATGATTCTTGTCCCCAAAGCCAGGGCTATTATTACCTATGGGATGGGTCCCAAAGGCCCCTCCACCCTCTGTCTGGATGCTGACTATAACACACATAAACTCGTTTGCCATTTCATATTTAGTTTAGGTTGGGAATCGGGCACAACCAGACACAAAAGGAATATGACAGCAGTAGATCCCTGGGGAGTGGGGGAGGGACTTTCAGGGGGTACACTGCTTTTACCTTCTAAATAAGTAATTGTCAGAGTGTTGGTTTGTGAGTGTAAGTAAGCCACTGGGAGGAGAAACTGGATAAGGAGCATTTGATTTGAGAGTAAGAAGATCTGCGTGGTAGATCCCTTGGTGCCCTGTCCGAATCCCATTCCCTGAGCAGGTGTAACTCTCCCCCCAGATGTGTAGATATTGCCTGCCAAAGCCTTGCTGCCTGCCCCATTTGCGAAAGAATTGCCTGTACAGACAGAAGCTACCTGCCTGGAAATACCTGGGAGGTTATGCCCTCCCCACCCATCCTGGAGGCAACCTGCAGCTGGCTAATGACTGAAATACACAGAGTACAAAAACTTGGCCTCTTTACATCAGTCAGAAGAGCCTTCTGGTGTCACTGATATTCTAGAACTCTCCATGGGATCAGCCTGAACCTCAATTTAGTGGTAAAAAAGCCTATTTTTTTATTTCTTCCCTTGCCCTAACCTGCTTCCCTCCCTCCCTTTCTCCTAAGAGCTCTTCCTCAATAAATCAGCTGCACCGGCTCCAGCTCTGCGTCCAGGGAACCCAACCCAAGAACATCTGATTTCCTGAAAGGTCTCGATTAGAGCCCTGACAACACCTCTCTCAACCCCGTCTTCCCGGCCACGGGCACTGAGGACGAGCCTCCCTCTTCTAGTACCGCACCACCCACAGATGCTCGCTCCAGTGAGGACGCCTTCTCAAGTCCAAAGGGTAGTTACTGCATCGCCACTTTCCTTTGCATCCTTCAGGGTTTTTACTAACCTTCACTTTGACTTCATGCATCCTGGGGAAACTCCACTTTGGGCAGGGTTCTAGCGAACTGTCTCTGCCTCTGGCTTCCTTCCTTTTAAGAAAGTACTCAAGGTCATAATCGAGCCCAGCTTCCTCCCCCAACACCAGCCCACGCTGATCTCTTTCATCTCCTTCTTCACCTAACATCTACCCTGGCAATTTAAGCCCAGAAAGAAATCCCTATGTGCTATCGTCATGTATCACATTTGTTTCACCATGTGTTTTATTCAATTGTCTTATCTCTCCAGCAAAATAGCAGATCCTCAGGGATAGGGGCTATACCTTTCTTATAATTTTGTATTCCTTAGTGCCTGGTTCTATAGATAAATACACATTTACTGGTGACCTACAGAGAAAAAGTCTCGAGTCACACTTAGGTCTAGTTGCACAGGGGTACACAATGTAACCTTACTGTCAGAGCACAGGTTAACTCAGTGGTTGGGATTTGCCATTTGAGAATACCACATCTTTAACAATTACATTCCCTACAAGAAGGACCCAATAGACTGAAATGCCAAATTGCCAAGTTTCCTAGTTAATTGTGAAGATAGATACATCCTTTCTCCTTTGCAAATGCTGCTGTTGTTTCACATAATGACTTTAACTGTAATGGAAATGAGTCTGGACAGATCAATTTTTAGCCCTCAGCAAGTTAAGTTTGTCAATACAGAATGTAAACAGCAATAGAGATTGGTAATTAATAGTACAGTTTTATTCCAAAATTATAATATGTCTCCTTTTTCTTTCCCAGTTAAATTCAAAAACCTTTGGTAATTAGCACAATTTATACAACTAGTGTAAAAGCCATTTCTCTAAGTGCACATTACACAAAATGATCTACAATTTCAACTTAAATTTTGCAAGAAACAAAATACACAAATGTGGTCAATGTATATAAAGGAGGCTTTAAATTCTGTCCCAGAATGTTCATGTCACACATTTTAAATTATTTTAAATTAAATTCCAGTAAGCATCCTTATATTGGACTTAAATATATTTCTCATAAATGAAGACACAGTACACTTATGAAAGCATGAACATGTGATTGAGTTGTACTCCTCTGAAGGTCAGTCTTCTGCTAGGAAACTCCACTGAAGAAAACAGCAGAAATAGCTGAGCAATCCAAAGTCAGTTTGCAAGAGAGAGAGAGAAGGAAAGAAGGAAGGAAGAAAGAGGGAAAGAGAGGAAGGGTGAGAAAAGAGAGGAAGGAAGGAAGGAAGGAAGGAGTGGGGAGGGAAGGGAAGAGGGAGAAAAGGAAAGGAAGACAAAGGGAGGGAGGGAAGGATGAAACGAAAGGGTTAGGAGGAAGGAGGGAAGAGTCACTATGGATTGTTGAAATGGCTTCGATAAAGCACAAAATTCAAGGGTTGAGCTTTGACAGAGAGGCCCTCCTGGCTCATCTCCTGGCCTTCTGATGTACTTAGCATACAGTTGTGGCCTACTTGCTTATCTAACTTGCCAGCTCCAGTGGATTAAAATCAGCAGTTTGTTAAGGCAGGAGAGCTGCAGGAGGCTCGCTAGCTCCCTATAAAGCCATACCTGGAAACTGGAGAAAAGACAGAAAAACACTGCATGACACAAAAAGTGGCATTCACTATGGTTATTGTGAGTTTTCAAGAAAAGACAAGTTTCGTTCTGAATCTTTGTTTAATAAGGTACAGAAATGTGTAACATGTTTCTGAAAGACTTTCAGAAAGCCCTGAAATCCAAAACATTCATGAATGTTTTGTTATCTTGATTCCATAGGTCAGTTTCTATTTCAGGTACTCTGACCTAGGTCCTCATAAATCAAAGAAATGTTCCTCAAATATCCCAGACTTCCTAATAGACCTGAAGATTTTTACTTGGAAGCCAAGGTGACCATAATTATTATGGTTAGCTTATTATTCAAGGGTGCGGGGTGGGGGGGAGGAGCAGCAAGATAGACTTAAGATGATGAAGGAGGATGTGTTTCCATTTTCACTCTATGTAGATAAAACTTGAATTTCAAAAGCAATGGAGTAGAACTGAAAAAAATAGAGGAAGAAATATGTCCTTAGCCCAATTTATCCCAAGAATCATCTATACACATTAAACTAGATTCTTTCAGGTCTCCATTATAAATCTAATAAATCAAAGTCTTTAAAATAATGTAACACTGCTCTTCATCCATCCATGACCTATAAGTTATAATCATGAAAAGAAGGAAAACAGTTGTTAGAGGCTGAAGACTCAGCACTTTTAAAGACAGAAAGGCAATAAGTTTTGTGTGTGTTGAGTTTGAGGATTTCTTTATAGATCATGGATATCAACCTTTTGTCTGTACTGTCAATTGCAATCATATAAAAAAATGGGCAGAAGATATGAACAGACACTTCTCTAATGAAGACATACAAATGGCTATCAGACACATGAAAAAATGTTCATCATCATTAGCCATCAGGGAGATTCAAATTAAAACCACATTGAGGCCTGGGTGGCTCAGTGGGTTAAGCCGCTGCCTTCGGCTCAGGTCATGATCTCAGGGTCCTGGGATCGAGTCCCGCATCGGGTTCTCTACTCAGCAGGGAGCCTGCTTCCCTCTCTCTCTCTCTCTCACTGCCTACTTGTGATCTCTGCCTGCCAAATAAATAAATAAATAAATAATCTTTTAAAGAATAAATAAATAAATAAATGAATAAAAAATAAAACCACATTGAGATACCACCTTACACAAGTTAGAATGGCCAAAATTAGCAAGACAGGAAACAACATGAGTTGGAGAGGATGTGGAGAAAGGGGAACCCTCTTCCAATGTTGGTGGGAATGCAAGTTGGTGCAGCCACTTTGGAAAACAGTGTGGAGATTCCTCGAGAAATTAAAAATAGAGCTTCCCTATGACCCTGCAATTGCACCACTGGCTATTTACCCCAAAGATACAGATGTCGTGAAAAGAAGGGCCATCTGTACCCCAATGTTTATAGCAGCAATGGCCACGGTCGCCAAACTGTGGAAAGAACCAAGATGCCCTTCTACAGATGAATGGATAAGGAAGATATGGTCCATATACATTATGGAGTATTATGCCTCCATCAGAAAGGATGAATACCCAACTTTTGTATAAACATGGACGGAAGGCAGCTATGCTCACCACTATACCACCAACGCTGTATAAACATGGACAGGACTGGAGGAGATTACGCTGAGTGAAATAAGTCAAGCAGAGAGAGTCAATTATCATATGGTTTCACTTACTTGTGTGCATAAGGAATAACACAGAGGACATGGGGAGATGGAGATGGAGAGGAGAAATGAGTTGGGGGAAATCGGAGGGGGAGATGAACCATTAGAGACTGAACTCTGAGAAAGAAACTAAGGGTTTTGGAGGGGAGAGGGGTGGGAGGTTGGATGAGCCTGGTGGTGGATATTATGGAGGGCACATATTGCATGGAGCACTGGGTGTGGTGCATAAACAATGAATTCTGGAGCACTGAAAAAAATTTTTAAAAATATAAGAATTTTTAAAAATATATGAAAAAAAAAAAAAAGAAAAGCATTAAGTGCTTGATATGGCTATAGCTAAATCAGAGAGTATAAGAGAGGCTGGTATGGGAAAAGACTTCTAGAGATTCGGAAGTGTTTGTAGCATAAAGTAACCATGAGGGTCATGGATTATATGGGCATTGCTGGACTTGGCACTCAACGGAACAAAAGCAAAAAGGATGAGAAAGTTGAGCAAATGAATTTTGAGACCTCAAGCTTGGTTACCTATAGTAAAGGAGAGGTTGTTATTGTTGTTGTTGTTTTTATTTATTTTATTTCATCTTATTCATTTTAATTCCAGTATCATGAGTATACAGTGTTATGTTAGTTGCAGGAATACAATACAGTAATTCAACAGGAGGCATTGTTAGTAAACACGTGAAGGTAAGAAGATGGCGTAGTAATGTTGAGGGCAGAGAGCCCTCCAGAAGGAAGTCTGAAAAACCAGTTTCAAGTTCCTGAGAAAGCTCTAGAACACTGTATCATCTACCTAGATGTGATTATCTGCATTCCAGAGCAGTGCTTCAGATCAGCAGCAGCATCTGGAAAACCATGAGACCTGCACCAATCTTGAGGTCTGCCCCAGACCTACTGAGTCAGAGTCTCTGAGATGGGAACTGACAGTCTGTATTTTAGCAAACAGTCCAGATGATTCTGAGTGCACTAAATCTGGGAAGCACTGAGCTAGAGAGTAGATGAGTTCAGGGAAGGTGAAAATATACACCTCAAAGAAAAGATGTTTACACATTAGGGGGTTCTTTTAGGAACTGAAGGAACTGAAAAGCAGGAAGAAGAAGAAAAAGAAGAAGAAGAAGAAGAAGAAGAAGAAGAAGAAGAAGAAGAAGAAGAAG